>NC_138376.1:28804237-28855553 GCF_054177405.1 Leptonychotes weddellii | reverse complement strand
ACTGGAGAGCTAGTTAAAAATTGAGATCGTCAGGCTTCACCTGAGACCTACTGAATGAGAAGCTTTATTTTCAAAGGATTCCCCAAGCAACTAGCATATACAGTAAGGTTGAGCAGCACTGTTGTACAGACTCCTTTCTAAAGCCACTAACATCAGAGAATTATATCCCCAAAATATGAATTATTTTCTCCCACTATTATAGTAAAACACTCATTATTTGTAGTAATGAATATAAGGGATATGCATCTAATCTACAAACTCAGAGGTGTAAGAAATGGAGTTTTTATTCTAATTGTACATAATTTAAAGGCCCCATTTTTTGAGGGGGTAGGTAGAAACTGAATCTCAGTAAATTCAGAATCTCTCCTGCTGCTTTTCTCTGAGTAAAATCTTAAGTTCCTGTAATGTCTAGAAAGTTGGAGGAATGTGAGCATCTGATTTTCCACAGGAGAACCATTCTATTGGCATTTGCTAAAACGTCAAGTCTCCTATTTGGTCCTTTGTTATAGATCTATGTAGCTTGCTGTAGACCATCCTTCATTCTTAAGGTTGAGGTTCTTTCAGGTCTGTCACCTCCCGTGCTACTTCATTCTGCTATCTCCATGCCATGTCAGCTATTTCCATTGTGCTATTTCCATGTTATGTCAAGGAACTCTTTGGGGCTAAGAGTTCTCCTCTATAACATTTACCCAGGGAGCACTGGATCGTTCTGCAGCTCTTACATTACATGAGACCATGGGAAACTAAGTCATGAGGGTTTATATATGGTCCTACCCATTAGACATCTGTCACAGCCATTTCTTCAGGGATCTTGCTGATTCCCAGGGTTTCTACCTGGGAAGCCAAATAGAGGATCCTTTTCCATTCTGAACTTAGATCCTCTATCTCAGGATTCTGATTTCCCTTTATCTAATCCACAGGTGCAGAGGAGGGTGGGGCCTCTTCATGGGGATTCATCAGGTCTCAGAGCTCTCCCTCCTCACAACTCAAAGCACGAAGGTTTAGATTTTTGAAAGTCAAAGACCTTTTTCTTTTGTAACATCCCTAAGGCCTGTGTTCTAGCTGCCTGAGTAGAGAAGGGCCATGGGTCACAGAAATGTAGGGAGAAAAGTTAATACTTTAAAGTATCATGCCACATGAATAATAGGATAGAAATCCTTTAAGTTTTTATATAGGATTTATAAATCCTATAAGGATTTCTATCCTATTATTATATTATTGTAGTGTGCTCAACATGACTGGGGACACACAATCAATAATATTAAGTGTTCTCATAGAACCAGAAGGCTGGAAGTATGAGACAGGGATCCTGCACTGAGAACATTATAATTTGTGGAGGCAAACTGCACAAAACAGCAGCACAACAGCAAAGCAAAATATCAAGAGTAAAATGGGTTTAAAAGCAATAATAACTACCCTACTCAGGGCTTTTAGTGGCAAGTTATAACACCTAAAGGACTTGTTTGAAGAATCCACCTTTAAATCAGTGTTCCCTGCTTAGGGACAAGGACCTCTAGACAAGCCAGGCCTAGAGTTGTGGGGGTAGGAAGCAAAGATGCCCAAAGTGAATAACTAAGCAATGGTGGTAGGCAGGAGCTGCTCACATTTCCACCCCTTGGTTCCTAAACCCATATAATGATACTTGGTTCAGGGTATATAATGTGTCCTGGCAGATGGCATCATATCATTGCAGCTCTCCAAGCTGACACCTCAGCTACACCTTCAGAAGAGCATCTCATCACACTCTCACACTTCCTCATCTCTCCAAATCAAATTTAAACTGGCTCAAGCATCCATATGCCATTTACGTAGGAAGTTCAGAATCACTCTATTGGTGGTGCAGTATGTGATAGGTCTAGCACATTCCATGGCCCTGTGTCCACTACTATACCTCCTTTGCTGTAAAATGGACCCTTTGGCTGTCATCACCATGAGAAAAGTTTATTTTCTCATGCTCCAGGCAGCCATTGCCCTTCTAGCCTAGATCCAATCACGGGACAAAGGGAGCAGAGCCATCCCAGGTTTCTCCTAGCCTGAAACAGAGTGACCTTAGCTGATCTGCATGAGCAAGAAATAAGTGCTTATTGTAGGCTACTGAGATTTTGTGGTTGTTTGTTACACAGCATTTTTTGTGGCAATAACTGATTGACACATCTATATATTTACCCCCCAAATTTCTTAGTTTATCTTGTTCTTTTTTCTAAATTAAGTGGAATGATTACTTAATAATACTATTTTTAAATCTCAAAAGTGCATTTAAAAATATTAGGTTTTCCTGATGACACAAACAAATGGAAAGATATTCCATGCTCGTAGATTAAAAGAACAAATATTGTTAAAATGTCCATGCTACCCAAAGCAATCCACAGATTTAATGGAATCCCTATCAAAATACCAACAGCATTTTACACAGAACTAGAACAAGTAATCCTAAAATTTGTATGGAATCACAAAAGACCCCAAATAGTCAAAGAAGTCTTGAAAAAGAACAAAACTGGAGGTATTATAATCCCAGATTTCATGATATACTACAAAGCTGTAGTAATAAAAACAGTGTGGTAGTGGCACAAAAATAGACACACAGATCTATAGAACAGAATAGAGTCCAGAAGTATACCCATGATTATATGGTCAATTAATCTGTGACAAAGGATGCAAGAATACGCAACGGGAAAAAGACAATCTCTTCAACAAAGGTGTTGGGGAAACTGGACAGCTACATGCAAAAGAATGAAACTGCACCACTTTCTTACACCCTACACAAAAATAAACTCAAAATGAATTAAGGACCTAAACATGAGACCTGAAACCATAAACATCCTAGAAGAAAGCACAGGCAGTAAGTTCTCTGACATTGGCCATAGCAATATTTTTCTAGATAGTCTCCTGAAGCAAGGGAAACAAAAAAATAAACTATTGGAACTACATCAAAATAAAAAGCTTCTGCACAGCAAAGGAAACAGTCAACAAAAATAAAAGACAACCCACTGTATGGGAGAAGATACTTGCAAATGACATATCTGATAAAGGGTAGTATCCAAAATATATGAAGAACTGATACAACTGATACAACTCAACACACAAAAAACCAAATAATCTAATTTAAAAATGGGCAGAAGACATGACATTTTTCCAGAGACATACAGATGGCCAACAACCACATGAAAAGATGCTCAACATCACTAATCATCAGGGAAATACAAATCAAAACCACAATAAGATATCACCTCACACCTGTCAGAATGGCTAAAATCAACAACACAAACAACAGGTGTTAGGGAGGATGTGGAGAAAGAAGAACCCTCTCGCACTATTGGTGGCAATGCAAACTGGTCCAGCCACTGTGGAAAACAGTATGGAGGTTCCTCAAAAAATTAAAAATAGAATTACTTTATGGTCCAGTAATTACACTACTGTGTATTTACCCAAAGTTTTTGAAAACACTAATTTGAAAAGATATAAGCACCCCTATGTTTACTGCAGCATTATTTACAATAGCCAAATTATGGAAGCAGCTCAAGTGTCCATTGACAGATGAACAGATAAAGAAGAAGTGGTATGTATACACAATGCAAGCCATAAAAAGAATGAAATCTTGTCATTTGAAACAACATGGATGGAGCTAGAAAGTATAATGCTAAATGAACTAGAGAAAGACAAATACCATATGATTTCACTCATATGTGGAATTTAAAAAACAAAACAAATGAACAAAGAAAAAGAAGAGAAAAACCAGAAAACAAACTCTTAACTATAGAGAACAAACAGATGGTTACCAGAGGGGAGATGGGTGGGGGATGGGTGAAATAGATGAAGGGGATTAGAGTACACTTATCATGATGAGCACTGAGTAACCTATAGAGTTGTTGAATCACTATATCGTACACCTGAAGCTAATATAACACTGTATGTTAACTAAACTGGAATTAAAAAAAAATAGAGGTAATTAAGTTAAAATGAAAAAAATTTAAAAAATAAAAATATTAGCTTTTCCTCAGAACTGTTTTGATCACATAGCACAGCTTTTACTATGTAGGCACTCACTGTTATTCTTATATATATATATATATATTTTGAAATTTCAGTTTTGATTTCCTCTTTAACTCTAGAAGATAAATCTTATTTTGCTACCCTTTTGACGCTAATTGTAGTTTACTTCATTGTGGCTAGTGAATGAGAACTGTAGCATTTCTTCCTTTTGAAATTTACTATAATTTTCTTTGTGAACAAGCATATGCTTGAATCTTGTGGCTGTTCCTTGGACAAAAACAGTATGTATCATCTGTTATGGTATACTAAGTTCTATTTACAACTGCTAGATCAAGCTGAGAATTTAATTAAAATCCTCCACAACCACTGCTATTCCCTCCCCCTCCCTCTTCTCCTTCCTCTTTTTCTTCTTCCTCTTCCTCCTCTTCCTCTTCTTGTTTGTCTACTTGATGCATTGAATTCTAAGAAACATATATTTAAGTCCCTTAAGAAAATTGTAGTTTTACAAAAATCTTTTTATTTTTGAAAAGTTTTTGCCTTCCATACTTTGCTACCGTAGTGTTTGATACATAAAGGTTTATAACAGATCTTCATTTCTTGGGCTTTTATCATACAAAATACCCTTTCTTTTTCTGTGTAATGCTGTTGGTCTTGAATTCCATTATACATGAAATTGATATTGCCACCTCTGCTTTCTTTTTGTTTGCATTTAGTTGAAATTTTTGCTCTTCTTTCTCTTTTAACATTTTTTCTACTTGGGGACACCTGGGTGGCTCAGTGGGTTAAGCATCTGCCTTCGGCTCAGGTCATGATCTCACGGTCCTGGGCTAGAGCCTTGCGTCAAGCTCTCTGCTCAGCAGGGAGCCTGCTTCTCACTCTCCCTCAGTGCTCTCCCTCTCTCTCAAATAAATAAATAAATTCTAAAATAAAATAAATTTTTTTCTATCTTACTATCTTCAGCTAGTCAATCAAAACATAGAAAAAAGTTAATAGTTTCCCTCTCCTTCTCCAATAACAGCTATCTTGAAGAAATTTATGTTAAAAAGTTGGTTTATACCTATCCTTCAACGCCATTCTCTAAGTTCATAAGTAACTCTGTGTTATGGTAGGCTAAATAATGGCTCCCCAAAATATCCAGGTCCTAATCTCTGGAGCCAGTGAATGTTACCTTCTATGGAAAAATGGGCTTTGTGTATGTGGTTAAGTTGGGGATTTTGAGACGAGGAGGTTATCCTGGATTATCTGGGTGGGCCCTAAATGCAATCGGTAAGTGTCCCTGTAAGAAGGAGACAGAGGGACATCTGACATAGAAGAGGAAAAGACACTCTGACAGTGCCAGTAGAGACTGAAGTGATTTGGCCACCAGAAGCTGGAAAAGACAAGGAATAGATTCTTCTCTAATGACTCTGGAGAGAACATGAAAATTAAAGATATTTATTTATAATACTCTTTGATACGTCTTTAGACACATAATGGGTATACAATGCTCCCTAACTCTCAAGGTACAAATATAGTTCCAGCACTCCTATCTCTCCAAATCAAATTTGAATTGGCTCACGCATCCAGATGCCATTTAGGTAGGAAATTCAGAATCACTCTCTTGGGCTATTCCCATTGACCCTAAATTGATTTTCCTCAGTGAAGTATGTGTACCTTCTGTATCACAATCATCTGGAGGTATTGTGAAAAACAGACTCCTATCTGATTGATGGTATCTATCAATCAGCAGTGGGGTTCAACATGCCCCAGATCATTCTCATGCACACTTAACACATCTGGAATTTCCACGTGACTTCTAGACCGACATTCTCCAATAGAATTTCCTACAATGATAAAAGTGTTCTACACATGCACTGTGTAGCCACTGGCCACATTTGATTATTGAGCTTTTAAAATGTGACTTGTGTGATTGAGGAACTGAATTTCTAATTTAATTAAAATTAAATAGTCACATGAGGCTACCATATTGGGCAGTGCAGTTCTAAATGGTTAGTCCTTGAGAGCAAAAACTGGATCTTCAATCTCTGTATCCCCTCTGTGCCTGGCACATGGTAACATGTAAATAAAAATTGAAATAGGAAACAGGCCTGCGCTATTTCTATTTTTTGAGGTTCCTGGTATATTAAGAAATGACAAAACAGGATTACAAAATTTGTGATATATTTTAACTGTTTACCTTACACTCTTTTTTTTCTTGTGATGAGGAATTTTAAGATCTACTCTCTTATCAACTTTCAAATATGCAATACAGTATTATTAATTGTAGCCACCATGCTGTACATTCCATCCCCATGATTTATTTTATAACTGGAAATTTGTACCTTCTGACCCCCTTCACCCATTTCACCCACTCTCCAGCCTCTGCCTCTGGTAACCACCAATCTGTTCTCTGTATGTTGGCGCTTGGTTTTGTTTTTGTTATTGTTTTAGATTCCACATTTGAGTGAGATCATATGGTATTTGTTTTTCTGTCTGACTTATTTCACTTAGCATAATGCCCTCAAGATCCATCAAGTTGTTGCAAATGGCAAGATTTCATTCTTTTTTATGGCTGAATAGTATCTATTGTTCATACATACCACATTCTCTTTATTCATCCATGAACACTTAGTTTGTTTCCTTATCTTGGCTATTATAAATAATGCTTTAATGAACATGACAGTGCAGATATCTTTTTAAATTAGTGTTTCGATAAATACCCAGAGGTGGAATTGCTGGATCATGTGGTAGTTCTATTTTTAATCTTTTGAGGAAGCTCCACACTGTTTCCCATAGTGGCTGCACCAATTTACATTCCCACCAACAGTGCACAAGAGTTCCCTTTTCTCCACATCCTCGCCAATACTTGTTATTTATGACCTTACACTTTCAAAGCACCTTTATTGTCTATTCTCCAGATAATTACAGGATTATTTTATCAGACACATTCTTGTCTGATGAGAATGCCTAATTGTCATGGGGTATTCAATTGCCTTTCTACCTTCAACTTAATATAAAAGATGTATTAAGACTGATGAATCCTGCTTTAAGATTTTCCGTGTACCTTCAGTTGAAGCATATACGTGCAAATATACATGCCAATGAATACAAATCAGATCACTAATACATGGTAGAAAGGAATTTAAAGCAAATAATATGATTTAGATTATAGATAAGGTAATTCTTCAAATTCTGGCCTACTAAAAGAAAATACTGAGAGACGTTGTGAAAAATGAATTAGGGACTTCCAGTTTCCCACTTATGCTTGCCAATCATTACATTACCTATGTACCTCCATCAGAAGGAAAAAAGCAAAATTAAAAGAATGACATTGTATAGATTTGCAATAGCATTAAAACTTCTTTGAAAATAATTCATTTTTCTAGCTTTCTAAATAGCTGAATTGAAACCCTGGAGACTTTATAAACAAGACATTCTTATCAGCATGGAAGAAACATAAGTTTCAATTCCTGCTTGAAGTAAGGGCAAGTGGCTACATATAAGATAGTCATCATATATGTTTATCACTCATTTCTCTAGCTTTTTCCACAATCAACTGAGGTGGCCAGTACAACTGTACACAGAATATAGAAAATTCTAAATAACTCCAAGCAAGAGAAAACCCAGATTTAAATAGGTTAGGACCAGGGAACAAATTAGAATGCAAATATGCAGGCCACAGTTTCGTGTTCCGGCACTAAAGCTGAGCTAAAGCTTGATTCGGAGCTTCCTAATGGCCAAAGTGAAAAGGGAAACACATCCAGTTACATAATCTACTTGTCTGTAAGGAAGACATATTCAGTTATTCAAGGGTAGCTAAGCATTTCATGACACTTGGCTCTGAAAGAAAATTCTCTCATGGGATTTTCCATGGGAACCATAAAATGACCAAATGCACAGAAGCTCTACAGTAAATGCACTAGTGGGCTCTGTGGAGCAGTCCCTTCTAGAATCCCTTAATATATGCCGAAGACACAATATTCAAAAGACAAGTCAATAAAATACTCTTGGAAGGGGGTGAGGAAGGTTTCTGTAGGTGAGCTCAGGATAATATGATCACGTATGTAGTTTTCTGAGGGACCAGCTAATATTCTGTGGTCGAGTAATGGCAAATTCATATTGTTTAGAATTCAGTAATCCAATTAGCAGATGGTAGGTGTTTAACAGCCTTTTGTGAAGAATGAGTCATCCCATCGAGATTCTCACCTAGATAGAAACATTTCTGTCTCTATGGTGGTGAACAGAGGGAGAACCTGGAGGGAATCCAGGATTTTCCTTTAAAAACAACTCTTCAAAAATAAGAAAAATTAGGGGCACCTGGTTGGCTCAGTTGGTTAAGTGTCCGAATCTTTATTTCAGCTCAGGTCATGATCTCAGGGTCGTGAGATTGAGCCCCACGTGGGGCTTCTTGCTCAGCGTGGAGTCTGCTTGTCCCTCTCTCTGCTTCTCCCTTGCTCTTTCTCTCTCTCAAACAAATTTAAAAAAATAAGAAAAATTAATAAGTGTTCAAGTCCATAAAATTCTATCTGATAGAGCAGAGGGTCTGCAAACTCACATACAGGTCTGTTTTTTGTGTGTGTGTGTGTTTTCTTTGTTTTATTTTTACAAAGTTAACTAGGTAACTAACACATTAACACATTAGTTTCCAATACTTAGAGATCAATACATTTCAAATATGGCAACCGTGGATGCTGGTCCCACCACACGACAACAGTCTGCTGGGTTGAGTGTAGAGCATTTAGGTATTCGAATACCCTGTTAGAAAAATGAAGATTTGGACTGAAAAATTTTCATAGAAGAAATTACCAGTTGTTCACTTTAGCTATAGAAAAATCTGCATAATGCTCCCATGAAATGTATGGCTTTTAGCAAAGTGACTGGCCAGTAAATCTACCTGAAAGAATTACTTGCAAAACATACCCTTAAATAAAGAAATGAATCTGGTATTTAATTGTTGGATCTAGGTCAATCAAACTTGAGAAAATGTGTCAAAATAATTATTTTATTTTTATTTTTTTAAAGATTTTATTTATTTATTTGACACAGAGAGACACAGCCAGAGAGGAAACACAAGCAGGTGGAGTGCGAGAGGGAGAAGCAGGCTTCCCACTGAGCAAGGAGCCCGATGCAGGGCTTGATCCCAGGACCCTGGGATCATGATCTGAGCCAAAGGCAGACGCTTAACAACTGAGTCACCCAGGCGCCCCATTATTTTAGTTTTAGAACAGGTGATCTTTATCCACTCTTTCAGCCAATGGTAAACCACAAAATCAACTGTACGTTAAACTTCATTATAATAAAATATCATCATTAAGGAAGATAACTGACTTTCTATCTCTAAAGCAAGCTAGCATATGTCAAAATAATCCAAAAGTGGTTTCAAATTACTTAGATATAGGTTAAAAACAAGGAGGGCCACAACTTACTTCTTTTATGCTACTTAAAATACCTTCTGATCTGTCTGAACACAAATTCTAGTGATCTGGACTTTTCAAGAAATACAGAAGTCCTGGTTTTCTAAGAACTAGGATTCTATATTGAATGCATGGAATTTAACCTGAAACTAGTTCTTGTCCCCAGAGTAAAGCCTGAGAAATCATTCGAAGTGGCAAACATTCTTTTATTTGCTTTTCTAATTATAAATGTACACTGCCAAAAATTTAGAAAATAAAGAAGAATTTAGATTATTTCTCCCCCAACTTTTTATTTTGAAAAATTTCAATCCAACAGAATACAGATATGCAGGCCAAGCATCCTCCCAGTTACTAATGCTGAGCCACAAATTTACTCGGAGCTTCTTGGCAGTCAAAGTGAAAGGAGGAAAACAGCCAGTTATATAATTCACATTGCCTATAAGGAGAAAACTTACCAGTTACTCAAAGGTAGCCTTGAATTTCATGACGGTTGGCCTGAGAAAAAATTCTCTTGTGTTCATTTAATAAGGAATACAGAGCAATATCACACACAACAGCCCTACAGTAACTGCATCGATGAGTTCTGGAAACTATGTCATCTAGAATCCCTCCATGTTAGCAGAGGGTGCTTGGTATGGGTGAATCCTGGCCCCAGCAGTTACTGTGTGACCTTGAGTAAATTACTTAAACTTTCTGTGCCTTAGTTTCCTGATTTATAAAAGTACTGTGATTAAAACTATACCTCAGAGAGCTGTTATGAGGCTTAAATGAGTTAGTGCCTATTATGTACCTAAAACAGGACCTGGAACATAGTAAGCATCATCATTATTATAGTAAATGCTAAAATAAAGGTGTGCACATGATGTAATAGTACAGAGGAAGGGCACTTAAACTAAGGGCCCGAGGAAAGGAGGATGTCTGTGCTCGGTCCAAATCTTAGTCTACTACTTAACTGCTGTTAGTATGAGCTTGACCAGATTACTTCAACTTTGTGTTCTCACCTGCTAAAACAGAGATATAATGTTAGCTGTTGATACAATATGCTGATGTCTGCAAAATTAAATGAGATAATGTCTGAGGATTAGATGAGCAAATGTAATAGAGCATGGTATGTATAACAGATGTTTCCTCTTGGATCTGGTGGAATAAATAAATTCCTCTTGCATTCAACTTGTACATATGTCCGTTTCCCCCCAGTTCAACAGTGTACTTAGTTTAGAAGTAGTTGTACATAAATAACCTTTCAGATCACAACAAAACTACCTAGAAGGAATGTTAAATGATTGGCACTGACTTAGCACAACTCTCATTTTTTAAATCACCATGGGAAATGTCACTGGTACAGTTATGTCCATTTTTGAAGCACACTGTGCCTAGACAGTAGGTAAATACCTTGATTTCCATTAGACAAAACTGATTGCTCCTTTATCTGTATCACTTTATACATCCCTATTTCACTTCATATAGATTTCTACTATAGCATGTAGTATACTGTGTTACAGTTAATAGCTCGTTCAATTTGTACCTTGCTTTGCTTAAAAAAGAACTATGGCAATTAGTTACATACTTCCGTGTTTATCTCCCTTCCAAAACTGTGAGCTTCTCAGATAACTGTATCAGATCCATAGTATCTGGACAGAAGCTGGCATATAACATACTAACTCTCAATGTTTGGTGAAATGATCTGAGTAGGATTTGAAGTGTGCGATTTGAAGTGTGCTGTTATAAGCAAATAAGCCTAATAGAAAGTTCGGATTACCTAGGAATTTATGTGAAAATCACAGACTCAGCCTGATCTCTCCTTGGACAGATGAGAAAACCAAAGCCTGGAATAGTTAAGTGATTTGCCCAAGGTTACCTAGCTAGTTAATTGCCAGAATCAAGACTAGAGTCTCAAACATCCATCAACCACTCTAGAGTCCAGTCCACTATATTGACCTGCCTTTCAGACCCCACTAATTTGATGTCTATATCTACTACCTCACTAAAGCCATTATCATTGGTCACCAATCACTTTTGTGTTGCTAAATCCAGTCAGTGCTTTTCAGCGCTTGATATACTTGACCTACTTGTGATCTCTGACTCTACTGACCCCATCTCCATCTTGCAATTCTTTCCAACCTTAGCTTTTGAGACATTACAGCCTTGAGGCATTATCCAAGTTCCTCAGAATTCTTTGTGGTGTCTGTTCATCTGCCACTCCCTTTTATAGCTAGTGCTTCCTGGAACTCCATCCTTGGTCTTCTTTATTGTTTCTTCTATTGTTTCTCCCTGATTGATCTCACCCATACCTAGGACTTAAATTACCAATTAAAAGTTAATGTCCTCTAAATCTATTTTATTTTCACTCAACCTCTCTCCTCATTCATTGATCTGCGTAATTCAACTGCTTATTGGCTATTTCCCTCTGGATGTGGAGGTTCCCTCCAAGTCACAGTCACAATGCAGCAGTCTTTGAGAGAGCCTGAGAACCTGCACCCTTCTCTTTCAAATAAAGGAGGATGCGGCAGAAGACCAACTATCATCTTTACTACTGACTGTATTAGTTTCCTACTGCTGTTGTAACAAATACCACAAACTTAGTAAACAACACAAATTTATTACCTGACAGTTCCGGAGATTAGAAATCCTAAAATCAAGGTATTGGCAGAGCTGTGCTCTCTCTGGGGGCTTTAAGGTAGAATCCATTTCCTTGCCTTTTCCAGCTTCCAGAAGGTGTCTGCATTCCTCAGTGCCATCTTCAATGCCAGTAGTGCAGATTCTTCAAATCTCTCTTTCTTTCCGACTTTTGTTTCCATCATCATATCTCTTTCCCTGATACTGATCTTCCAATCTCCAAGCCCAGCCAAATAATCTAAAATAATCTCTTCATCTCAAGATCCTTAACTTAATCCCATCTGCAAAGTCCCTTTTGCCATGTAAGGGAGGGAACACATTTATAAGATTCTGTAGATTAGGACATGAACAATTTTGGGGGACCATTATTCTGTATAATACAACTGATGAAGTTGGTACTGGATATTACCTGTGGGCAGAGAGCTTCCTAATACCAAATTATGAAATTAAATAGGTTTACTAACTGTCATCCTGGACCAGGCACCCTCAACACCACCCCAGGTCCTGCTGCTGGAGGAGCAGAGAACACCATCAACGCAATTCCTTGAAGGCACTTTTCTTTTAAGAGAAAAGAATGGGATGGGCTATATATGCCCAGTTTCTCCTTTTAAATTCACCAATCAGGAAGTCATTGCTCCAGGGAGGAGTGAGCTGGGGCAGGTGCAGTGAGAGGCCAGGAGTATTATATTAATGGATATCACTCCAAATGGCAAGAAACATCATGAGTGGAGATTGTTTCCCCAATAAACAGATTTATATTTGAACTCATCACCATCTCATCCCACAAATCTGATCATCCTCCAAGACTGTCACCGCCACTATCTAGTAACTTAGTAGAGAAACCCAGACTCATCTTTCTTCCCATCTTGCTAAATGGTTCCACCATCTCTTCCAGCATCCATACTAGAATTTTGTCCTACTTACTTATCCCCCACTCAGTGCTGTAAATTCTACCACCTTAACAGTACTCACATCTATTCTTTCTCCTACATTCCCACTGCCAATACCTTTGTTAAAGCTCTTATCACTTCTTAACTGGAGTACAGCAATGGCCTCAATACTCGTCTCCCGGTCTCAGGTCTTACTCGTCCTGTCCATCTTCACTTCCATACCTTTGCTCATGAAACATCCTTTATAGTTAGTCTCCAAACCCCCACACCCTGGTACCCCAGTTTGTCCAAGCGTCAAGCAAAACTGACTATCCAGCATCAGCCAGGATCAGACTTGAACCTAGGTTTCTGACTCTCAAGTCCGGGCTCTCATCTGCTCTTGCTTGGCTGCCTTCTCCTATAATAAAAATATTTTAAAGTCTAATGGGCTTTATACTCTACAAAGCACGTTTGCATACATTATTTTCTCTTAGCCTCACAATTCTCCAATGTAGGCAGGATGGGTACTGTTAGCCCCATTTATAAAATGAGTTAACGGGGGAATTCAAGGCTCGGTCCATCACACCCTGCTGCTGGGTTAACGAGTGTCACTCAGCAGTCTTCCACGTTGACTGTGCCCTCAGCCCCTTCTGGTTCCACTCCCTGTAGAACCATCCCACACTTCGCAGAAGTACCGATGGGATCGGCGCGAGTCTGGACGAGGCCACTGCTCTTTCCACCACAGGCGCCCTGGAACCTCATGACAGAGACCTTCCCATCTGCAATGACGCCATCGGTGACGCCATACAGTGACGTATGGTGTCGTAACTTACCCGGAGCCAGGTGCCGGCAGGGCAGCCACACCCTGGGGCCCCCAGCTCAGGAGGGCGACGGGTCAGGCGGGTGGGAAAACGCCGCAAAACCCGCCGGGGTCGACCTCCGGCCCTAAACCCTCAGATCCCGCCTCCCCGCCGCCAACCGGTTGCTAAGTGACGCCAGCGCGCAGAGGCGCGTGCGCGGCCACGGCGGTGTGCGTGAGGGCGGACGCGCGCCGCGGCGGCGGCGGCGGCGGCGAGGACGGCGGCGACGGCAGCGGCCGAGGGGGCGGTGGCTACGAGGTGCGTGCGGAGCAGGCGGAAGAGGCGTCCGTACGGGAGGCTAGGTCGCAGAGGAACATCGTTGGGGTGAGTAGCCGGGGCCTCGCAGGGGAGGTGGGGTCTGGCCGCACCTGCTGCGCGGACCCGGGGCGCGGGAACGCGCGCCCCCACCGTACCCGCGCGCGCCGCTCCACGCCCCTCTGCCGCTTTTTCCGGGGGCGGGGAAGGAGCCGGGACGGGGGCTGGCGAGGGTCAGTTTCTGGGCGCGGGCGCTCCGGGAAGCGGCAGCGAGGGGCCGGTGGAGACAGTGTGGTCCCGGAAGGTGTAGTGGGAAGTAGGTGTCTGGGGGCGTCGGGGTGACTTTGCCGGGCTCCCAGACAGAGGAGTCGGAATCTGGAGAAGCCCAGGTTCCTAGAGCAGTCTCGCAGCCGGCCTGAGACAAGGTTGACAGAGACCGAGAGGAGGCGGAACTGGGGACGCGGCGTTGGGGTTCGGAAAGTTTGGCATGCTGGGGCCTTCCTCGCCCCTGCCCTGGCTGGGCTCCAAGGAGGAGCCGGTTGTTATGGAGAGAGTTGTGAATCAGTGCCGGCGTGCGGCGTCAGACACACCCACGACTTGGGGAAGGCGATCTGTCAGTACTGATAGGGGGCGGCCAACCTGTTGCCTGAGTTTCCAACTTCATATGTATGCGCACGTGCCTAATGCACGCATACAACTTTGCCCTAGGGCATTCTATATCAATTGTTGCTAAGGATTTTGAGGCCGGGGGCGGATATCCATCCTAAGTTCTCACTTCCTCGTCGACTCAAATCAGCTGTTTTATTTCTCAGAACCCTGTTGTGTTTCTGTCATTATGAGGGCCAAGGAAGTAGGGAGGCACTGTTTTTTGTTTTCCTTAAAAGTAGTACAGACTTGGTAGTTACTAGGCAGAAAATACAGATTCTGTTCAACGTGCGGGCTAGAAAATGGTGGTGGTCAGGCAAGCCTGAGTGTAAGGTGCAGCAAATAAATCATCACACCAGTGCTCTCAGGGCGCTGCATCCCCTCATGAGTCAATATGTGGCGGTTGTAGTTATCATCCTTGGGAGAAAAGAGTATTGGAGGTAGGGAAGAAGTCAGTATTTCCTGACTTTTGATTAAGGCAATGTCTAGAACTGGTACAGAGACTGTCCTGAAATTTAATCGTAATCTGTGCAAGAAAATTGAAGAAAATAACTTGTGAGTTTTCATTCAGCTCTAAAATTTTGTGGTTCAGTTTCATAACTGAGGCTCTGTAAAGTATGCTGCCTGAGGTGCTTACATCTTGGAACCAATAATAACCTTGCTCTGTAGCACTTAGAGTACTGGGAATTCAATGTCTCTTGCTCTGCGGACTGTACCAGTTTTTAGGACAGGTATCCTGTCATTTTTATTCATAAGCATTCATAAGCATTTTATTCTTAAGCATCTACAAAAGTTTGCTGCAGAGTAGGCACAGGATAGGTATTTGTTATATATTGCACTGTGTCTGAGTGTTTATTAATGTACAGCAAACATTTAACTCTGTTCATCAAGTAGTTAATACCTGTGCCCCCCTGCCCTATATCATGTTACGTGTGGGAGGAGGGTTGTGGGTACAAATGACATAGAAGACCTGGCTTTTTTTTTTTTTTTTAAGAATAAACAGTCTGGCTGGGAAAACAAGCATATGTATGTCAAATCATCATGAAACCAAATGAGGCAGTATGTAAATAAGTGTTGTGGGAGGAGCTGTACTTTAAATGCAGTAGAAATTTAGAAAAGCTAAGACCTGTGGTGGGCTGAGCTACTGAACTCTTTGGAAGAGGTAAGATTTGATCCGGTCTTTGAAAGAGCTATAAAATTTGAATTAGAGAAGAGATAAGAAATCACATGTTGAGAAAATCGTGTGAGTGTGCTTGATGGGGGATATATTGAGGAGACCTTCATGTCCTGTCCGGTGAATGGGGTAGGCGATCACTGATAGGGAGATACTGGAGAGATAAGGTTTAGCAGGTTGGGAAGGGAAAAGTGTTAAGACTAAGGCAGGCTTATCAGCATCCCACTGATAACGGGATAGGGCCTGCTTGCTGGGTGGGATGGGAGCTGTGTTAAAATAGAGTCTTAGACAAGAATACGTGTTATCCTTACTTAAGATTAAGGGATATTATGGTTGAACCAGGATCAGGTTGTTGTATACTTCTGATTTCAGTTACTAATTCGAATAAATGCCTCACTAATGTGAGTGTATCTTATGTATTTAGTCAACAGTGCGTGTCCCCATTTCTAAAATCTACCTGATGTGCTTGGGCCTCTCCATTGGAAATCTGAAATGATGTACCCAAAGCAATTATCCAGCCACTCTCGGTGACACAGTTTTGCTTGGGATTATCTCTTACAGTGGTCTGTGAGGATTGAAGTTACTGCTAATCCTGTAAAATATACAAATAATGTTTGCTGGGAAAGGAGTCTATTTGAAGAAGGATGCTAACAAATATTGACAAAAACACTTGAGAAAATTAAAAATGTTGCTGCTGAATATTGAACCTTTGGTCTTTATAATATCTTTTGTTGTTATGTGGAAATTCTTTTGAGTGGTACATAAACCTGAAGTTGAATTGCTAACGTACCCTGTGTAAAGTTGCAACACCAAATGTTGCATTATTTAACAACTCAGCAAATATTTATTGGGTGCTGGCTATGGCTAGATACTGTGGTAGGTGCTGGGAACACAAACAATAAGACACGGTCTACCCCCTGAGATACTAAGTGTTCATCAGACTAGACGAACACCTAAATGTGGTGTATTAAAAGAGTTAATCACTTTGGAATAAGTAAAATGCTGAGGGCATTGATGACTTTGGCTGGGGAAAAATTGGTAGAATCAGGGAAGGCTTTAAAGAGAAGAGGATAGAACTTAGCCCTGCAGGTTAAGTAGAATTTTGTATATGTAAAAGGGAAAAGAAGCATTCCAAGCAGAGGGGAGAGCATAAGCAAAGTTGCCAAAGATTAAAATTAATAGGGTTTTTGGAAAACCTTGAGTTGTTTCTTGATGAGACAGGAAAGGTATATTTGGAGCCAAATTATGAGGGGGTCTTCCATACCATTCTAAAAAGCCTAGACTTTCCTCCCTTCAATGCCACCCTTATGTGGGTGATGGAGAACCTTGGAAGGTGGACTAATCAGATCAGAAAATTAACTGGCAGTTCCTGCGCAGAACTGCATTAGTGTGGAGAGGCAGGGAGACCAGTTTGGATGTAGATGAGATATGCTGGGAGCCTGAAGAGGGAGAGTGGGAATGGGTGGACTATAGAGGTATTTTAGATGTTAAAATCTCTAAATGTTATGACCATCTAGAGGAGGGAGAGTGAGAAGTCAAAGATGTGTCTGGCTTGAGTAACTGGTGATTATGATGACATTAAATTAGAAAACACAGGAGGAAGAACAGATATGCAGTGGAGAGAAGAAATTATGGCATGTTAATTATCTAGGTCCCTGTGTAGAATTTCGAGAGAGCCAGTAGGTAATTGGGAATTCTACTCCAGAGTTGATGAGACAGTTGAGGAATAACTGTGACAATCTCCAAGGCTATGGAAATAGTACTATTCTAAGAGTGAGTATAGTAGCTAATGCCGTGGACTTTGGAGTCAGGAAAACCTGAGGTCAGATCTATTTCACTTATTGGTTGGGTTGGGTGACCTTGGGCAAGTTATTTAACATCTCTAAGCCTAAATTTCTTCCTAAAAGTGGGGTTAATAATACCTTAAAGAATCACTGTGGAGATTAAATAAGATAGTATGTGCACAATGCTTAGCACAGTGCCTAGCTTATAAATGTTTAATAAATGATAGCTGCTGCTATTAGTAGTGGTAGTTAGAGTTAGTGTTGTAGAGGTAGTAGAAGAAGATAGTAGAAGAAGAAGATATAACTACCCAAAAATTAGAGAATGAGAACTGGAAAGGACAAGGAATGGAACTTTGGGACATCAACACTTAGATCAAATTTTGATTGGTCCTTAGACTTGAGTGTGCATCAGAAATACCTGAGGCCTTGATAAAACACAGATTGCTGGACCCCCCCGCCCATAGTTTCTGATTGAGTAGGTCTGAATGGGGTTGAGAATTTGCATTTTGAACAAGTTCTCAGGTAATGCTGATGTTGGTGTTCCCATGACCAAACTTTGAGAATTACTGACTTAGAGGCTGGATCAAAGAAGAGAAACCAGCATAGAGACTAACAAAGAGATTGAGGTGAACAGAGACCCAGGAGATAGTTCAGAGAAGGTTAGGGAGGTAGCAGCCTGAAGACTCTGTAGATCCACCAGTGTTCTTTCCAGTTCCATAGACTTCATCACATTCTTATTTCTGTCTTCTCCAGGATTTGGCATAATGCTTGGCACATAGCAGTGCTTGAATGAACCTTGGAAGCCCCTTAATTACTGTCCTTGTGCATGATAGCACATACTTCACACACAGATTTCATTCATCCTCGAAATCTTATATCCCTGCTGAGTCATAAAGAAGATACTGTTTCTAATTTTACAAACACACATGCAATAACTACAGAAAATCTCTTTCAAATAGCTGATGCGTTAGCTAGGTGCTGTGACTTCATGTTAGATGTCCTAACCCTTGCGCCCCTTTATTTTTAATGTCAGAGTCCAGTTTGCAAAATAATTGTCAATAACAAGTGTCAAGATTACAGTCTGTGTCTTGTATTAGGCACTTTGCAGGTTTATAAGATAAGCAAATAATATACTCCCTGTATCTCGGAAGTTTACAGTAGGATGGTCAAAGGAAAGGAACAAGGAGATATCACAGAAGTGTAGATTGAGAGGAACCTGAATATGAAGACTCATTCCTTGTTTGCCAGTAAATTTTTGATCTTATGTGTCTCACATACTGAGGACTTTTGGCATATAGAACAAATGTTAGTTCTCATCCCTGACAGGAATCTGTAAGAGAGTTCCATGGTATAAGAAAATCAAACACTAGTTGTGCAAAGATACAAGCACATAATAAAGAGATTTCAGGAGGTAAGTTGTAGTTTCATGACTAGCCAGTTAGCTACTCACCATGCTTCCTGGGCTCTTGGTCTCTCTCATTTATTCTGTCAACATTTGTTAAGTATTTACCATGTGCCAGAAACTGTGTAAAGTGCTGGCCATTGAGAACTAATTGCTCTGGGCATCTAACCCTGGCTTTAGTTAGGGTACAGTATGATATGTGTGAATGAGTGTGCGTACATGTTGTCAGGGGAAGATCTGATACGTGCATTTTATAATCTTAAGAATATATTGATATGAGCAGACATCAAGGATTTGAAGTTAAATTCATTCTGCCTTATGTATGCAAGGAGCCATGCAAAATATATAAAAATAAACCAAAAATTTTGAAGATTTATTTGAGAGAGAGAAAGCACGAGCAGGAGGGCCAGAGGGGGAGAGAGAGAGAGAATCTCAAGCAGACCTTGTGCTGAGTGCAGAGCCCGACATGGGGCTTTGTCTCAGGACCCTGAGATCATGACCTGAGCCAAAACGAAGAGTAGGATGCTTAACTGACTATGCCACCCAGGTACCCCAATAAACACAGTTTTAAGCAGTCAAAGAATATATACTTTAGTAGAGGAGAAAAAAATGTATTTATAATACTACATAGAATATGACAAGTGCTATGTAAATATTGGTCACAGACTAGGTTCTCTGATGCTTGTTGAGCGCCTCAGGGTTCAGTTGTGATTTCAATTCATACATTACTGTAATGTTCCAGAAATTATAATGCCATAAATCCATATTAATCTCTTGGGCTGCTTTTGCATCTTTATATGGTACCGAAAAATATCCGGCAGTCTGTGTTCTTGTTTTCTTGGTTTGGGAAATATACTTAGAGTACATGTAAGGAAAAAGGTTATTAACAACTAGCTATTGGGGTGCCTGGGTGGCTTAGTCGGTTAAGCATCTGCCTTCGGCTCAGGTCATGATCCCGGAGTCCTGGCATTTAGTCGCACGTCGGACTCCCTGCTCAGCAGGAAGTCTGCTTCTCCCTCTGACCCTCCCTCTCTCTCTCTCTCGTTCTCTCTCAAATGAATAAATAAATAAAATCTTAAAAAAAATAAAACAAAAAAACCAACTAGCTATTGTTTGTCAAGTCACTGCATTATGCTAGGCCCTTTCTATATGTCATTTAATCCTTATAATAACAGGTTTGTAAATTGGGTGTTATCCCCATTTTACTGATAAAGCAACTGAGATACAAAATGGGGAGAAAAGTTTGCCTGCCATTTGTGGCCAGTGAGGTGGGACAGGGATTCAGCCCCAGGCCTGGACTCCAGAGCCAGTGTTCTTCATGTCATCTACTGACATCAACATGGGGATGTCCAGGTGGAGAAATCCAATCTTGTTTCTGCTGATTTGGGAAAAGTTGTTGGAGGAAGTTAGAATTTTAATAACTGCCTGAATGATTGAAGATAATTTAATAATATTTTTGGGATAGAGGGGAAAAGGAGGTAGACATTTAAAAGCCCCAGTGCTAAGTCTCCTGTGAAGACATGGTTATTATTTGACCCCACATTTTTTAGCTGACTGACAAGAGATTTTACATAAACATCAGATTTTTCACTTTTCTATATATAGGTGCAAAAGTCTTCAATAGGAGGAACTGTACTTTTCCAAGCTAATGACATTTAAAGTAAATTCAGAACTCCTTTTTTATCACTTAGTGAAAAATATCTTGCTCCTCACTCTAAACAGTGTATACTTCTGTCCCTTCTCTCTACACCACTATTCCTTCTCCCCACCCACATGTTCGTTTTTTAATCTACTTACAAGTTAAATAGTTATCTGTATGTTCTATCTGATGTATCCCTTGGGTCCTATTTTCTGAAGTTACAGCTGTAAGCATCTTCGTAAAGCAGAGTCAATTCTGGCTAATTTCACAATTAATACTTTTATAAAATTATAATTATACAAATGGATAAATATTAAACCCTGTATTATGTATTGCTGTGTAACAAATTACCCCCCCAATTAGCAGCTTAAAACAACAAACTCTTTTTTTTTTTTTTTTTAAGAGAGGGAGAGAGAGAGAGAAGGCAGAGAGGGAGGGACAGAGGGAGCAAGATAATCTTAAGCAGGCTCCATACCCCAGCTCAGAGCCTAACGGGGAGCTCTATTTCACAACCCTGAGTTCATGACCTGAGCTGAAATCAAGAGTCGGAGGCCCAACTGACTGAGCCATCCAGGAGCCCCCAAACGTTTCTTATCTAATGATTTCTGTGGGTTAGGAATTCATTTGCAGCTTAGTTGGATGGTTTTGGCTCAGAGTCTCTGATGAATTGCCCTCCAGCTGTTGGCCTGGACTGCCACAGTCATCCCAAGGCTTGACTGGGACTGGAGGGTCTGCTTCCAAGATGGCTGCCTCACATGGCTGTTGGCACAAGGCCTTAGGTCTTTTATTGGGCTGTTTGAGTATCCTCACAACATGTCAGCTGGTTTCACCCAGAGCAAGTGATGCAAGAGGAAGGAGGATACCACATGCCTTATATGGCCTGTTTTGAAAACACACACTGCCACTTCTGCTCTATTCCATTTATTACAAACAAGTCATTAAGACCAGCCCACACTCAAGGGAAGGCAATTAGGCTCCACTTTTTTTGGGGGGGGATGGTGGGTCAAAGAATTTGTAGACAGATTTTAAAACACCATAAATCCTTTGTCATATGAAACTGTTTCCTCAGCTGAAATTGATTGTCTCTATTTTTTTTTTAAAGATTTTATTTATTTATTTATTTGACAGAGCATGCAAGAGTGGGGTGAAGGGCAGAGGGAGAGGGAGAAGCAGACTCCCTGCTGAGCAGGTAGCCCCATGTGGGGCTCCAACCCAGCCCCCTGATATCATGACCCGAGCCGAAGGCAGATGCTTAACTGACTGCCCCTGATTGTCTCTGTTGTCGCCATGTAGTAATGTAGTAATTTTTCTGACTTGTGTATTCACAGTGTTTTCTGGAAATGTTCTGAAGTCAAGGTAGTGGTTTTTAAAATCTGAAGCAAGTTTTCACAGATTACAGATTTGTTTGTGATTTCTTGAAGTTTTGCATCTATTTCATTAGCTGCAGTTCTAATACTGCCAGAAAGTTTTCATTTTTGTCCTATTTTATACATTTATTCTTGTATCATTTCATTTACACTATTTAATGGTTTCCATGATTAATCTTAAGTAGAACCAAACATTTCAAGGCAAATTGATTTACCTTCCAAACTTTTAGAAGAAAAGTGCTTGCTTAACCCGTGTTTGAAGGCACACATTTCAACTTCCACAGAGCACGGTGACTTTGGGTTTCATGGCTTGGATGAGGCTGTTAACTTTGTTCAAGTCCTTTGTGTACTTGAGAAGCTCTTCTTGAGTAAGGTCCTTACATAGCTCCATTGGATTCCAAATCTCATTCTTTTGAAAGTGTATATAGAATTGGTTTAGTCAGAGAACCTTTTTTTTTTTTTTTAAAGATTTTATTTACTTATTTGACAGAGAAAGACACAGTGAGAAAGGGAACACAAGCAGGGGGAATGGGAGAGGGAGAAGCAGGCTTCCCGCCGAGCAGGGAGCCCGATGTGGGGCTCAATCCCAGGACCCTGGGACCATGACCTGAGCTGAAGGCAGACGCTTAACGACTGAGCAACCCAGGTTCCCCTAGTCAGAGAACCTTTTTGGAACATCACAGTTAGGTTCATATTTTGGCACTTTCTTTCTTTATTTTTTTTTTTAATTTTTTAAAAAGATTTTTATTTGTTTTAGAGAGAAAGCAAGAGAGAGAGAGCACGAGCAGGGGGAGGGGCAGAGGGAGAGGGAGAGAGAGAATGTCAAGCAGACTCTTCGCTGAACGTGGAGCCTGATCTGGGGCTTAATCTCATGACCCTGAGATCATGACCTGAGCTGAAACCAAGAGTTGGAGGCTTAACCACCTGAGCCACCCCAGCGCCCCTATTTCTTTAGATGTTAACCAGATCTAGACTTTACCGTCCCTACCCCCAACAGGTATCAATTACCTTACTTTTTTCTTCTTTTTATTTTGTCCCAATTTTAGACAGAAAAGATTTCTCCTATAGCCTTTACTACATTTCCCCAAATGTTAACATTTTACCACATCTGTTTTATCCTTTCTCTCTCTCTCTCTCACACACACATTGTTCAAGGGTAAGCTGCAGAGCATTATTTACAACAGCTAAACTGTGGAGGCAGCCCAAGTGTCCATCAATAGGTGAATGGATAAAGAAGATGTAGTATATATATTCAATGGAATATTATTCAGCCATAAAAAGAATGAAATCTTGCCATTTGTGCCAACATGGATGGATGTAGAAGATACAGTGCTAGATGAAATGAGTCAATCAGAGGAAGACAAATACCATGTGATTTCACTGACCTATGAAATTTAAGAAAAAAAAAGAGACAAACAAAAAACACTCTTCACTGTGGAGAACAAACTGATGGTTACCAGAGGGGAGGTGGGTGGGGGGGGATGGGTGAAACAGGTGAAGGGGATTAAGATCACACCTTGATGAGCACTAAATAATACATGGAACCGTTGAATCATTAAATTGTACACCTGGAACTGTTATAACTATGTTAAGTACATTGGAATGAAAATTAATAATAATAAAAAGAGCAAGTGGCAGATACAATGCCCTTTTACCCCAATCCTTCAGTGTGCATTTCCTTAAAAGAAAAAAGAATATTCTCATATTAACCACCTTCTAATCATCAGGAAATTAGTATTAATACAGTACTGTTATTGTCCTGATTGGCTTATGAGTGAACACCATTCATAGCAACAACAACAAAAACCCAACGCACAGAAACAAAAACCACTCACACACGACCTTCAGTTGTTGTTTTCCTTTGGTCTCCTTTAGTCTGGAACAGTTTCTCAATACTTTCTGACACTGACTTTTTTGAGGAGTATAGGCTAGTTTCTCATTCGAGGTTTGTCTGGTGCGCCTTCATGATTTGACCCACGTTTATCTGTTTTTGGGAGGGATACCACAGATGTTGTGTTTTTCTCAGTGCATCATTTTAGGGAAGCCAATGATGCTGATGTTACTGCTGATGTTACCTTTGATCATTTAGTTCATAAGGATTCTGCCTGGTTTCTCCACTGTAAAGTTACTATTTTTCCTTTGTAACTAATAAGTATCTTTTGGAGAAATACTTTGAAACTGTAAATATCCTGTTACTCCTCAAACTTTCACCTGCTAGTTTCAGCATCCATTGTTGATTGTTTCCTGAATCAATTTTGCCGAATGAATATTTCCTAATTCCATTATTCCTCCTACATTTATTAGTTGAGTTCCCCCCATTAGTTAATATCACTATAAATTCACAGAATCTTGTGTTATTCAGTGGGTTATAATTTTTATTTATTATTTATTTTTAAATTTATATAAGTATAGTTAACATACAGTGTTATGTTAGTTTCAGGAGTACAATATACTGATTCAATACTTCCATACATAACACAATGCTCCTCATGACAATGCACTCCTTAATCCCTATCACCTATTTCACCCCTTCCCTCTGGTAACCATCAGTTTGTTCCCAATAGTTAAGCATCTGTTTCTTGGCTTTCTCTCCCTCCCTCCCTCCCCCCGAACTCTCTCTCTCTCTCTTTCTCTCTCTCTCATTTCCCTTTACTATCATTATTTCTTTTACTCAAATTGCCCCATATTCAACCAATTGAAACTTTTTCAGGCTGGCTCCTGTCTTTGTGATGTGTCCCCATTATTCTTTTTTAAGTTTTTATTTTTGCAAGAGAGGGCACGTGCATGAGAACACAAGTTGGGGGGGGAGGGGCAGAGGGAGAAGCAGACTCCCCCCCTGAGCAGGGAGCCCGATGTGGGACTCGATTCCAGGACCCTGGGATTATGACCTGAGCTGAAGGCAGACGCTTAACCAACTGAGGCACCCAGGCACCCTGTGTCCCCATTATTCTTTGAGCACCTCCTTATTTTCTAGTACAGTGAGATGGTCCAGGTTCATCTGTATTTTCCCTACCTCTGCCTTGGATTCAGCTCCAGGGAACCCTTAGTGGAAAATTGTATTTAGAAATCAAAATCCCAGTGCTAGGTGTGCTCACAGCTATCAGAATGTCATTGCTTCTAGACTGTCTTAGCAAACAGGGCTGTGTGTGTGTGTGTGTTTACACCCATACACCTCTGTATCTAGTTTTGTGTATCTCTATCTGAATTAAACCCAGGAGTTCACACTGAGCCATCCAGTTCCTGTCCTACACCACAGGGTTTCTTCTAACCGTTCCTCTTTTCTTATTTCTAATTCCTCCTACAGTGAGAACCTGGTCCCCCCTTTTGACCTTATATTTATTTATTTGTACACTTAATGTACCTAGAAAGTAGGTTGAAAATTGCTAACCTGTGCCTTTGTGAAAATTCAGTATTTGTCTAACCTTTAACTTTTAGCCTGAAGGCATAGAGTATAGCCACTTTGTTCAAAAGTTACATAGTTATGTAGCCCTTTCAGTGTGATTATGTTATTCATTTGAAATACAGTTTGGTTCATTTGATTCTCTGTATTTTATGTCACCCTCTTGCCTCCCCATCTTTGTTGATTTTATTTACTGTCCTTTTTTGAGCATGTGAAACATGAACATGGTTGAAAAAGTCAAGAAGTCATCCTCAGAAAAGTGTCACCCCCATTTCTTCTGTCCTTTCCACTCTCTAACCACCTCCTATAATCTAGAAAAGTGTCACCCCCATTTCTTCTGTCCTTTCCACTCTCTAACCACCTCCTATAATCTAGAAAAGTGTCACCCCCATTTCTTCTGTCCTTTCCACTCTCTAACCACCTCCTATAATCTAGGCATTTTCTCTGCTCTATCCTTACTATGCTTCTTTTTGCACAAATGACCAGATATATGTATATCTTCTTATTCCCCCATTTTTTTTTCCTTACACAAAAGGTGCTGTAGATATTCTTCTGCATTTTACTTTTTACACTTAACATTGTATCCTGGAAACCACTCCACTTAAGTTCCTAGAGAGCTTTCTTGTTCTATTTTACAACTGCATAAAATTCCTTTGTGAGAAGGTCACCTGCTTACTTCCATGAGATTTCTTATATTTACCTAGTACTTTTAGAGCACTTTCCTCTTATTGCCTCATTCCATTCATGCTTCCCTCTACCTTTCCCGTTTAGGTTTAGGTGCCTTTCTTAGGCTTCCTTAGTCATACTCTCCAAGCCATAGATTACTTTCTTATCAGATTGAACTTGCTTTTCTTCCCCCTTAATTCCTTGTCCTGATGAATGCTACATTATTCATCTAAGCTAAAAACCTGAGTGTCCTGAACTCCTTCTCTCTTGTACCCTGATATTCTATCTTGTTTATAATTCCTTATACCCATTTTCTCCTTTCCATTCTTACTGCTTTTACCTTCATTGAAGTCCTCAATTTCTTGCCTACATTATTGCATTAGAATCCTTAACTATAGAGCAATGGTCCGAGGACACCATTAAAGTCACCTGGTAATTTGTTCAAAATGGAAATTTGAGGACCTCACTCTAGAGCTTCTGAATCAGAAACTCTGGGGATCTGAGAATGGGACCTGGCCATCTGTTTTACCGTTCCCTCCAGGTGGTTCTGATACAACTAAAGTTTGGGGACCACGGATAGACTGCAAAATTGCAGAAGGAGCTTTTTTTTTTTTTTTTAAGATTTTATTTATTTATTTGAGAGAGAGAGCATGAGTGGGGGAGGGAGGAGCAGAGGGAGAAGGAGAAACAGACTCTCCACTGAGCAGGGAGCCTGATGTGGGGCTCAATCCCAGGATTCTGGGATCATGACCTGAGCCAAAGGCAGACTCTTAACCTACTGAGCCACCTAGGTGCCGCATAGAAGCAGCTTTTAAAGACATTAGTAGGTACCAAAAGTGAAGAAAGAAGTGAATAACCTGTGAAAAATGGGAACTCTTGAACTGAGCTAACCAAGGCACAAGGAACCTCCAAAAAAGGGGAAGGAAAGCTCATTTGTTTCCTGCCGGCTTTCCTTTTTTGTCCCATAGGACACGTAGTCTTTGGCACAGGATCCTAGAACTCACACTGATGCTTTCCTAGCCTGGGTCCGAGCTTGCATAGAAAATGTCTGTATCTTTTAAAACTTTTGTTTCTGTTGTCCAGCAACACACATACAGACAAGTACGTGGAACACAAATGCTGAACTTAATAAATTATTTTAAAGTAACATCCAGTTTATTTCCACTTGGTTAAGAAATAAAACCCTGTTGGTCCCTAGGCACCCATCAGGTGCTCCTTCCCAATCTCAGCCCCTCTTCTAAAAGTAAACACTGTCCTGACTTTTATAATATTACTTCCTTATTCTTTTTTATGTTTTATCTCCTAAGTATACCCATTAAACACTTACAGGTTACTTAGCCTATTTTTGAACTTTATATAAATGAAATCATATGGGTGTATTCTTTATGTTGGGATTGTTTAATATTACATTTTGAGGTTTGGTCATCTCGTTGCATACAGCTGATTTTTTTCATTTTCACTGCTGCATAGTATTCCATTTCAGGACTGTACAGTTTTTCCTTTCTGCTTTTGATGGACATTTGGGTTGTTTCTAGGGCCTTTTGTGTTTTAGCTAGGATATTCTTGTATATGCTCGTGAACGTGTCTTACCTTAGTATATGGTAGAGTAGTATTACTGAGTCATATGGTGTGCAGATCTTCAATATCAGTAGATAACAGCAGATTTTTCTAAAGTGGTTAAACCATTTCAATATTTCTATTTATTTTTGAGCCTTTATATTATCAGTATGAGGATCACTTACATCAAGGTAGCTAATACTCATACCATAGTTTTCAGTACCTTGCTGAAGTCCTAGAGATGGAGAAGGCAGCTTAATGAAGAAATAACCTTTGTAACAAACAGCTCAGCTAACATCAACTCATTATCTTAAAAAAAAAAATCAGTTTTAAGGAGGTAATATATGGACATGGTACAAAATTTAAAAATACAAAGGGGTATACAACAGAAAATAGGTTTTCCTTTCATCCTTACCCAACAGACATCCAGTTCTTCCTTCTGGAAGCAGCCACTGTTACCCCTGATATATTAATTTGTTCAACAAATTTTTACTGAGTGCCACGTAAACGCCAGGAATTGTTCTAGTGTTTGGAGATAGAGGGGTGAACAAAACAGGCAAAGATCTGCTCTCATTCATGGAGGCTTCTATTCTACTAGGAGTGATTAAAAGTAGTAGTGATTCCTGCATACCTTTTCAGAAATATTCTGTATGTATATGACACATTCTTATGTTTATTCCTAAACACAAAGGTCACATACCACATTAATGCATCTTGCTTTTTATTCATATATGAAAAGGCTATCTCATTCTCTTTAGCAGCCCTTACAGTGTCCCATTGTATGGCTGTTGTCAGGGAAAAAACTGGAAGACTGAAATGGGCATAAAAAAAATCACTGACTGTCCTATCTAGTGCACTCTTCTGGGCTATCTGTGCCTTTCATTGTCTTTGAGCTATTTTATAACTGTAAATTGTAGAAAACTGACAGTAATGCAGATGATTCTTGTTCATAGAAAGACAAGTGGATTTTGTCCAGTGAAATGCAATTGAATGTTGCCCTGGGGATATTAACTAGTTTTGCATCTATTTGTAAAGCAATGTTAACATTCCAGATAGCACACGCATCTGTGTGTGTGCATCTATGTGTGCGTTCTTTGACGTCTTTTTTGAACCCTTTATAATATCTTACTGAATGCTTCATTAATTAGTGATTTAAACAAAATTTTGGTGTTTTGTATCTATATCATGATTTATATGTGTCATGATTTTACTTTTTTAAAAATTATCTTTTAACAGATACATCATAATAACTCCCTTTTTGATGGACATTTCATTTCTTTATCAAGTAGTTCATACCAGTTTTAGACGGTTTTAATGACTAGGAAAATCTGTGCTATCATGAAGCAGTACTTCATGATGCTTTGACAAGGAGATTAATGGATGTGAGAGTTCTGGTAGTTCTTCCATCAAACATTATGACCTAGTCCCTGCCCTCAAGTAGTTTAGTGGAGGAGGAGTAGGAATGATATCAGATGAAGGGTAGCATGGATACTGGGTAATCTACTAAGAGATACCTAAGATGAGGTTCGCCTAAGGGTGGGAAAGAACTGCATGGTCTTGCTTTCCTCATAGCATGCTTTTTCTCATAGGCCCCTGGTCTGTGCTTGCTGAGGCAGAACTGGACGTCTCCCTCTTTGCCATGCTGGCTGCCAGTGTATTTGTTTTTATGCTGGCTATGGAACTAGTCAAGTTTTGGGGACTCAAGTGGAATCCCATGGCTCCAGTTACCAGCACAGTGGTCTGTTCCTATAGATGATGGCATTAGCAAGAGAATATAGTGGAGTCACATAGTTGGGGTGGGAGTGGGTTAGTGTTTATATTCGAAAGTCAGGTAGTGGGAAAATTTTCTTTGGAAGACCCTGTAATGCCTACACAATACCATATCATGGTTCTCTTAATACAGGAATGTCCTAAAATAAGCTAATTTGAATTATGAGAATTTAATTTTACTAGAAGTTTTGTTTGACACCCCTAATTTGGCTTATCAACACCTCGCCATTACTAACCATTTCCTGGCGGGCCTCTAAAGCACCGCTCTGATACTGTCTTTGCAGTTATGTACTTGGTGTTTGATAAGGTTCTCTCAGATACTAGTTTCTTATTCTGTCAGTAATAATCTTGGGTGCAGTTGCATTGTTTTTATTGATTTCCTTGCTGTCTCTACTGTTGTCTCCCCTCCATTAAAGGTTTAATTACCCAAACATTAACATATGTACGCTTTGTTAACTACTGAGGAATTGTGTACCACTTAATTCAGTGAACTCTATTAAATTCTTTTGAGGTGAAGAAATCACCCTCTCAGTTTTTAAAGGAAGGGTTAATTTTCCTAAGGCAGGATAACTCTGTTTTACTACCTCTCTTTCTCTCTCTTGTCACTGTTTCTCATAACTTATTTGTCAGTGATGGAGAAACTTCCAAAATCTCTCATACCTTGCTTCAGACTTGAGTACAGCAAGGAACATTGAGTGGAGGCATTGAGTGATGGATAGCTCCCACTATTTTGACGACTCCTTCTTTATAAATAATTGAATTCACATAAGTTAAATTTGAGTGTGATGTGCCGCCTTTACGATAAGAATTGACCTAATGCAGATGGAATTGGAGAGGAGGTTCCCAGGCAGCTTCTCTCTCATCCACGCAGACATTTGTTGATCTCCTGCTGGGTTACATTAAGTACTGTGGATACAAGAGAGAATAATTTATATTTCCTGCCCACAGAGAACTTGTAATCTAGTGGGAGTAGGAGATTTAAAGGTAGATGTTTGTGATATAAAGCGGTAAGTGCTGTGAGAACAATATATCCAGACTATTAGCTTAGAATTTATATGCCATGAATACTTAGTCTGTCCGTACTCCTGAGGAGACATCTTAATTAAGACATCTTAATAAGCACTGACATTCAAAAAGGGCTTCCTGGTGATGGTAACACTTCATTAGGCCTAAAGGATAAGGCCTTACCTTACTTCAGGAGGTCAAGGGAATATGTGTTTTTGGCAGAGAGATGACAGAGTGTGTCAGGGTAAGCATAAAGTGAAAGGCAGAAGGGAGGCTAGAGTGGTAAGCAAGGGTCAGTTCAGAGAGGACCATGGATGCCCTGTGAATTGTATACCATTCCAGTGATCATAATCTGATCATTATAATTATATTAATAATCGCTAATAACTACCATCTGTTAAGCACTTACTATATGCCAGGAACTATATTAAGTGTTTTATAGGGACATTCATAAGTGAAAATGTGGAGATGCAGAGAAGTTGAGTAACTTGTTCAAGGTCATGTCTTGACCTTGCAATGAGTGCAGAGAGGGGATTCCAAAGTGTAGAAGTCTGACTGCAGAGCCTTTTAATTGGAGAATCATTTAAAAAGTGTTAAGCCAGGGAGGAGCTTGATTATATCTTCATTTTAGATTGGTTATTGTGCAAACTGAGTGGAGATGGAATTGAAGGGGACAAAATGGGAGGTGGGAGATAGTTTGGAAGCTGTCAGAGTAGTGAAGGTAAGAGATGATTGAAACCTGAACTAGAGTAGAAGTTATTAGACAGGTATAGGAGGGATGAATTAGAGGAATAAAATTTAGGAGGTAAAATTAGAAGATCTTGGGGCTCCTGGGTGGCTTAGTTGGTTAAGCATCTGACTCAATAAAAACAATGGCTCACATCATGATCTCAGGGTTGTGGGATCAAGCCCCGCGTTGGGATCCATGCTCTGTGGAAAGTCTGCTTGAGATTCTCTCTCTCTGCCCCTTCCCCTACTCACATGCTCTCTCTTTTTTTCTCTCTCAAATAAGTAAATCTTTTAAAAAAAAAAAAAAAGATCTAATTAGTTGATTAGACAGGGTGGGGTCAGGGAAAGGAAGAAGTCAAGGGAAATGTACAGGTTTTTAGCATAGGTTACTTGTGTGGTATACCCCGTATTAAGACAAAGGACACTGGAGGAAGACATGCATTAAGAATAGATTAATTTGGTATTGAGTGTGCTGATTCGAAGTGCCAGTGGGGACATGTGGTGGAATCATATTGCAGGCATATGAATCTGTACATATGAATCTGAAATTCAGAGATGTCTGACCTAGAGAGAGAGATTTGGAAGTTAGCAGGTAGTAGTTGAAACCAGAAGGAATGATAAACTCACAAGGAAGCCCTGGGGAATATAACTCTTAAGGACACAGTAGTGATAGAAGAGACACAGAGGTAAAAGGAGAACCAGGAAAAGAGAATGTCACAGAGGCTAAGGGAGTAGAGTTACAAGAGGGTATGTTCAAGAGTGTCACATGCTGCAGAGAGACCCAGAAAGGTAAGAATGGAAAAGCGAATCTTGGCTATTCCAATTAAGAAGTCATTGATGACTGTGGTAAGAGTGGTTTCAGTGGGGTGGTGGGCTGATAGTGAGGTTTCAGTGGATTCAGGAGTGAATTGGAGGTTGGCAGGAGGAGGCCATGGGTATGGATAATCTTATGAAGAGTTTGAATAAAAACTGGAAAAGGGATGACAAAGTATGTGTGAAGTGCAAGGTTGAACAACTGGTTCTAAACTCTTCATGCTCCCAACCTTGGGGAAGCTGGTTTGGGCTGAACAATTTGAAAGTTCTTGAAACCTTTGGAGAGTATAGACTCAAATCCCGACAGTCGAGGTCAGCTGCTTCCTTTGTAGCCTCCAAGTAGTCCTTCTATTCTCCAGTGGACTATAATTTGCTCCAGTTTGTTGTCAGTGCAATATGTATGTCAGAAAGTCATCACCAAAATGCTTTATCCTAAATGATAGTTTGGCAAAAAATAATAATAATAATAATAAAGTGATGGGAGAGATTAGTGGAGGAAACCCTGGGAAGGAAAATTTGTCGACCATATACTATGTCCTTCACGTGTTTTACTTCATATTATTTTACTGCATCCTCATAGCCACCATATTGGGGGTGAGGTTATCCCCATTTTCTCAATGAGGAATTGAGATCCTTAGCCCTATCTCTCCTTATCTTATCCCAGGTTCTGCCACTGACAACTGTGACCTTGAAGAAGTTTCTCAGTTTCCTCCTCTATAAAAAGCTGTGGGTTTTGATCCTGAAGGCCTTTCCAGCTGAATATTTATTAATAGTGTCGCTATTTGAGCATAAAAAAAGGGCTATTCAGGGAATTTCCCTCCTTTCAGTGAATTAATAACTTAGTAGTAACACTGTCAGATTGTTCAGACTAAATAATTTATTTTCCCATCACAAAGTGAGTACCCATTATGTACGTGGCCTTAGAAGGCTACTGTAAAATAAATCAAGTAAATTGGCTTGGTGACAGGCTCTCCATCAATTGTTACTAGCCCTGGGCACATGGGCAAATAGCTACCTGCAAGATTTTGTGATGATTTGAAAGTGTGTTATAGGTTAAGTGCTAAGTATTTTTATTTAGGAAGTACTTTGGCATGTGGCCTTTAAAAATTACATTATTATATTATCATAAATCTTGATTAAGGCAACAAAACATATTTACTGTGGCCAGCTTCACAGCTGGGGTGAAATATTTTATAGCGTGTATAATGAGCCACTAGATGACGGTGATTCTCTGCTCACATCTGAAAGATGAGAGTTGGGAAATGAATTAGAGGCTTTAAAGGGCTATTTAATTGTGAAAATTAATTTCAAGGAACAGTATCCTGTGCTCAGTGAGAATAACTGAGGAGGAGGAGGAGGGAAAAAAGGGAATTATGAGGCTTTTGAACCTTCTTAAGTCCATTTTGGAAAAAGGATAGAAATATAATGCTAATGTGACTTTCAAAGACATGCTCTACAACAGTGATATAAAAGAAGCAAAATTAACCAATAGTAGGCATTTTGAGAGTAAATATTCTCCATTTGAAGCCAATGTGTTCCAGATACCTTGATCCTGGCAAGCAGAGGTTTTCAGTGGATATAGAATCTTCCCTCAGAAGGCATCTTGAAAATTTATAGGGACATTTTTGGTTTTTTTGTTTTTTCGTTTTTTTGTTTAAGATTTTATTTATTTATTTTGACAGAGTGAGAGAGCACAAGCAGAGGGAGTGGGAGAGCTAGCTCCCCCTCCCCCACCTGAGCAGGGAGCCCAACGTGGGGCTCAATCCCAGGACCCCAGGATCATGACCTGAGCTGACAGCAGACACTTAACTGACTGAGCCACCCAGGCGCCCCAGGACATTTTTGTTTTCTAATGTGGTTGAGATACATATTATTTTATTATAAATTATTTTATTTTGATTTTGATTTTTCCCTTCTGTTTTAGCCAGTGTATTTTTTTAAGTGCTTAGTAGGTTCTAAATCTCAGTGTGTATGGAAGGGGTATTAACAAGGTATTTGTTATAAAAAGTAAGCTTTGGGTCTGATGGGCTTGATGGCCATTGCATTAGTTTTCTGTTGCTGCATAACAATGTACCACAAATTCCAGCTTAAAGCAACAGCCATTTTTTAGCTCACAGTTTCTGTAGGTCAGAAGTCCAGGCACAGTATAGCTGTATTGTTTGCTCACGGTCTCCCCAGGCTGAAATCAAGGTGTCTACAGAGACTACGATCTCATCTGAGGCTCGGGGTCCTCTACCCCGGCTCAGTGGTAGTAGGCATAACTCAATTCCTTGTGCTCACGTGACTGAGGTCCGCATTTTCTTGCTGGCTATAAGCTGGGGGGGGGGGGTCACTCTCAGGTCTTAACCATGTGACCTGCTCACAACCTGGCAACTCCTTCAGGGCCAGCAGGAGAATCCTTCCAGTCTGCTCTAAAAGAGACACACACACACATACACACACACATCCTTCCAGTCTGCTCTAAAAGAGACACACACACACACACACACACACACACACACACACACCCCTATCTATGTATAAGGTAGCCTAATGACATGGATAGCTATTCCATATTCACAGGTACTGCCCAAACTCAAGGGAAGGGGATTGATTATACAGGATGTGTACACCAGGGGATGGAAATTATGGGGCCATGTTAGAATTTAGCCTACCACATGGCCTCTAGTATCAACTCTTCATACTTCTCTTTTCATTTTACCTTTTTTTACATTTAAATATTTATTTATTTGAGAGAGAGTGATCACAAGCAGGGGGGAAGGGGTAGAGAAAGAAGCAGACTCCTCGCTGAGCAGGGAGCCCAATGTGAGACTTGATCCTAGGACCCTGGGACCATGACCCAAGCCGAAGTCAATGCTTAACCGACTAAGCCACCCAGGCGCCCGATACCTCTATCTCTTACCTGTGTCAGTGGAGTTCACTTATTTGAAAGGAGACCCACAAGCTACTTTAAGCATTTGTATAGGTGTTGAGTACTTACTGTGCAGCAGATACTTTTCTAGGCACTGAGATGAACAGGGCAGAGTCTTTGCCCCCATGGAGGTTATCTTCTAGTGATAAGGGCAGTGAAGAAAATAAGATGGAATAGAGGGCTAGAAATGGGGTGGGGGTGGGTGTTCCCTTAGGGAAGGCAGTCAGGGAACAGATATCTAATGGTGAGTAACCAGTAGTGTAGACCCAGAGAACAAAACATTCTGGCAGGGGGAAGGTAATTATAAGGACCCTGAGTTCAGGGACAAGCTGGTCTGTGTTTAAGGAACAGCAAGGCCAGAGTGGCCAGAGTAGTATGTGTGAGGAAAGGGGGAGGAGAGAAGTTTGGGGAGGTGGTTGGGTGTCAGCACATGCAGAGCCCTGTAGGCCTTGGTAAAGGGTATGATTTTTATTTAAAGTGAGATAGGAAGGCATTGAAGGGTTGTAAGCAGTGGAGTGAGTGGCCAATCTGATTTGCAGATTTGTGTTGGGAAATGGCATCTCAGGAGGAAGTCTGATGTATAAATACAAAGAGATGAATTCTACGAAGGTAATGATTACAGTGTATGAGGGCAGATGACAAGGGACCCTGGCTCATCCAAAGTCAAGGAAGGCTGCCTGAGGAAATGGCACTTTAGTCACACCTGGGGGGTGGAAGGTGAAAGAGGAAGGGGAGTCCCAGAGGAAGCAGCTTATGCCAGGGCTCTGTAGCGTCAAAGAACTTGTCAAGTGAGGGACCGTTGGGGGAAACGACGGTGGAGTTAGACAGGAGCCAGATACCACGAACCATGAAGGCCTCGTTAGATGTTTTCCTCTTGTTCTTTCATGTCAAGAGCGTTGGGAAGCCACTAAAGGGTTTTAAGCGGGAGTGGGTGTCATAAAGGGAGGGGTTGAGGGAAACAGTTTCTAAGCAGCTTTATAATTTGACAGATTCCAGTTTGGCTGTTGGGTGGAGCACGGTTTGGAGTGGAAGCAGGGAAGTCAGTTAGGAGCTAAGTGATGGTCCAAGTGAGAGACAAGCATGGTGCAGACTAGAATGGTAGCATAGAATTTGTCAAGAAGAAAATCGATTTCAGAGCTCATTTATGAAGTAAAACCAAAAGACTTCCTGCTGGCTTAGGTATGAGAAGTGAGGTCGAGGGAGGTGGCATTCTGGTTTCTATAACTGGGTCACTGAGCTGGGAACACGGCATGGGGACAGTTTTTTTGGGGAGAGAGAGCATAGATAGTATGAAGTGAGTCTTGAAGGATCTTTGAGGTAACCAAGTGAAGATGTAAAGTAAGCAGTGGTATGTAGGGGGCTGGAATTCAGAGAAGAGGTCTGTTAATATCTATGTGGCCTTTTTTGTTAATTTTGAGGACTTAAATATGCCTGACACTGTATTAGATTCTGGGGATGTAAAGAGGAGTAAGATGTTCGTTCAGTATTTGTTGGGTACCGATAGGCACTGTGTCATGGTTATTGCCCTCTATGAGCTTACTTACCATCAAGGCAAGTCAATAACAAAATCCCAGTGCAGGGCATGGGGCCAGTGAAAGTGGGAAACAGAGCATGTAAAAGGGGCACCTGACCTAGATTGGCAACATCAGTGAAGGCTCTTGCTGAAAGGCATGAAACCTGTTCTGAGCCTTGAAAGAAGACGCAGAATTAGCCAGACAAGGGGAAAAAAGAAGTTCCAGTAGTAACCTGGTCATATGAGAGAAGACAGTGGCATCTCAGAAAAACCAACAAGTCTAAATCCCTGGCTTTCACTAGAGGCTGAACAGGTGGGAAGGCAACATCTGTGCTTGGGTTGGATGTTTTTGTGGTGGTGGTGGTGGTGATGGACTCTTAGGAAGTTACTCTTGCTGTGCAGCCCTTTTGGAAAGAGGGGAGAAGAATAGTCATAACTGGAAGGGACTTCAGAGAATTTTTAGCCCTGTCTTCTCATTTACAAATGAGCCAGTAGCTAGAGGATTTGTCCGCAGATCCGTGGCTCCCAGCGTCGAGGCTAAGGTTCCTTACGCTGCTACAAGAGCAGCAGTGCTCTTTCTGTATTCCCACATTTTCTCTCTTTTTTTTTAAAAGATTTTATTTATTTATTTGAGAGAGAGAGCACGCGAGCACACAAGCGGGAGGGGCAGGGAAGAGGGAGAGAGAACCGCAAGCAGACTGCGCCCTTAGTGCAGAGCCCAATGCAGGGCTCAATCTCAGGACCCTGAGATCATGACTTGAGTCGAAACCAAGAGTTGGACGCTTAGCCAACTGTGCCACCCAGGTGCCCCTCTCTGACATATTTATATGGTAAGAGAACATCCTGGAAATACCCAGATGCTGCCTGCCATTAAGTGATGCAGGTCTCCACCTGGGCTGTGTCTTTGGGAGCTGATGGCAGCCTAGAGTTAGTTCTTCATCTCTATGGCAAAGTGGACTTGTTCCTAAATGGATCTACCTCTTTAAACAGAATTCTCTCTGAACAGTCTGTGTTTTTACCCTGTCTCCATCTCTCTTTCTACCCACTTGAATGTTTGTCCTTTTCTTCATCATGTAATGGTAGTGAGTAATGATAAGAGTAGTTGTTGTGGTGCTAATGATAGTAGATAATATTTACTGAGCATTTATTATGTGACAGTATTTGCTTTTCTGTGCCTCATTTAATTCTACCAACAGCCCTCCGAGATAGCATTTTATTATTACCACATCTTACAGAAGAGAAAACAGAGGCTTAGAAAGAGGCTAAGTAATGTGTCAAAGATTACACAGTAGTAAATTGTGGTGCCAAGATTTGAACTCAAGCGATGTGACTTGGGATACTCTTTACTGCCTTATTTATGATAACCTGTTAAGTAGTTCTGTTTAATAGAAATATAATATAAACTACAAATGCAACCCATGTTTGTGATTCAACATTTTCTCGTAGCCATGCTGAAGAAAAAAAGGTAAAGTTAATTTAAAAATATTTTATTAAGCCTGATACATCTAAAATACTATCATTTCAACATCAACTCAACATAAAAAAGTAAATGAGATATTTTACCAAGTCTTTGAAATACAGTGTGTATTTATACTTACAGTATGTCTCAATTTGGACTAGCCAACATTTCAGGGGCTCAGTAGCCACATATGGCGGCCAGTGGCTACTATTTTGGCTAATGCAGCTCCAGAGCTGGGTGAAAGTTCTGAATGCATTCTACTGCTTAGTCAGCCAGAGAGAGAAAGATCGTGCTGAAAATCAGCAGACAAGGCAACCAAAAGGGAAGAAGTCAGAGTAGTAATTCCTGGGTGTGGCCCAGTGAGCAGGAGCAAGTGGAGAAGAGTTTCCTCCCTTTTTTTCCCTGAAGCTAGCAAGGTATCATTTTTTCTTTCCAAATTGAGACTCAGCATTTTCCCATATTGTTACTCATTGTGGTTTTCCTAGTAGTCCATTCCTTAAGGTACTTTGGGAATAAATGGGCATTTGTGGCTGGCCATCAGATATTGCAACATTGTTTCTGTGGAAAAGACTAAGCATTCTAGGGCTTCTAAATAACTTGTTTTTGGGATGTCATCTTTTGTAAATTGTGGAGAGGGTAAGGTTGGAGAAGAAATTACAGTGATCATTTACTTTGTGATCTTTAAGTTACAGCTGTTAGAGCACAGAAAGAGAGTAATGAACTTTTTTAGTTCCTATTATTGGGTAATGTTCATCACCTGTTACTTCCTTCCCGCTGTACCTGGGTTCATAGTAAGCCTTCACCAATTGTTGAGTTGAATGTCAGCTGAGAAGCAACTATCTCTAGAACTATTTGAATTGTTTCCTTCATGGACTTCCATTCTTCGACACTTGGTTCTGGCAGGTCCTACTCCTTATAATTAAGCAACACAGGCTTATCCTAACAAACTAACAGCAGTGCAGAAAGAATGGGCTTCCTTTGTTCTGAAAAGGCAAAGCTTTGCATTGTCTAAAAAGCACATCAACAGGAATTTTATATTTTTGTGAATGGAAAAATAGAATAATGCTATTTCAGAGATTCTAAGGGAATATTGACTCTTAGGATTATACTGTTGTTAATGTTTGTTTATGCTCCATTCAAATACTTAATGGAATTTACAGTTGAAAAAACCATACATCACTAGAGACTTCAAGAACACCAAGAAAGGTGCTGTATAATAAAAGTTGTGTAAGTTTAAAAATATTTGAAAAAATTGAGAAAAAGGACAAACATTATGCAAAGTGTGATACAGGAGTATAACCTTGGTTAGTAAAGTGGAAATTAAGAAATCAAATACCTGCTGAATATTAGGGGGAGGGAAAACTTGTTAATGAAAACATTTTTTTTTTAAATGTTTATTTATTCATGAGAGTCACAGAGAGAGGGAGAGAGGCAGAGGCAGAGGCAGAGGGAGAAGCAGGCTCCCCGCCTAGCAGGGAGCCCGGTGCGGGACTCGATCCCAGCACCTTAGGATCATGACCTGAGCTGAAGGCAGATGCTTAACCATCTGAGCCACCCAGGTGCCCCGAAAACATTTCATTATAAATAGTTGAGAGGTATTTTTAAGATGAGCACATATATCTTTATAATCAATCCCTGAGAATGACACAGAGTTGTACATTTGTGTCTACAGCCTTTGCTTGGATCATTTCAGTGTAATATTTATTGATTGAATGTTGTCCTTGTGGGACACCAGGGAGCAATATCTAGCCACTGTTCCCTGGGAATTTGTGTTCTGACTATTTTCAGCTCTTAAAAATCTGTTATTTGCTAAATTTCTCTCTGCATCAGCATTTGCTCATTTCTCCTCACAATTGCTTCTCAGTAAAGTGCAACAAATTCAGATCTGGGGTTTTCATCCTTTTCTTTAAAGAAAAAAAAAAAGTTTCCTTTTGATAAACATAATATCTCATCACCTTTTTTTAAGTTAATACTTTCTAAAATTTCTTGAAATGCCATTTATGTAAAAGATAAATCAGTTCTTGTTGTTTTTTTTTTAATATTTATTTATTTGACACAAAGTTAGAGTACAAGCAGGGTGAGTGGCAGGCAGAGGGAGAGGGAGAAACAGACTCCCCGCTGAGCAAGGAGCCCTGGGATCAGGATCTGAGCCTAAGGCAGACGCTTAACCTACTGAGCCACCCAGGCGCCCCAATCAGTTCTTGTTTTAAAAGAAGGAAACACTTCAGAAGTACATGGAGTTTAAATGTAAACCTTCCCACTCATCCCCTTGTGGGCCCCTCACACTCATTCCCCTCCCTGAAGATTGTTGCTGTTATTTTCCTCTTGCGGTACTGATGGATGTTTAGTCCCCTAGCTTTTTGCTGTTAGAAGCAATGCTTAATTATAACCTTATATATTCCTGGAAGTACAATTGTGTGGTTATAGGAAATGGATATTTAGGAATTTCGTGAATTCTGCTGGATTGACCTCCAAAAAGCTGAACCAGTTTATATTTCCACCAGTCTATAAGAGCATTGTTTCCTACACGTATGATTTAGTTCTAGAGTTTTAGAACTTGAAGTTACCACAGAATGTTGACTAACCCCTACTCTTAACCCTTTTCCAAGGTAGAAACTGAGTCTCGGGACTTGAAATGATTTGTCTAGATCTTACTCAGCAGAACTTATGAGTACTTCTGAGTCTCAGCTCTGTGTTCCCTTGGAGGCATCTTAGTTTTAGACGGGTTTTATATTGTAAGGTTCTACCATACTGTGTATCTGTTCCCATCTCTTCTCTGTTGTTACTCAAAACAAACTTCCTTTTCAGTCTCACATTTTCAGATATTGCCCTAAGACTCCTGCCCTTGCCATCTTGTCTGTATGGAACATCTTGTTTTACTTAATATCCTTAAAAAGCTACTTTCTTCCATTATTTAAAACCCACCTTATCTACAGAGCGTATGGGTTACTTTAGATATACTCATGGTACAGCACAGTGTTTTAAGAATCTTGTTTCCTTATTAGCAGCTAAACCCCACCCGGTTGGCCAAGTAAAATATAAGCTGCTTCTTTCTTTATAAACTTAACACCATTTCTGCTACATTCGATCATTTTATGTTTGTCAAAAAATGTTGTAATGCCATTTCGATTAAATGAAATCCAACTTAACATTAAAAACTTTATTAATCACAATTTATTTTTTCTCTTAGAAATGACCTTCAGGGCGCCTGGGTGGCTCAGTCGTTAAGCGTCTGCCTTCGGCTCAGGTCATGATCCCAGGGTCCTGGGATCGAGTCCCACATTGGGCTCCCTGCTCGGCAGGAAGCCTGCTTCTCACTCTCCCACTCCCCCTGCTTGTGTTCCTGCTCTCACTATCTCTCTCTCTGTCAAATAAATAAATAAAATCTTTAAAAAAAAAAAAAAAGAAATGACCTTCAGAAATATTCTGCTTATAAAGTATGAATAGATTCTCCTCCTCTTATGTCAATATATTTATTCTTAAGGTACCTGCATTGTAGGCTTGTTTCTCTTATAAAGGTTTGGTCCTAGTATCTTCTTGATGGGCTGTGAGAATTTGTGTCAGTGACATCCCTAGTTGGTGCTGTAGCTGAGCTGGTCACATATCAAGATAATGACTTTAGGTAAAGAATCGACTGATGAAATTCTAAGGAACAGAGATCAGCCTTGATGCATATTTTGATCATGATAAAAGAGATAGAATTCAATATTAGATGTGAATTAAATTTGGTCCATGAATGTTGTTCAAAACCAAGGATAGCAGTCTAATCATAAGCTCATCAATTATTCAGTAGCATCTTGGGGGTATTAGTGCACAGAATATAGAAGACCCATACACTACCTACCCTTTAGAGTTTTTGTTCTAAAACAGAATGAAAAAAACATACATTTTTCTCTTGTTTTATGGGTTTTATTCTCCCGCAGTGTAAGTGAAGTTTATACATGCACCAGAAGAGGGTGAAAGACAGGCCACATGTTTGCTTACTCAAAGGGGTTTGTAGAAGATTTGAGTAAGATTAAGTTTGGAACATGACAGGGTAACAGTTTTAAAGGAAAAGTCCATTTTACTAATCTTAAGAGGCATAGACTTCTTGAACTTTTTGCCTAAGTTTTTCTGTTGCTAAGATGAAAGTTATTTGCTTGACATCTGCTATTCATTCCCTTATTCTTACATGTACACTATAGCTTTTGATTTGGCTGTAGATTTGGCTTTGGTTACAAATTTGGATCAGTGGCTGTCATTTAGGACAGTAATTCCTAGTCTACATGATGATAATTTCTCTGATTTTTATTCTTTTTTTTTTCCATTGCAGTAGAGAATGTTATGTTGAAGGAATAAAGACAATGCCCATAAAACTAAATGGAAGAAGGGGAAAAAAACAAAAGGAAGATTAGTATAATTTGTGAACATTTCCTTTAGATTCTGTTCTAGAATGGCAACAAATAAGCTTATAAATCCAAGATTTTAGGTGAACTAACTTCTCAGACTTGATCTTTTTTTAAAATTCACAATTCACAGAAAATAGCCTGGATATTGGGGTTTAACAAACTGCATCAAAGTATGCACGGTAGAACATTTTTATATAACATCTACAAGTGAAAAGCCAATTTCCTTTACACAGACAATAATGCAAATGTTCACAGTAGCTTTGCTACAAAGAAATTAAAATGTTGCAATTGATTATTCCACTGCTTTAATGGGAGTTCATGCTATAATAACGCTTATTAATTAGGAAAATATAATGTAATTTAAATCTGGGCAAGAATATTACAGACCCCTAAGTTGCCACTGAAGAAATTAAACAGAAATGGCTTGTCCTGTATTTTCAAATATTATTACAACTAATAACCTCTGTACTCATCATGGACTTTTTCATTGCTTTTTGGCTCTAGGTGCATATATATATATTTTTTTGCACCCAGCATACAGTTCATGAAGTTTTCAATGGACTTGGGACCAATAAGGCTGAGAACCTGAAAAAGGATAGTTATATAAACTCTGAGAACTGTGATAGTTACTTCTTAGAATTGCAGTCTGTGACTTGTCATTCCCAAAAGTCATCCCATCATGTAGAGGTTGCCTTATAGAGAGTTAAACAGTGGAACAAACAAGAGCTGAGAGACTGAGGGAAGGTTGTTAGCTGGATAATGCAAGTCTTTGGGTAAACATTCACAATTTAGGTTAATAAAATCTGGTGATGTTTCTGCACCTTAACGCCTTTCTGAAGTACAAGCTCAAGAACGTCCTTTGTAGGGAAAAAAGAAGAAGCAAGCTTCAGTATTTGGAGAAACTTTAAAACATAACAGATTGAAGCTCACTTTGGTCATTTGATACATGTTTTTTTGTTTTTTGTTTTTTGTTTTATTCTAGGATACCTGATTTAAATGCATTTGTTTGTTTGCAGGTATTTGGGAAAGATTGTTTTGGAGATTGGATCCAGAGAAACTGAAGATAGCTTGAATTCAAGAGAAATTAAAATTCATATTGCAAATTATAAATTGGGCTGCTTTGCCTTGGGAATTTAAAATATTTTGTAATTGAATAATAGAATAACTTCTCCCAACCACCACAAAATTAAATATCATTGTCAAACTGAGCCAGGAGAATTGCCTAGTCTAGGAGAATGCTTCTGAAAAGATGGCCCAAGGCCACTGGTTAGCCCTGATCAAAAAACATTGGCAAGTGTCAGTTGATCTCATAGTCTTTCATTTATGTATATCCTTTGGCAACTTATTAAAAACCAATCAAGTGAAGCATTAAGGGTATGCAAAATGTGGCATTCATAAATCCACATTAGCATAATACTAGAGTTTTTAAAGGATTCTCATTTTTTAAAAAATTTAGCAGTATTTTAATATGTACCTAGATAAATGACATGTAGGTGCTGTTACTACATTTTAAAAATTTTATTTATTTATTATTTTTTTAAAAGATTTTATTTATTAAGAGAGAGAGAGCATGAGGGGTGGGGCAGAGGGACAAGCAGACTCCTGGGTAAGCAGAGAACCCAACACAAGGCTCAATCCCAGCACCCTGAGATCATGACCTGAGCTGAAGTCAGATGCTTAACTGACTGAGCCACCCAGGTGCCCCTTAAAAATTTACTTATTTTTTAATTCAAGTATAATTAACATACAGTGTTATATTAGTTTCAGGTGTATAATTTGATGTTCTAATAATTCTGGCTACTATGTAGTCTGTAGCAACATTGCAAAGCTCCTGTTCCATATATGAACATGCATAAGTTAGAATTATTTTACATTTTCAGAAAGATACGTATTATCAGTTGAGTTGGTTGTTCTTTTCACAGTTGTTTCCATTCTTGTTTTTTTTAATTATATATTACTGTTCAGTTGTATCATTATCAGTTTAGTTTGTTATAGGTTTTCACTTAATCCTGTAGTGTATATGGATGCATATTTGTATTAACAATATTCTTGGTCTGTAATTTTTCAGTAACTAGAATTTAACTACATTGCAGCTGAGTCTGAATTATTCTCCCTATATTAGTAAAGCAGATGTATATGTAATCTCCAAAAGTTGACTTGAAAAAGGACACTTCATTCTTATCACCCATGGCATATAGGGTGTCTTAAAAAAGTTGGAAAACTGCTGGTCAGAAGAGGAGCTAGTTGGCAGGAGTCAGAGTCAGAATCATTTCTGATTTCTCCTGTGTCACTGTGGCATAGCTCTTCTAAGTTCAGAACTTTGATAGACCTTGGTTTGGATCTGCTATTGTCTGTGTCCTTGGACAATTGCCTACTCTTGTCTGTTTCTCAATTTCCTATCTGTAAAGTAGGATAAAAAACAGTACCTTCCCAAGCCAGTTCTTTGAATATTAGATAAGATGGTGTGTATAAAATGCTTAGGACTATGCCCGGCTTATAGTAAGTCCTCTGTAGATAGTAACCATTATTATTACGTGAAAGATACTTTCTGTGTCCTGCAAAATGGTTAATTTGCTACTAGATTGTAATTTTTGTCTTAAGCTTCTTTTTGGGTTAAAACATTTAACCAATATTTATTTATTCAACATATGTTTTAATGCCTTTTATATGGAGGTTCATTGTTAATAGTAGTATATATTTCAAATGATCTTATTTCAAATGTTGGGGTCATTTTTTTACTGAAATATATTTGACATATAACATATAGATTTAAGGTGTATAACATGCAGGGCGCCTGGGTGGCTCAGTCGGTTAATCATCTGCCTTCGGCTCAGTTCATGATCCCCGGGTCCTGGGATGGAGCCCCACATCGGGCTCCCTGCTCAGTGGGGATTCTGCTTTTCCCTCTCCCTCTGCCTCCTCCCTTGTGTTCTCTCTTGCTCACTCTGCTCTCTCAAATAAATAAATAAATAAAATCTTTAAAAAAATATAAAGTGTATAACATGTTAATTTAATACACTTATATATTGTGATATGATTGCCATTGTGGCCATTATTACCACCTTTATCATGTTACATAATTAGCATTTCTTTTTAGTAGTTGCAAAAGTTAAATTCAAATCTTTTAGCAGTTTTGATGATTATAATGCAATATTTTTGTCTATATTCACTGTAGTATGCATTAAGTCTCTAGGACTTATTGGCAGGGGTCACCTTCTTATAAAATCTGATTACTAGGAGTAGAGTTATCATAATGGCCATTTACTTGTTTTCTTGTTTGGGCAATGTTACATTATCTTCAATCAGTGGATTCCTTGCAGGAACCTTTTTTAGTTCACTTATCTTGTGAGCAATAATTTAACTAAAACCAGATAACATTTGGAAAATTCACATAAGCAGGCACAGGTAAACCTAGTATGTCCTTGAACAAATGAGAACACTTCCTTGAGCCCTGCCTCTTCGTGGAATTCTCTATAGACAGTTTATCTTATGAGACAAGTGACTGTTTTTGACATGCAGATCATGAGAGGAGGCCAGGTCCATCCACATATTAAATATTGCTGAAGCTTAATTTTTTCTTTTTCTAGGTTATACAGGTCAGGGCACCTGGATGGCTCTGTTGGTTAAGTGTCTGACTTCAGCTCTGGTCATGATCCCAGCATCCTGGGATTGAGCCCCGCATCCTGCTCCCTGCTCAGCGGGGAGCCTGCTTCTCCCTCTCCCTCTGCCTGCAGCTCCCCCTGCTTGTGCTCTCTCTCTCTCTCTGTCAAATAAATAAAATCTTTAAAGTATATATATGTTAATAGAAGTGTTAAGGTTTTCTTACCAAATTCCTATGGCTTATATTGTACTCACTTTGGGATGTGAGCATCCCATTTTGGAGAACAAATAGCCAATTGTTTGAATATTAACTTTTATTTTGATATAAGAGTATAACATAATTTTCTGAGTTCCTGTTCATTTAATAATCTGTTCAGCATAGTTGTCATTGTTTTAGTATGGTACTTACAGAAGATAACTGATAGCTATCTTACTTTCTAAAAATCATAAAATTATGGCTTGCTAGTTGTGGAATTGACATTATTTGTTATCTAGTCTTAGCTTTTTCAGTAGACAGTGAGTTCTTCAGAGGTAGCAACTTTATCTTTTATTAATCTTTGTGTTCCTATCACCTAGTACTGGGCCTGTATCATAGAACAGAGCTCAATAAATGTTTTTTTTTTTTCTCAGTAAATCTTTTATCAGATGAATTACATACAGATTTAGAAACTAGTTTGTCCTTTGACAAACAAGTGGAGAATCAATGTGGTAATTGGTAAATGGAGTTATATACACTCCCAATAAAATAATCTTGTCAAATGTTTTTGTTATGATTACAGTCTTTAAAAGTCTTCCAAGCTGGGACGCCTGGGTGGCTCCGTTGTTAAGCGTTTGCCTTTGGCTCAGGTCATGATCCCAGGGTCCTGGGATTGAGCCCCGCAACCGGCTCCCTGCTCAGCGTGAAGCCTGCTTCTCCCCCGCCCCCACTCCCCTTGCTTGTGTTCCCTCTCTAGCTGTCTCTTTCCCTGTCACATAAATAAATAAAATCTTTAAAAAAAAGTGTTCCAAGCTGTGCATATCTATAAACATTTATTTACAAACATATAAAATCATAAGAGTGACAAGAATTTGGAATGGGACTGGATGTTAGAAATCATTTCATCTTTCCCAGGAAAGACATTTGGGGAATCCTGAAGCCAGAAAATGCCTGTGAACCTCAGTCATGTTTCTCACTGGGGCCCTTTACTGCCCCCATGACAGGACTCCTCTGCAAGGTTTAGAAGTAGATTTGCAGAATATCAGAATCAAGGTTACATCTACTGGTATGGTCACTGTACACCTGTTTATTCAGACTTTTAGATGACAAGGGTAGAGTATATATCAAAAGAAGTGAGGTATCCTTCCCATGAGAAAGTAGAATGTGATTTTTTGAGAGTGCTTAAGATGCAGCCAGGATATCCTTTCTCTCCCCAGGCAATATTAATTTAAAGTTTAAGGAATACAGCTTCAAATTACACACCACATGGGTACCAAGAGCAGAAAGAAATTGCTAAACCATATGCTTGTAAATGCCATCGCTTTCCTCAAGAGAAAGATCATTTATATTTTACAATTAAAGAGCAGAAGGTCTTTTTACCCATAAAGGCCTTTCAGTCAGGAAGTAGGCGGGGCAGAGAGGGCTTCCCAGGGGAGATTGATTTATACAGCATCCAAGGACTCATTGGCATCTCCGTCAGGTGGAACTTTGTTTGCTCTTTGTCTGTTTCCTGATTACACTCTGGAGAATAAACTTTAAAAAATGTGGAAAGCCCTTTCTTAAGGAAAAGTTTGTAAACAGTTCTGCCAGGAGTTTTAAGTAAAGAAATTGATATTTAGATCGACTTGGGTTTTTTCAGACTCCTTAAGAGGTAATTATAACATTACAACAGTATAAACTACATATGGCACTCTCTCTTTATTGATGGACATTGTTCATTATTTTGGTTAGAACAAATGGGTGTGGGTTTCTTATTGTATAGTAAATAGTCAGTAGCCCTGAGAATATTAGTACTGCTACTTTAGTGTGTTTTTTTTTTTTTTTTTTTTTAATGCATTTGAACCCATGAAAGTTACCCAGCCAGGAAAGGGTGTAGTTTCTATACCACCATCCCTGGTAAATAAATCCATATGAAGTCCCAGGACCCTCAACTAATGATACTGTATGTTATCACAAATGGCACCATTTCCTGGTGGTGGTATTCTTGCCCTCTCTTCCAGTAGGTCCTTGTTGCCTCTGCCTTCCTGTTCTCCTTCCTCCCACCTTGAAGGAACAGCTTGAGTGAATAGATTACCCTTGCCCTGTCCTGTGAACATCAGCAAATTTAGACTTGGGCTGTCAACAGGAGCAAATCTCAGCACTGTGTTTGCATCTGAAAAAAAAAGTGCCTTAAGTCTAGAAAAAGTCATACTGAAAATCTCAAAGGTGAAGATCTTTAGTCAGGATGCATCAGATAGGGTGTCCTAGGAGGCCACGCTACCCAGGTATCTTATATTCATTCCTGCCTTAGTGTAATGTCTGTCTTCATGTAATGAACTTTTTGTCCTTGTCTTCAAGTTGTTAATTAATTTTCATCTGTGGAGATAATATATAGTCCCTCTGCTTACTGTTCTTAGTCACTAAATCAGGTACTACTGGTTGTGGCAAATTAAAACACTTGCTGTTTCATACACTAATTTATTTTGTAATTTTAGTGGCCAAAGTTATTAAAATACTTGTGTAAAGTTTTATTATAAATAAAACATGCTTATAAAAATTCAAACATTACAAAATTATATAGTGTGCTACATAAAATTTTCCCACAACCCTGATCCTTTGGGTTAACCCTTGTTAGCAATTTGATGTTTGCTTTTTAAAAATGTATTTAACAAAATAACATTTTACTATAATACAGTTTTGCAGTTTTTCCATGTAATACACTTTTTCCATGTAAATACATTTTTCCATATAAATACATATATTTTAGATTTTTTTCAGTGTCAGTATTATCTGAGTTTATTCCTTTTAAATCATTCTATAATATCCCACTATATAGATTTACCGTTATTTGTTTATCCAGTTACCTTTAAATGGGCATTTAAGTTTTTTCCAATTTTTTATTGTTACAGAAAGTGCTGAGGTTGCCATCCTTATGTACTTAATTCTGTGTTCTAATGTGAATATCCAGATTACTTTTTAAAAAATGGCTAGCCAACAATGTCTTTTATTGAAAAAAAATTCCATATTTCCCCCAACTGAATTGAAATGCTGTATTTTTATATATATAGTGAATTCCTGTGTATAGTATTTGGGTTTTTTTCTAGACTAATACGTTCCAGTGATCTGTCTCTCTAATATGACATTGTTCTAATTGCTCCAATTTATGATTTGCTTTCTTATCCACTAAGCTGGCCCCCCATTCTTTTTTTTTCCAGAATATATACCAAATTACATATTTATTCTTCCTAGATGAGCTCCTTTATCCCAATTTAATTTAAAACTCTGTTGTGATTGTGATCAGGATTACTTTTAATTCCTGTATTAATTAGAACTGTGTTTCTCAACTTAAAACACCTCTTGATAAATATAAAAATCTCACCTCTCATTCTCAAATTTTATGTGTGCACATTTGTCAAATTATTGTTTTTTAACTGTTACCCCTACCAAGAATATTTTCGTGAATTTTAAAGTTTAACTTAAAATACAATAAAATATCGAATGTGCTTTTTTTCATACATTGATTTAGGGATGATTGATCTCTTTAAACAATGGATTTTTCTGTGTCCAAACAATGTATTGTCTCTTCATTTATTTCTCTTAAACTTTTCGATGGACTTTGAGTTTATTCCATGAGTTCTATGAGTTTATGAGTTTATTCCTAAGTATTGGATGTGTTTTGCAATTATAAATTGCGAGTTTTTTTCTTCGTATTTTCTAGCTGGTGGTTTTTGGCATGGAAGGATACATTTTTATATAATAATTTTATGAGATCACCTTAGTGAACCTCCTTTATTTTCTCTCAGATTTTTTTCAGTTGATTCTCATGGATTTTTCATATGGGCAGTGAGATTATCTGCAAATAGTGATTATTTTGCCTCTTTGTTTTCTAATCCATTTACCTTTAACTTGGTTCAATTAATTGCATTGTCTTTTGTTAATAGTGATAAGAGTAGACATCCTTGTCTTATTTCTGAACTTTCTAGGAATGTTTCTAGTGTTTTATTATTAACCAAATGCTTTTATCTGTTACAGTTAGGCTATGTATGTGTGTATATGTATATATCAAGTTAAGGAAGTATTAGTATCCTAATAAAAGGAAGTATCCTTTTATTCTTATTCAGTTAGAACTTTTTAAAAATAAACTTCATAGTGATTGTTTAAAAAGATATTTTAGTGGGGCGCCTGGGTGGCTCATTTGGTTAAGCAGCTGCCTTTGGCTTAGGTCGTGATCCCAGGGTCCTGGGATCAAGCCCTGCATCGGGCTCCCTGCTCAGCAGGGAGTCTGCTTCTCTCGCTCTCTCTCTCTCTCTGCCCCTCTCCCCTGCTCATGCTCTCTCTCACACGCACTCTCTCTCTCTCAAATAAATAAATAAAATCTTTTAAAAATATTAAAAAAAGATATTTTAGGGGTGCCTGGGTGGCTCAGTCGTTAAGCATCTGCCTTCGGCTCAGGTCATGATCCCAGGGTCCTGGGATTGAGCCCCACATTGGGCTCCCTACTCAGCGGGAGGGCTGTTTCTCCCTCTCCCACTGCTTGTGTTCCCTCTCTCGCTGTGTCTCTCTCTGTCAAATACATAAAAATCTTAAAAAAAAAGATATTTTAGGGGGCGCCTGGGTGGCTCAGTTGGTTAAGCGACTGCCTTCGGCTCAGGTCATGATCCTGGAGTCCCGGAATCGAGTCCCGCATCCGGCTCCCTGCTCAGCGGGGAGTCTGCTTCTCCCTCTGACCCTCCTCCCTCTCATGCTCTTTGTCTCTCATTCTCTCTCTCTCAAATAAATAAATAAAATCTTTAAAAAAAAAAGATATTTTAGCTTTTATTGAGCTAATTATGATTTTATGATTTGTTCCACTTTGACATTTTAATTCAATGACTTATTTTTCCTAATATTCATCTGTCCTTGGAATTGACCCACTCTGCCATGAATCCTTCTGCTTAATTCTGTTTTCCAATATTTTACATAGGATTTTTGTTATTTATGCTGGTTTTTAAGTGTGGGTGTAGGCATCTTCCTGTCAGGGTTAAATTGGCTTTATAAGAAGTAGCAGAAAACTGCTTCCCATATGCACAGGAATTATTTAAATAACATTGGAATTATCCTTGAAATTTTTTTTATATTTACTTTTTTAAATTTTATTTTATTATGTTATGTTAGTCACCATATATTACATCATTAGTTTTTTTTCATTTTTTAGAATTTTTTTATTATGTTATGTTAATCACCATACACTACATAATTAGTTTTTGATGTAGTGTTCCATGATTCATTGTTTGCGTATAACACCCACTGCTTCATTCAGTATGTGCCCTCTTTAATACCCATCACCAGGCTAATCC
>NC_138376.1:28772040-28803737 GCF_054177405.1 Leptonychotes weddellii | reverse complement strand
CTCTATTACAAAGCTGTCATCATCAAGACAGCATGGTACTGGCACAAAAACAGACACATAGATCAATGGAACAGAATAGAGAGCCCAGAAATGGACCCTCAACTCTATGGTCAACTAATCTTCGTCAAAGCAGGAAAGAATGTCCAATGGAAAAAAGACAGTCTGTTCAACAAATGGTGTTGGCAAAATTGGACAGCCACATACATCATTAGTTTTTGATGTAGTGGTCTGTGATTCATTGTTTGCGTATAACACCCAGTGCTCCCTATCCTTGAAATTTTGAAGAAACCCATCCCTAAAACTATTTGGATCTGGCATAATGGGAGATCAGGGGTCAGGAATACATTTGGGCAGGTAGAGTAGGCTGTTTTCTTGGTATTCCTCTCTCCAAACCAAAGATTAAATAAGTAAATATGATAGGCTCTTAGATTCCTTATTTTCAGTGCTTTTGCTAACATTGTTAGACCCTCTAATTGTTTCTGGAAATATACAGAAAATGGCTAACATAGCAGGACTGAACTGCTATCTTTAGGAAGTCCTGCTTGCAAGGTTGGCCCTTGTCTGGCATCTAGATGGAAACTTAGAGTTTAGAAGGATTCCTGCCATCAATTGATAAGAGTGGCTCACTTAAGCAGTTTGTGCAAATACTGTGGTTTATGTTGAACACTACTCTCCTTCTGGGAGTCTAGAATTTGGATACTGCCAGACAGGGGCTACCTATTGTGACAGCATCCATTATAAATACTCAGGGCATTGAGTCTCCAACAAGCTTCCTGGTTGGCAACATTTAACATGTGTTGTCACAACTTGTTGCTGGGGGAATTAAGCACATCCCATGTAATTCCACTGCGAGAGGACCCTTGGCAGCTTATGTCTGGTTCTCAGACTTTGCCCCATATGCTTTTTCAAAACCTTTACTAATTTTGCTTTGTATTCTTTGACTGTAATAAATCACAGTCATGAGTACAATCATATGCTGAGTCACGAGAGTTCATATGTCAGGCCAAAACAGTGATATTAAAAGTCAGTGGCAGAGTTATAAAATATAACTTTAAAAAAATCTATAACCATGTCATTACAGGTGTGGAAACAATCTCATGGAAGTTAGAAAATTTGTCAGGGATCACATATGTTGACAGTGATAGAATAAGTTTTAAAGCTTAAGAAACAAGTCAGTAAACAGTTGTACTCCATGAACTTTAACATTTTTTCGAATTTTATTTGCCAAATTAAAGTTGGAGGTTTAAAAAATTAACTTTATTGATGTGTGTTTCTAAAATGTGCTTTTTAAAATACAGGTAGGTGGACCCAAACTATTACTTTGTAGTTAAGCTCTGGCATCTGGCAAAAGTATTTTCAAATATTTTCTGCTTATGAGCTGTGGCCTTGGTAATTTTGTTGGCACCATTTGCCTCTTTGCAATAAGATTCAAAATGGAATCAAATCCTCAACATATTTTCTCAGTGGATATTTTGTTTGTGTATTTGTGCATCTGAATAAGGTATGTGACTACAAGTCAGTGGTTCCTTTTCAGCGTGCTCGTTAGAATCACTTCGGAAGAGTGATTCCATATTCCAGGCCAACTAAGTCACAATTTCTGGTGTGGGGTGCAAGCGTCTTTTTCTGCCCCTTTTTTTAAAGCTCCGCATGTGATTCCAATGTGTGTAAGCTCATTGACAATCACTGGTCTAATTAAAATTATTTCTATATGCCAATAAAAATTGTATTTATCCCATAGTAATTGGCTGTTTTCTATACCTGGCAATATTCACTTTATATCTTCAATTGGAAAAACATGATTAAAATGTAAATTTAGCAAAAAGAAGTTGTATGTATTAAGTACAGATCTGGAGAACCTATTAAGGTACATATTTATATATATAATATTGATGTTTATTATGTATCAGTTGAAGAATTATAAATTTACCTTTGAGCTAGTTAACCATAAATCAATCATTTCTCATCAAGAGTCATTTCATCTCACTTAAGACCTGGATGAAATTGTAAATGAGTATTATACCAGACAATATATTCACTGGGTATATGCAATGCATTTCTTCAGGCAGGGAAAGAGTCTGTTTTGTTTAGAGCCATGCACCATCACTGAAATATGGGATAGTGATGTGAGAGTTCATGTTGAAGGGGAATGAGGTTTGGAAGTCAGGCACCAGTAGATTTCAGAATTTCATGGCTGACACAGGAAATGACCACATTATTTTGAACACCAATTGGGTAACCCAGCCAGAAACCAAAACAAAAACCAGAAACAGTGTGATCCTTTGTCTAGAGTACAGCCAATCTTTGATCATATGTTAGAGCAGGGTTTGGCAAACCGTAGTCCTGAGAGGTAAATCCATCCCTTTTCAGAAAATAGTTTTATTGGAATATAGCCATGCTCATTCATTTACTTATTGTCTATGTCTGTTTTTGGCTCCAGTGGTCAATGCAGAGACCATATAGCCTGCAAAGCCTAAAATATTTACTATCTGACCCTTTGCAGGAAGTTTGCCAACTCCTATATTAGACTGTTATATCATGCATTAAACAATTGAATCATGCATTGTTTGCTGACATTCCTAAATAGATCCTCTTAAGCTGAGTTTGGTCTTTCTACACAGGTGACTGGAGATGATTCGGTTTTTAAGGCTTTCAAATGGAGATTGTAGTTGAAGAAGAGGGATTTGCCTTGGGGAGTATGCTGCTATCCCTTTGATGCTACTTCTGTAGGGGGCCAGGAGCTTGTCCATTTACCTGGGGTGGGTGTCTCCTTGCCTAACTCATGCTCCATGTCCCTCTATGTCACAGTCCTTGCTGTTCCTCTCTCTGTTGGGGGTGGACATGGAGTAGCATGTAACTGGGGAACCTGGACCGAAAGGATTTTTCACTGCAGATTCTGGGGATAAAGGGATAAAATTTTTCATACACCTTGCTAATAATGGATCTAGATGTGGAAGTTTAAAGATTAAGAGTGATTTAAGCTTTAATCGTGGTCCAAGTGGACAGTTCAAGAAGGTGTGGAGGTCTAGTGAAGAAGGCACATCTGTCTCAGTTCCCCTGGTCTCTGGTGCAGTAGAGGAGTGGCAATAAAGGGGTAGCTGGCACATCTCTGAGCTGTCAGCCACGTCTTCACCTGGGGCACCTGAAAGCCAGTGAAGGCTCCTACCCACTTGCTGGGTTACTTACCCTTGAAAAAACAGTACCTGCAAATACTGGAGAGATTGAAGCATATGACCACTTTTAGCTTTCAAAGGACATAACTCCCCTTTCTAACATATAAGGCTGTTAATCATGTTTCAATTAATGTTTCAATTTTTAGTTATATCTGTAGAAAAGCATTGCATACAAAAGCAAAGAAGTGCCTGTAAATAAGTTGAAATGTAATGATGTTGTGGTAAGCACAGGCAACCTCATATCAGAGCTGCGAGTTTGAATTAGAAGATACAGTCTTAAGAAACATATTGGGGTTATTCTTTTTTTTCAGGGGGGTTAAGATTTCATTAATAAATGTCAGGCTATTTTTGTGACTCTAGAAGATTATAATTTTTTGGAAGGTATTTAAGATATTTTCAGACGAAATCCTCTGAAGGTATTTGGAATCTGATGATTTAGTTTATTCTGCTTATGATTTAGGTCTAGATCTATGCCCAGATGACTCTCCTGGGGATAGTTATACCCAACCTCATTAAATAGGTCTGTGCTACGAGAGGAGTTCTGGTTGTTGATTTTCCTCTTCCTGAGGTACTGAGAAATAGGGGACCTGTAACGGGGCACGATTTTCTAGAATATGATGGCTCCAAGTGCTGTTTGTGTTGGAAGACCTGGCATGTTTGTTTTCCTAGTGTGATAAGATACTGAGGGGCCTGGAGTTCATGAAGTCAGGCTGAATTACTTCCGAGAATAAATTGGTTGATAAAGATGCAAGTAATGATGCAGTCTCTCTCATGTGATTTGTTTTAAAGTAGTTTAAATTCTTATTTAGCTATGTTTATGGTATGTGATTTTCTAAGTGTACTTCCCTCCCCCCACTAATTCTTATCCCTTCTTTATGTCCTAGATCAACGACTATCACCTTTTCTACAAGATGAGTAACAGCCACCCTCTTCGCCCCTTTACTGCAGTGGGGGAAATTGATCATGTGCACATTTTGTCTGAACATATTGGTGCCTTGCTGATTGGGGAAGAATACGGCGACGTCACATTTGTTGTGGAAAAGAAACGTTTTCCTGCCCACAGGGTAATTTTAGCAGCGAGGTGCCAGTATTTTCGGTAAGTGTATATTACTTTTTGCAGATTCAAGTCACTTGTGGAAAACACTGGTATTTTTCTCCTCTATGAAAAATATGTAACAAAGCATAACAATAAATTCTTGCAATCTCTGAATTCAACCTCTACAAATATGGAATATTTGTAGACTTTTTGTTAGTTTTTTTTTCCCCTCCCAGCCATCTAATCCTACTCCCCAGAGACAACCTCTGTTAACAGTGTAAAATGAATTTCCCCTGATTTTTCTCAATATAAATAGATACATCTCTCTATACCTATGTGCAACATATGGCGCAACAAATCCCATGCAACACATCTGGGTCTGCAACTTGACTTACATACTATATCCTGGATATCTTTCCAAGACTGTATACATTGATCTCCTTTATCTCTGTAATAGCTGCACAGAAGTATATATCCTTTTTTAAAATTATGTTTCTGTTGATGGACATTTAAGATTTTTTTCAGTGTTTCCATTGTTTCTTTTTTTTTTAAAGACTTTATTTATTTGTCAGAGAGAGGGAGCACAAGCAGGGGGAGCGGCAGAGGGAGAAGCAGACTCCCTGCTGAGCAGGGAGCCTGATGCGGGACTCGGTCCCAGCACGCTGGGATCATGACCCGAGCCTAAGGCAGACGCTTAACCAGCTGAGCCACCCAGGCGGCCCTCCATTGTTTCACTATATATTCTTTTTTTTTTTTTTTTTTTAAAGATTTTATTTATTTATTTGAGAGAGAGAATGAGATAGAGAGAGCACGAGAGGGGGAGGGTCAGAGGGAGAAGCAGACTCCCTGCCGAGCAGGGAGCCCGATGCGGGACTCAATCCTGGGACTCCAGGATCATGACCTGAGCCGAAGGCAGTCGCCTAACCAACTGAGCCACCCAGGCGCCCTCACTATATATTCTTATACATATATCTTTACTTTGCTGTATTATTTCTCTAGAATTGAGTCCTAACAGTGAAATTACTAAGTTGAAGGGTATGCCCATTTTAGATTTGAATAGAAATTACTTAAATTACTTTCCCCAAAGGGGTGCCTATTTATGGGCTCAAAGTGGTGCATGAGGGAACCTGTTATTCCATTGCCTTTGTAGTACTGAATAGTTAACAGGATTTTTAATTTCTGCCAGTCTGACAGGGGAGAATGGCACCTGATTGGGTATAATCGTTTTTATCTGATTATATCTTTTCCTACAGAGTTTTACTTTTTAAACCACCTATTGACCTTTAATATGTTTATATGGGTTTCACTGTTTCTTTCAAAAGAGCACTTTGATCTTTCTGCTTAATGAATGTTTATTACATATTTGAGCTCTCAGGATATTTCATTAGTCCAGTTGTTTATAGAATTAATCCAAAATAGTTTATAAATTATTTTTCTTTCTTTAGAGAACTATTTAAAATGATTACTATGCATTTCTTCACCTGAATCTTTGTGTCATTAAACAAATTTATGTTTGCAAGATGCTGATAAGCATGATTTCATAATATTGTAGCAACTCTTATTTGAGGTTTTCCTCATGCACTTCTTCTCTGACGTGCAGAGCATTACTGTATGGTGGAATGCGAGAATCTCAGCCCGAAGCAGAAATCCCTCTCCGAGACACCACTGCAGAAGCGTTCACGATGCTGCTTAAGTACATCTACACGGGGCGGGCAACACTGACAGATGAGAAGGAGGAGGTGTTGCTGGACTTTTTGAGCCTGGCTCATAAATATGGATTTCCAGAGCTGGAGGATTCTACCTCTGAGTATCTCTGCACCATACTTAACATTCAGAATGTCTGCATGACTTTTGATGTTGCCAGCCTCTACTCGCTTCCCAAGTTAACTTGCATGTGCTGCATGTTTATGGACAGAAATGCTCAGGAGGTGCTCTCCAGTGAAGGCTTCCTCTCCCTTTCTAAGGTGTGTCGACATCTGCAAGTACTTTACAGGCATGCGGCGCGTTACTTAGATCCGTGCAGTAGGAAGAGAGCCATAGACTAAGAATAAAAAAATAAAAACCATCGGTCTGGAAGAGGTCATCTGTCTAGCCACCTGCCTCCGGCTGCTGAGACTCTATGTAGATCATATAAAAGAGAGACAAATTGCTTTTGTTTTCTTTTTTAAGATTCTTCTGGTAGGTTCTATGCAGAGTGGTGTTTTCCAAGTGATGCCTGTCAAGTTCCTTTGTGGTGTTGCATACTGTTTTTTGATTTTGTATCTCTCCAACAGAGAGGTGCAACTAATAACTCCTTATTGTGGAGGGAAAATTCATAAAGGAGATCTGAGGTGTCATTGGATGTTTTAAGTCACTGCTTTTTTTTTTTTTTTCCTGGCTCAAAAAAATAGACCATTTTGCCCAAATCTTTCTCTGAACCCCGGTCTCTCCTTTCCCTCTTTATGTTCTTCTGAGGACCTGAATATTTCAAATGAGAAAACCTATTTGAAAAGCTACATATTTTGGCCTGAGTGTAAACTATGATTTTTACTATCCTACTTAATTTTTTGGAGGCAAGGTCTTTGAGGGTTACCCCAGTGTTGCTGGAGGTCAGTCTGGAAATCTGAGAACCAGAAATATGGGAGTGCAATAATACCGTGGAACAAAAGATTTCAAATTTTAAATGCCAGATGTATCTTACTGACTTATAAATGTAAGCTCTCCTGGAGAGCCTGCATGGAATGACAGCTCCTCGTATTGCCATTTTTCTTCTTGTTTTATTGAAGATAGGTGCACATGTGTGGGAAAGACTAGACATTTGATGTAGTGGTACTAGATTCCCATGGCTGTTCATGGAGCCGTGACGGGCAAGAGAGTACATGGCACAAAGATTAAAGAAAGAAGATGGTCGAAGAGAGTTGTTGAGATATAAGTGATCCTCACAGTTCTGTGAGGTTTTGCTGATTAATCATGCACATGGCTGAGCTCCGTAATGACTGGAATTTTTTTTTTATCCTTTTCAGACAGCACTTTTAAACATCGTATTAAGAGATTCATTTGCAGCCCCAGAGAAAGATATTTTCCTAGCCTTGTTAAATTGGTGTAAGCACAATTCAAAGGAGAATCATGCTGAAATCATGCAGGCTGTGCGTTTGCCTCTGATGAGCCTCACTGAACTTCTGAACGTTGTGAGGCCTTCAGGACTATTGTCTCCCGATGCCATTCTGGATGCGATTAAAGTTCGATCAGAGAGCCGGGATATGGACCTCAATTACAGAGGCATGCTCAGTGAGTACCTGTTTATCCTCATCTCATGAAGATGTTTTCTCCCTCGTCTGACAGTCTCAGCTACAAAATGAGCTACAAAACTCTAGTTGCAGGTATATGTGGTATGTGTGGGTCTAAGAACATGTAGCTCTGCTTCCTCTTATTCTCCTCTTGATTCCCCCAGAGATTGTTGAGCCTTTGTAGACTCCCAAGTAGGTATTTCTTGCCATTCCTGGACAGATTTCTTCAGCTGTTCCCTAGAAAATCAGAAATAGACACTTCCTGAAAAGCTTCTTCTCATGCTAAGACCTTCTCCATCAAATCAGCACTGAGTATATGCTATGTACTTATTATAATTTTAGGTACTGTGAACATGGAGATTCTAAATAATAGTAATAGCTAACACTTGTGTTACATTTCCAACACTTACGTGATCTTATTAATAAAAATAATAGCAATTATGAAGTGCTTATAAAGTGCTTATATGTATCAATAACAGTTCTACATGATCATTTAATTCTTAAAACAGCCTTTTGAAGTTGGTACCATTATTGTCTCCATTTTACAAATGAGGAAACTGAAGCACAGAGAGGTAACTTGCCCAGCATCACACAGAAAGATGCGGAGAGGAGAGGCAGACCTGTTTAGGTCAGCTGTGTAATGAACCACTAAGTTATGATGGGCAAATGCAAAATATAGTCTCCACCTTTGATCCTTTTAATATCCTTGCGGAAATAAGACATATACTCCCATGAAAAGTTAAGTACAACCATGTCAAAGGTGAGCACGTGCTGTGAATTTCGGAAGAGGATATGGCTTAGAAGGATTGAGGGAGATTTCATGGAGATTTTGAAGCCTGAAGTGAATCCTGACCTTGGATATGAGTGGCATCGGGTGGAGTGTGTTCTGATGGGAGGACTGGTTACGTTTGACAGACAAGGTAGAGCATTTGAAGGATCAGGAACAGAAGAGGTGGACTAGAGCAGAAGGCTTGCATTCATAAACATCGACGTCTATAAAGGTCAGTTCAGGCAAAATTGTGGAAGTCTTTCAAACTAGCTTGGGATTTTGCTTATGCACAATGAGAATTTTCGAGAGGGAGAGATGCATGAGTACGATGATGGTTTTGAAAGTTTGATCCATGGTGCTGTACTTGATGATCTAGAATAGGGAAAACCAGTTCAGGGAGACCAGCGAGGAGGGTGTTGACCTGCATGAGGTTGATACAACCGTAAACTAGAGTGGCGGTAGGGAAAAGGGAAAGTATGTATGTATAAAGGAGATATTATTCTAAAAAATTAGATCTTGGTGGTTTAAGGGATTTAAATTTGAGGATTAAGTTTAGGAGGAAGTTACCTTATTTTATCAAATCTAAGAAACCAGAAGTTCTGAGGTGCCACTCTTTTATGTACCACTAAGAAAGGAAACAGTATTGCCATTTAAACCATGACACACCATCATGTCTATATACCAATTTCAGAAATGTTAAAATTTGAAAAAAAAACATGTGTCTTAGCATTAATGAAATTTAGTAGTTCTCTGAAGATGCTGAACTTGATTTTAGACTTACTGAGTTTTAGGGTTTCTGGAACATCTAAGTACCAAGTTCTGTCCCATGTTAGTCATTTCCCTGAGTGATCTTTTCCTTGACCGTGTTCAGACATTCTCTTGAATACTGATTGGTCTTAAATCGGTGTCCTTAGTCTGGGCTTCTCTCGTGACTCATCAGATTTAGATTTCTTTTCATTGGGCATAGAAGAAAAAGTATTGGTTTTGGAGCCAGACAAGTTTGACTTCAAATCCTGAATGAGTCACTTATTAATTGTATAACCTGGTATTAAGTTACATAGGAGTTTTACTGTTAGTCCTACATTTCCTGTTGTTTCCATATTGTTATGAGAATTGGTTGAAATAATGTGTGCAAATAATGTCTGTGAACTCAGTCTAGGAAACCGTTGTTATATTATCATTATTTGTGTTCTTCCTCATCTCTCTATGTCTGTATAGGAATTATCACATTGATCACATTGTTTTAAACATTTTTATTAACTTGTCTTTGGTCTGAAGGCAGAGATGATCTTTGTAAGGTCTGTTGATCTTTGTATCCTCAACATTTAAGATGCTGTATAGATGCTGTGAATGAATGCACGGAGAAATGTCTGATAGCAGTGGAAGCATGTTATTGGTGCTTAGAAAGCAGTCAGAGCTGGTGAAGAAAGAGTTGAGACCTGGGGTAGAGTGTAGAGAACGAAGTAAAAGTCTGAGACTTGGAGAAGACCAGTAGCCAGGGGGCTGAAGGTAGAGAAAGAAGAATTAGAGAGGTAGGGAGAAAATGGGGTAGGGTTATAGAAGCCAACAGAGGAGAGAACTTTTATATGGAGAGGGTGGTCGCTGGTATCTAGTGATGCTGGGAAATCAGAAGAATGAGAATTGAGAGAAAACTTGGGGATATAAATTGTGGTCGGTTGGTGAGTAGTCTGGGCAGAAGCTTGGCTAAATGGGGAATTAGGCATGGGTTTAAAAAGATAGTAAATATAATATGTTGACCATCCAGTGTGTGAACTGGAGTGAAAGGCAGTAGAAAAATAGTATGGCAGCTAGAGGGAACAGCTTGAGAGAGATCTGGGAGGAGACTGGAGGTGCTAGAGAGTGGTCCTAGGAGAAGGTCAGCCTTAGATAGAGGGTGGGAGGATGGAAGGGGGAGAGGTAACAAGATGAGTGACGTAATTTTAGAATTTCTAAGTCCTCATTGTTGGACCCACTCATATAAGTTTCTTTTTCTCCCTTCTTGCCCTAGCTTTGATTTGAAGTGTTGATAGGGCCCTATAACTGGATTCATTATAGAGATAGGCTTGGGACATTTTTGCAGGAGTGAGGACATGCTTTTGACACTTCATGTAGTTAGTGGTAGCTTAGAATTGACCAGCTAGTCATTGGAGGTGTCACACCTGGGTTATAATAAAGCCGTGAGATTACCATGAAAGGGAGTAATCAAACAGCTGAGCACACTCGGTTCTGGGTTGATAGATTTACTGTAATTATTACTCATAAATGTTAAATTACTCATTTTGGGATAATTCAGTGGGATCTCGAGGAAGAGATTATACAAATGTCTGGAAATCTTTTATCTAACTTCTAACTTTGAGAAATGATGAAATAGCAGGCTGGTTTTCTGACTTTTTAACTATATGGATAGCAAAATCCATAATATCAATACTAAGGATGCTTATGACTTCCCTATCAGCTCCTAAAAAGATAGGTTAGTTATTCTCTAAGTAAATGTTACCCAAACATACCATTATTTTCTTTTATCACATTTCTTCACTGTTAGGAAAACATGGTCTAAAATTTCAGACATCTTCCTGGACTCTTCTGGAAAGATAGTTACAGTTATTTTGAAACTGTTGACCAAATTTGTTTGTTTGTTTCTTTGTTCTCCCCTGGGTGTAGCTTCTGTGTCTTAGGGACTTTACGTGAACTATGGAGAGGTTCTATTCTGGATTAGGGGCAACACAGATACTGTTTCTTTGAGTTTATTAATATTGGTTACTGGAAGGTTCAACTCTTAGAGCTGCATATCCTGAGGATTTTAACCAAATTACAATAATTTTTTTCCTCCTTTAAAAAAAAAAAAAGAGGATCCAAAGGATGGCTTAACTTACCAGTGATGGTTAGTCTTTCTGGGAAGGTGGTTTTGACTAGTTTTGTACGTACACCTGGGGAAAGGAATTAATTTTTAATGAAATTATTTTTTTCCTTAGGGTATTTGAACAATTTGCACTCAGACCGTTCCCTTAATGCTTAGTTTTATCTTAACTATGGAGGTATTTCTGCCTTGAAAGTTAGTTTTTTTTCTGTTCAGGCTGAGTTATACTTTGTTTTGTGTGTCTCAGATTTTAGACTTTGGGAAAGAGGACAGTATTGTTTCTTCATGTTTATAGCAAGGAGCATATCACAGCTTCCACTCTAAAGATTCTTTTGTTTTGTTTTGTTTTTAAGATTTTATTTATTTATTTGAGAGGGAGAGAGACAGAGAGTATGAGTGGGGCAGGGGCAGAGGCAGAGAGTGAGCCGGGAGGCTGAGGACAAAGCCTGACGTGGGGCTTGATCTCAGGACCTGAGCCAAAACCAAGAGTCAGCCACTCAACCAACTGAGCCACCCAGGCGCCCCTGAAACTTCAATATTTTTAAAACTCTTTGACATATATGTTATTTATCTTCCCAACTATAGTTGATAGATCTTCGTGGGTAAACTAGGGGATTCACAAAGAATCCCTCCTGAGTCCTCATCTGTGGAGGCATTTTATGTCTGATACATACTTGTCTGTATGAGATGATGAGCTGCTGGAGGGCTGAGTCCAGCACCGTCCAGCACACAGAAGGCAGCTTAGGAACTGTTTTTTCTCTAAATACATAGAATGAAGGTCCCATTCAGCTCTTAGAAGTTTTCATTCTGTGATCTTTATAAGTAACTTGCCTAAAGTAACTGAGTGAAATCGATGCCTGAGCCAGAACCAAAGTGCTGATCTGATTCACACAGACAGTGTTCTTCTATAGAGTCTCCTGCCTGGGTTATTTTCTGTTGCTGTTTTGTGTTTGGTGTGTTTGAGCACCAGTACTATCAAATGTGGAAAGGAGGCCTGCGGAGAGTGGAGATAATGGGGAGAGTTAGGGAAGACAGGAGCTGTCAAGAAAGCCCTTTGTCATGCCACATTTGCTGGAAGGGAGAAGCCACACATCTTTCAGGGAAGTCAGGTTGGGGAGTACAAGGTGATTTGGGATGCAGAATTAGGTAAAGAGATTGCGGTGGGCAGAGAACCAAGTGTGGCTCCAAATGACCCGTCAGGAGTGGACAACTGTCTCAGCCTAGGTGTAGTAGATAGTTCAACAAAGGGTGATTAAGAACATAGCACAATTAAAGGAAAACACAAGATAATTAGCTGAGCACTGCTCAGATTTTGGCACTGCGTCGCTGGCGGCAGGTCCTACTCCATTTCTCCGCAGCTTTCCTTTCGAATAATTGGCTTGTTTCTGCCTAGCTATGGAACTTAAATGCTTAATTTTTTTTCATGTTTGTAAAATGCATCCGAAATTACAAATGTAAAGAAAAGTGTTGTTATCTGCTATGTTGTCTAATCCCAGCACCCTATATTTTTTTGAGAGCTCTTTTCTCTACTGATAGATATAGGCAGTAAGAATATTTATGGTTTGAGTTGTTTTATTATGACTTGAATTATCTCATGATCACTTTTTTTTCTTAAATTCTTCTTAAATTTAACTTAGGTTTTGCACGTGCACACGCACACACACAAATACTTGGAGTTGTATTTTTATCCCATGAGATACTCAGATTATATTCACCATGAGAGAATTTCCACTTGTGTAAATGTTTCCCATTTTAAAGTAAAAGGTACTTTCGGGGAATCTGTATCAAGAATAGTTAGAAAAGTTCTCAAGCACTCTTGAAATAAACTTCAAAAGAAGACTTTAGACTTGTGGTAGCAATTTCATTTCCATTTTAGACTTTTAGTTACAGTCACTTGAAATCCTTGTGCCTGTGTGTTATTCCAAGCTTGATAAATTTTAGAGATGAAGAAGCTTATGTTTAGAGAAAATCAAAGGGTAGCAGCACTTTCTAAATTCGAAAGCTTGAACTCCCCCCTTTTCAGCATGGTCTTGACTAGTGGTGTGAAAACTAGTGGAGATGCTACCAGTGGTCAGCAGCGACAGACTTCAGACCCCCACATTGTATACCACCTAGCAATAAGGGAACAAAGATCTCTGTTTACCAAGGGTTACACATTCCTGACACTGAAAAGTGTCAATTGGAAATTTTTTTTGCTTGCCTTATGAAGTGCTTCATCTCTAGATTGGAGACATCAGGAGGGCAGGGCCCATCTGTGTCTCACTCTCTGAGGTATTCCCATGGTACCTGGTACAGACTGATTCCTCCACGTGTTTTTGACTGAATGCTTTATACTTACAGGGTACCATAGCATATATTATGTGTAGTATGATCTTTACAGTAACGCAGTGGGTGGGTTGGACACAGCGTTATTTGTAGATAAGAAAACAGATTCAGAGACTGAGAGGCCTCAGTCAGGGGCAGTGGGTGGTAGAGCCTGAGTCTCAGACGTAGGTCTTCTCACTTCAAATACAACTTTGTTTGATTTTAAACTATATCAGACTCTGTTTTTTCCCTCTGAGTCTCAGGCGACCTTACAGGGAAGGGATTAGAGAGGGCGTAAAATATGGTCTTCTCGTCAGAAACCCTTATGACGGAGGTGGCAGGCAGGGCTCCTGGAGGCAGACTGCTAGGTTCTAATCACAGCTCTGTTACTGGCTGGCTGTGTGACCTTAGGCACCAAAGTTCATCCAGCCTTTCTCTGCCTCTACTTCCTTATCTGTGAAATGGACATGTAATAGTATTTCACTCAAAGGGTTATTTTGAGGAGTGAATCAAAGGAATTAATAAGGTTTGTTAAATGGGAAATAAATATGAAGAATATGTATGATTACCATGAACTAATAGAACTCAGGAAGTTATAAACCTGTATCACTTAAGCACAACAGAGGTTGAACATGACTAGGTTTCATTTTGCTTTTTTTTCTGAATTGCCTTACCCTTTTGCAAGTTAAATAGACCCACCCCGGCCCCCATTTGTCAGCTGCATTTATTGTCATCTTCTGGAGTCATTCCCTTTACCTGGCTTTGTTCAAAAAATGTTTTTAATTAATTTTTTTTTCTTTTTTGAGAGAGAGCGTGTGCAAGCAGGGGGGAGGGAGGGGCAGAGGTAGAGGGAGAGAGAGAATCCTAAGCAGGCTCCATGCCCAGCGAGGAGCCTGACATGGGGCTCAATCTCACGACCCTGAGATCATGACCTGAGCCAAAATCAAGAGTCAGACACTTAACCAACTGAGCCACTCAGGCACCCCTAAAAATTTTTTTTAAACCCACATTTTTGAAGAAATATGCAGTGATGAATTACTTACCCCCTTTCCCTAAGAGCCTAATTATAGCTCACACTTTCCCCTATTTAAATCACATAGACAAGATGTATATGTACTGTGAGAATTCAGCATTTATTTATAGTCTATAAACTTGCTTAGTTCTCTTATTATTGTGTGTTTTTTAGTATATGTTTTATAATAATTCTGATAATTTTTTTTAGAGCTTACTATGTGCTTTGCAAACATCATCTCATTTAATCCTTCCAACAAGAAAAACACCCATGTCTAGGTATTGCCCTCTTGGAGAGACTGAAGTTCAGAGAAGATGACTTCCCCAAAGTGATTCGCCTGGTTAGAGGTGTAGCCACTATTTGAACTCTGACTCTGAAGCTCAAGCTCTTCACATCTACTTTATGCTGCCTCCTGTCTCTCCATGGAGAGTGTCAGTTAGAACGTTGGCACCTAGAGGACAGGCTCCATATCTGTGAAGCAAGCTTTGCATAGAGGACTTCAGAGTTCCAGGAACAACTGACACTTAATAAATCTAGTGTGGGAGAGGGTTTAATTATAACCATAATACTGATTTTGAATGACAGGCTGAATTTTCATTTTAAAAATGCTCAGGTGAAGTGCAAATATACCTTCTTTTACACATGTTACTGTTTTTTTAGCTAGATGATGATCAAGCTAGATTAACTGCTTCAGCATGTCTGTGTATGGTCCATGTCCAGCAGCTCTGCTGTATTGGAATGCGTCTTCTGTTCTTTTATCAGATATCTGGTCTGTCTGCTTTGCTTTTATATGTTGCCCTCAGTCCAAATGGCAGATACATGTCATCTTCTATGCCAGTTTTGTCCAGTAGATATTAAATTAAGCTACTAATAGAGTGAACTCAGAGCTGATTTGTTTGTCCTAGTACATTTTTTTTCCTAGTATTACCAACTTTTTCTTAGTAACATTACTCTTAGGCACTCTGTGGCTTTGGTGGTGTCATTAAATGTAAACTGTGGGTGGTATCTTAATCCTCATAGACATTTCACATCTTCTATCTCCACAGACTTGTCTCTGCCATTTTTAAATGAAATGCACATGGTAGAATCAACTAGAATGCTAGAATTTTGTCTTTTTGCCCACAATATAGAATAATTTACCAAGTAACCATTGCCCTTGCTTTTTCTGTTTTTAATTGTAGTCCCAGAAGAAAATATTGCAACCATGAAGTATGGAGCCCAGGTTGTGAAAGGGGAGCTGAAGTCCGCCTTGTTAGATGGCGATACTCAAAATTACGATTTGGATCATGGATTTTCTAGGCACCCAATTGATGATGACTGCCGTTCTGGCATTGAGATTAAGCTAGGTCAGCCATCTATCATCAATCACATACGGATACTCCTGTGGGACCGAGATAGCCGGTGAGTGATTAGCATGACTTGGACAGAAAATGACATTATGTTTGATTGAGTCAGCCTAATTTTGGTTTTACAAATTTGGTGGTTTATTTCCTTGGGATTGTTTCACTATTTCTCTTGAAGTTTAGTTCTGGGGGAAGAGTTAAAGGCTATATTCCTTTTAAAGAAATGTTTTTTGCTTTTTTTCTGCTTATAAAAGTAATGAATATGTGTTTATCATGGAAAACGTAGAAAATATAGAAAAGCACCAAGAAGAAAGTAGAAATCGTTAGTAATCTCACTGGCCATTAATAATCTTTGTATATATCAATATCAAGTATGTATGTCTAACTAGTATATATCTATATAACTTTGTATATATTTAACTAGTCACACACACATACACATACACAAAACAGAAACCTGTAAAACCACACATAGTTTTACAAAATAAAAATGAAATGTGTAAAGGTTAACTTCACTTTGTAATTAATACACTGTGAACATTCTACTCTTTAAAATAGTCCTCTAAAATACTACTGTTAATGGTTGTTTGGTATTCCACCTTCTGGGTTACCATTATTTATTTACTTGATTCTTTACTTTTGAATATTATAACTTTTTAAATGCATTTTATCCTATGATTGAAGAAAAAAATTGTCTTTTAGTGTGTGGATAAATAATCATCCTCAAAACAAAGGAAGTTTGTGAAAAATATTTGGTGGGCTCCAGCCTTGAAACCACCCAGTTTTGTAGCAGGTTCAAGATTCTGCCTTCCTTGATGCACCTCTGACACTTTCACCCACCATAGTTTCTGGGTTTCATCCGTGATGCTCAGAAGTACCAGAGCAGTTGGGTGACCAAGAACTGTCTCTCTCATCACTGCCCATCATTAACCTAAACCCTACATACACAGAAAGTGGTATAGAGTCTCTTAGGCCCTACTCATGCCTCTTTGAGTCTGCTCATGGAGAACATAGTAGTAATGGTGATGATACCTTTGCATGGTAATTCATTTCTCTTGGCACCACAGGCCACCACTTGGGCCTTTTAGGCCATTTGAACCAAATATGAGGGAAACTTCACAAAGTGGGAGTCGGCATTTCCCATAGAGATGAGTGTTCGAGGTGCCCAGGTTATCTTTATCTGTTTCTCCTTTATTAAGAATATATTTCCTAGGGGCACCTGGGTGGCTTGGTCGGTTAAGCGTATGCCTTTGGCTCAGGTCATGATCCCAGGTTCCTGGGATCGAGCCCTATGTCGGGCTCCCTGCTCAGCGGGGAGTCTGCTTCTCCCTCTCCCTCTGCCTCTCTTCCCGGTTTGTGCTCTCTCTCAAATAAATAAATAAAATCTTAGAAAAAAAAAAAGAATATATTTCCTGATATGTTTCTTGTTGGATATAATATGAAGTTTAGTTGGCAAAATGGAGCTAATTCACATATCATTTCCAAAAGTCTCTGGATTAATAACAGTGTAACAATAATACTTATATAGCACTTTCATTACTTTTATGTGGTGGGTTCTGTTCTCAAAGCTTTACATATATTCACTCATTTAATTAATACTGAAATTAGTATAAAGATAATAAAAGAAAAGGTTAGTATGAGACTGAAAGTAGTTATCATTTCCATGATGTTAAATACTTACAGGCCACTTTGTTTTAGTGCGTGCATTACATTCATGGGGGACTTAACTTGACCACGTAGCAATTCTTTTCTCACAGAAGTTATCATTCTAAGCAAAGGTGAAAAATTCGGAATCTTAAGCCCAAAATATTCTGACATGTGTTGTAAAATTATATCCTGCATTACTGATAACCCAGAGAGGTTCAATAAAAGGTTATAACCAGTTTGAGACTGAGCGATAAAATGAATGGGAGTGAGGGGACAGCAGAAAATGACGGGATGACACAAAATAAGCTGACCTTTTCTGGTCACAACTGTTGGTTGCAGGCTGACATTTATGGTCACCTAAATCTTCTAAGATTGTTCCTGTTGATATTACAGTACAAGTAATAACTGCATCTCAAATTTAAATTTGGCTTATGACAGGGGAATATAGATTTGTTCAGTATGGGACCAGCATCTAATGGTCTAGGGTAGCTGACTAGGGGAGGATGATAGGCTATTTTCATTACTGCCAGATTATTAGCTGCCAAATTCTATGTTGTACCCAAAAGAAACGCGCATTATCTCTTCACCCATGTCATTTATTTTTCTTCAGGCTGCATATTTGTGTGGGATGGTGGGAGACTGGGAGAGAGCAGGAGATAAGCTGGCCTTTCCGGGGAACCATTCTGAGTTGGCTGTCCTGAGAGAATAGGGCTGAGCACCCAGACTAGGGAAGGTAGAAGAAGTCACACCTCAGACTTCTCAATTTTCTGTCCTCTCTCTGTCATGGCTTGAATCTGCTGGTACAGCAGAAGCAAGGCATCCTGGCTCTGTTTGAAAAGGAACAAATTATCTTGCATGTCGGATATGAGCCAAACAGGGTGCTAGGCCCTGAATAGATGAAGATAACTATGGCATGCTCCTTGTTCTTAAGCAGCTTGTGATCTAATAAGGCATACAAACATGCAGAGAGGTCATTTCAGTACATTGTGGGGCATGCTGTGATAGCGGGATCTATACAGATTTTATTAGTATCAGCATTTGATTGTTATGCAGAAAGTGCTGATAATAATTTGATTGCTATGGAGAAAATGTAATTAGCGAACAGTGTGTAATTTTTTTGTATCTTTTAACATTTTATTAAAGTATAACTTGGTTTTGTTATTTTAATATGGTGCTTTTTTCTCTGTTTTTCCTTTTGATTCATAGGTCTTATTCATACTTCATTGAAGTATCAATGGATGAACTTGATTGGATCAGAGTGATTGATCATTCACAGTATCTGTGTCGTTCTTGGCAAAAGTTGTATTTTCCAGCCCGTGTCTGCAGGTTAGTTCTCCTGGCTAATTAATGATTTTGATGTTTATTTAAGGAGATGTGAACCTTGAGAAACGGGCTACATTTTTTTTGTCTCAAAGAAGAAGACTTTTTCAGGATATCAGCTACCAGATGCATCCCAACTAAAAAACTTAGGGAAAATATGGAAAATGAAGCATCTTAATTCTAGAGTATACTGTGGAACTGTTTATCCACAGTGTTTTGTGCCATACTTATGCAGAAGACATGCAGTGAACAAGAAGGGACAGAGAACACAGGAGAAGTGGAGATGCTCTTTAAGCTCCATGCTAGACACTGAAAGCAGAGTGATTGTTAGGGGCTGCGTTCTTCCCACAAAAGCCACGGGAGATATTTCTGGAGGCTTCCCCGGTAGTCCTCAGGGCCAGGAGGAGATTTTTGGATGTTAGTGTGCACGTTCTGAATATCTGTGTTCTTTTCCTAGGTCAGTGCTTATCAGCAGAGTTTGACAGAACAAGTGTGTCTAGTGGGTTGGGTTTGGAGCAGGGGAGGTTGAGCTGGTGGGGCTCCAGGCTCACAGCCTCCCTTCAGCCAGAGCACTTTAGCTTTTATTGTTTTTATGCATTGTAGCCCCATGGAAGGTTGTTTTTAAAAAGTGTTGATGAGCTACTGTTCTGATATTTCATACTGTTCCTTTAGGTTTAAGCCATCTTTTAAACTTTCTGAAATTCTATAAAACCCGTACAATTAATGAATTTGAGAGTTGGGAAAGGTAGACAGAGGCCCCTGAAATTCTGCTGGTTTTTTTTTTTTTTTTTTCTGTTGTAATTTTCCCCTTGGAAATTGCCCTCAGGTATTCCTTACCTTAAAGTCAAAAGATCAAAGGCAGAACATGATTGGTTCATTTAGTCCGGTGTGGCAAGAGGTGAAGGAAAGGTGTATGGTGGGTGTAAACCAGGGACAATGTGGATCTGGCCTCTTACCCCCTTCTGTCCCCACCCTCATCCATAACCCCAGCTGACCTCCCACTGTGGCTGATTTGGAACAGGTGGGGATGCCCCATAGCACTTACTCTCTCGGTCAGAAGACACCCTTATACTTAGTAAACTTATGATCTAACAGCATCAGGCTGAATTCTTACCTCCACCAAAGGAACTCCATAAAACCTTTCAGCGTTCTGGTACAATAAAGAATGTTGCCTACATTTTTTTTTTATTATTATTATGGGTATGACTGGACACAATATTGTTACCCAGGGATCCTCTTGTGTGAAAATGAAGAAAATCAATTTCATTTCCCCAAAGAGAGACTAAAGTGTTGCAGGTCTGGCAGTTGCTCTTTTATCAGAGGAGTTTTGAATGGATTAAAATGAGAGGGACAAGAAATTGAGTGAAGGTTTTGTATCTCAGAGCTGCCTAGGGATATTTTGAGAGTGACAGAGGGGCCCCAACTTGGAGGAGGAGATTGAGTCTGCATTGACTCAGGTTATTATGGTTGTATTGGATTAAAAAATAAGCAGCATAGCAACCAAAGCATCTGATGTGGACTGAAGGACTGTGTGTTTGCATTTAATTTGAAACAAGAGGAACATGACTCCCAGAACAAATCATCATGAATAGAATACTAGCCATGACAGAGTCTGTGAGCTTTACCCACTTGAAAACTCCTGCCGCACAGAGAGGGAGATGTGTGCCCTCGGTCATGATCTCTGGCTTTTACAAAATATACTTCCCCTTCCTTATTAATGGGCATTATTTATTTATACTCCCATTTGTTATTTTGTTTCTTCTGTGTGGCCTTGCTTTTGTTGATGTAACTTTTATGGGTTACAGAGATTGGCTGTGCTCATAATGCTGGTTTTTATCTTGGTACAGCCAGTCCCCAACTGTGGTCAAGAAGAATTGAGCAAAGGTGATGCTAGAGATAGTGACAACAGGAAAAGGAAAGAGTCTTGATATCCATATTAGTTAAGAAATAAAATTAAAAAGATTTATAACCATGTTAACATATATTACTACATTCCTTTATAAACTCTGCCTTTTGTAATAGGTTGGGATTTGGGTAATATTTAAAAATGAACCTAAGAAGAGTCTCCGTTGATTATCCAAGGGTGTCTTATACTTGGTGTTTCTTTTCTTTTTGTAAGATTGATTGATTGATTGATTGATTGATTTATTAGCAAGAGAGAGAGAGAGAGAGCGAGAGAGAGAGAGAGAGAGCAGGGGGGAGGGGCAAAGGGAGAGGGAGAGAAAGTCTCAAGCCGACTCTGTGCTGAGCACAAAGCCCAATACAAGGCTGGATCCCATGACCCTGAGATCATGACCTGAGCCGAAACCAGGAGTTGGTCACCCAACTGACAACCCAGGAGCCCCTATACTTGGTGTTTCTTATCTTCACAATCATTTATTGACTATCTAAATAATGTTCTAAATACACATTTTCCAGGGACTTCACCGGGCACATATAAATTCTTTCACTTTGCCTTATTTAGTTAAGTTGCACATTTGTATGTCACCTTTGTTTTTTCAGTATCCTTTGAGTATTTGTCTTGCCTCTGATACTAAAATTAAAACTTCTTGGAAGTAAGGAGTATGGATTGTGATCTTTTAGTATTCTTGCGTGATACTCAGGCTATGATCTAGTATGCAGTAAGTACTCTAAATGTTAGCACAGGTTTCATGGGGTCAAGGCACTAACTGTATAATGAGGAGAGATGGATTCAGCATTAATATGTATATATATTCATTGGTACTTTTTATCCATGTATTTGTTAAAATGTGTATCACTGCTAGAAAGGTCTCGGTACGTGGTTTACAAATGTAACTTTCTATATTTTCATGAGGAAACTGAATTTTGATGTGAATCCTGAAAGATATGAGTATCATGTATTGAGGAAAGATTACATCAAATATATTCACAAAAGAAGAGAGACACTGTGAGTTGGGGAGTGTGAGATTACCTACCTCTCTCTGAGTCTTGGCTGGATTGCATGTAAATTAGCACTGTGTAGTAAAAAAAACAAAAACAAACAAAAAAACATGGGCTATGGAGTTAGATAGAGCTCTTCTCACTCTCTGATTTCATCAAATCCTGGCCTGGTGATCTTAGTAAAGTTGTGCCTCTCCAAGCCCGTGCTTCTATACCAGTAAAAAACAGGAATAACAACACCATTTATGAGTCTGCTGTGGAGGGTTTAGATGACATAGCATGTGTGCAAACATGGACTACAGGGCCTGGCCCAAAGTAGAGGCTCAGTCACTAGTGGCTTTTATTTTGTTTGTTTGTTTGTTTTTATTATTTTTATTATTTTAAAATTGTTTTTATTATTTTTTTTTCCTAAATTTTGAGACTCTCAACTGGTGTTTGACCTTCAGAGAAAAAGAGCCATTTTTGCCATCCTCTCTGGCCGTGGTGGTACTCACTGTGAGGAAATTGTTCCTGACCTCAGGAGCCTAGTCTCCCCGACACGTTTCCAGATTGCCAGTCCATACACAGCAGTCCAAAACATGCCTTAAACGGTTTGCTCCATCTTGATAACCTGCCCAGTGGTGTGTTCCCAACAGTTTTAATGTATTTTCATTTTGGTAAAGCATTTTTTTTTATTGTAGCAAAATATATATGGCATACAGTTTGCCATTTATATATCTGTGGGATGCAATTCAGTCCGCTCTTCACCTCACTAAGTAGTGGACATTATCTAGTGGCAATAGATAGGATAACGTCAGGCTTCAAAGCCAGAGTGATTGCTCCAACCGTAATGGTGAACGGACAGAAATGATCTGCTCTGTCCTCCTGGGTCCTGTTTAGGAATGCGTTGTAGGTTAAGTGGGACTGCTCTGTGTGGCCAAAAGCCTAGACTAATAACTCCCCCCGCTCAGCTCCTTCCTGGGGATGAAGAAAAGGGACTTGTCCATGTTATTAGTATGGTCTTTCATATGCTCTCAGAACCGTGTTCTGTCTCACCAGCTTTCTCTTTCTCAGGAAAAGGCCATTTCTGCTTCAGCTTTACATTGTCTTCTTGGCTATGTAGGAAGCTCTCTTCAAGCCCTTCCACGGCTTTCCTGGATGCCAGAGCCCAGGGCTGAACAAAAAATACTAATAAGGAGTGGCAAATATGGAGTGCCCTGAGGTGTTTTAAAACACTTTCTGGCTGTTTCTCAACAGGGTGCTGGTAATTTGGCAGCCATATAATGTTGCCGAAATAGGAGAAGACTTGAAAACGTGGGTGTGAGAGGTAGAGGTGGATTTCAGAGCCTGCAGGTGGCTGGTAGCTGGAATCACAAGTGTTTCTGGGGCAAAACCCAGGAGTTGAGGGAAGGAATAGCACCTGAAAGCGCAGCCTGTTGAAAGAGGGAAGAAAAGAGTAGACAGCAAACGCCTTTGCTGCAGGGGCTGGGCAGAGACAGGAGAGCGGAGTCCGAAGGGGCAGTTACTGAAGAGAGGCCAGAGAAGGCCCTGGAGGGATGGCCACAGTTCAAGCAAGACCGGGCTTCTGCCTTTCATTTTGTTTTTAAGTACCACAATGGAAATGTCTTGTTCATGACCTTTTTATTATCAAATTATAATGTAGGACATATTTTAAATATCGGTAAAGCTTGTCCTCTGGTAAAGTTGTATCCAGTTTCTACCAATAGCACATGAAAATGCTCTGTCTCTGAGCCCTTAACCACTGCAGGCTTGTCAACACTGCCAATGTGAGCTATGATTTGTTTAAAAAAAAAAAAAAATCTTAATTTAGATTTCTTTTATCATCAGTGAGGTACAGTATTATTTAATAATGGCCATTTGTTCTTTCTCATTTATGAAAAGCCTATTTTTATCTTCTGCATATTTTTATTCTGAGGCAGTTATCTTTTTCTGTCTTATCAGAACTTTATTTTGATATACTGATATATATATATACCATCTTTTTGCCTGTCATGTATTGTGCAACTTGTTTTTAGTTTTTACTGTTTTACTGGTACTTTTTGCCATATAGAATTTTACTTTTTAAAAAATGTAGTCCAATCTCTTAATTTTTTTTTTTTTCATCTCTGGTGGTTTGCAATCATGTTTAGAAAGGTGTTTCTCACCCCAACATTAAAGAATGTTATATTTTTATAAGTTTTTTCTACTCTTTGTTATTTTCATCTTTATATCTAGATGTTTAATTCAGCCAGAACATTTTTTGTGTGTGTTTTTAGGTAAGGATAGTCAGTTGATGAGGACTATTTAATAATTGTTACTTACCACAGGAACGTGAATAGTCATATTTATCATACACTAAATTCTAGCATATACTCTACTCTGTTTAACTGATTTCTTTGCCTATAGCTGAAAGTGTTTTAATTATTGTAGTTTCCCTTCCCTCCTTTTTTTCTTTTCTTAGAATGAGATATTATAATGTGCCAAATGTGTCATGGAGAAAAGGAAGGGTGTTATAGAGCATCTGCCAGCCTGTCTTCTGGTCTCAGTGGTCGCATTAGAGGCCATAAATGATGATAAACATCTCACTAGCATGGTTCTACTCTCACGTACAACAAGAAATTTAGGCATGCTTCACCAGCTAAGGAAATAGATTTTCTTCATTTATTCATCTGTTGTTCATTCATTCATCACTCACTCATTCCAAAATAAGTTCCTACTTTGTGCTATGCTGTACTTGATACCCAGGACACAACACCTGAAGAAGACTAACACGGTTTCTGCTGTCATGGAATCTGGGAGGAACCAATCTCAACAAGTAAGAAGAACATATCAAATCGTTTTAAGTGTTGTAAAGATGGTACTGTGATAGGGACTGGGTTCAGGGGAAGGCATGTGTGGGTGTTGAGGGGAGATATTTGCAATAGGTGGTCCGGGAAGGCCCGAGAGGGGAGATGGTATTTTTGACTGAGGTGAAAGGAGTGATATTTTCTGGTCATTGTTTTAGATATTTAGCCTTTTTTCGGTGTACATTGACTGTTAATCAGGAGTAATGGGTCTACTGTAAGAGGCCTCATTAGATGAATACTAAAACTGTACTGTGTTTTGGTATAGGGCACTTTAATCTCTTTTATTGCTACCATACATTCCAGGTCCATCCTCATCCCTGCCATCATTAGAGCAGTATAATTTTTTTTTTACCCATCTTCATTAGATTATAGTACCTACACAGTGCTGTAGATCTACAGGACATAAAACAAATGAGAAAATAAACACTGCTATTTATGGAAGCATTCTTTCCCAACCATATTCACATTGTACAAAAGCTGTGTGTCTTTCTTTTCTCTCTTGATCTCCCCTGCCCCCATAACTGGGCATTGATATATTTATTTACTTTTAAAGGAAGGCACTTTTACATTATTCATTGGTTGACCAGGATGCTTTAGAATTGTAGCTAGAATTATGCTGAGCCTTTACTTTCTTTATGTGATTGTCGTCTTCAGAATTCCAGAAATGCCTTATTCAGATATAAAGGAAAAAGGAATAGTTTCACTTTAAAAAAGTAATCATTTTCATTCATACTTAGTTTGAATTGTATCCCTACCTACAACTTTGATGTCATAATTGAACTAGCATAGAGCAACCCTGCATTCAGAGGAACATTTTCTTCTTAAGACTGCAAAGCAAAATGTAGCCACATGGTGTCACTAAATCATAACAGTTTTACTTGTGGCCAAAGAGAGGTTGAAATTGCCTTTTTTTCTTTTTTAATCAAACGGTATTTATATATAAATTGTTCTGAAGTCTGTGATTTGTGAAGTAACGCGTGAAACTGTTTGTACCATTTAAGTCTTTCAGCTCATGTGAAGCATTAATTACATCCGAAGTCCGTAGATATACATGCAGGTACTAGCCGGCTCTTGACTCCTCATCTACAAAGTGTAGCACATATGTGGGCCTCTGTAGTACAATTATTCAGTTTCATACAAATAAGGTTTTTTTTTTTAAATCTTCCTTTGGAATTTTGAAATAAATAGAAGAGGAACTCAAAGGAGATCGAGCCATTAAATATTTATAAGGAGTCAGGGAGCAGAAGAAAGGATGAGGAAAAGACAAGATTACAGGAGCTCAGGAGCGACAGGAAGGGGACAGTCTAACATTGAGCGTCGTCTCTGGCCAGACACATCATTACTTTGTGTGATCCTCACAATAGCTCCACGAGAGAAATGCCACTAACCACCTAATTTTACAAACAAGGAAATTGAGCCTTAGAGAAGCTAAATTTGCAGGTCCCTTGGAGCGCACAGTTAACATCACAGTCCTACATTGCCTCTGCAGGATATGAGGTAAAGAATCAGCTCTGGTGTAGCCGAGGAGGAGACATGCAGCCCTGAAGGAGCTCTTGCTGCCTCTTGGGCAGCAACAGTTTCCAGGAATGCCGGGAGAGAGGGCCCCGAGTGGCCCCAGCCTGCTCTGCTAGCCCTGGGCACAGCCGCCCCGACTACGAGGCTACTGACCCTGTGGATGAGGATGATGAGGATGCTGAACAATTGGGGACGTTTTCACTTTTAAAATGCTCCAAAGGGAGTGTAGCAATCCTTTATCTAGGTATGTTTTGTCAGTTTGTCAATAGAGCTTTGAATTTTCCGGCCCTTTAGTTCCTAATAAGATCATTTTAGACTTTATTATTGCATAGTGAGCCTGATGTTCTTACCTCCTGATTTGTTTTGCTTCCACTGTATTTAGAAATATACTTATATATTATGGAGTCTCTTCACGAGATCTCTTCACATCCTGAATTGCTGTTTTTCTTTTTTAAGGTTTAGAAATTCTCTATTTATTTTCACCTACAATCCTCTTATTAGGCCAAAAGAAAAAAAAAAAACCCCACTGTGTTTTATATTCAGTAAGACCTTTGAGACACGGCTGCTTGTGCTTAAGTTATTCAATTGCATCCAGGCTTTTTTGTTTCATTTTGTTTAAAGGGTAATAACAGACCGAACTTTTATGTGTGCAATGGAGGAGTTGGAATATGAGAAAACAGAACAGGGTTGTCCTTTTCCTTTGCATTTTATTTTATAATTTTAGAATGTAAATTAGTGTCTTTTAATAAGCCTATTGTATGAGATGATGTTAATAACATTAATGACCTGTTATTATTGCCACAAACAGCCGTTGTCTGTTTTTCATTCGGGAAGGGCAAGAACTATATTTGGTGGTGCTGATAGTTGCTTCCTAAGCAGTTAGGCCCAGGATCAAGTTCAGACAGCAGTTCTCTGGTTGAGCGTCAGAATCTTTTTTCTCATGCTTTCACTCTCCTCAGTACTACTCTATTACTTACAGCATTTATTCATGTGGACATTCATTCAACAAACATGCACTGAACACCTGCTGTATTGTAGGCACTTAGGTTAGCTGTCAGGCATAAAAGGATGAACAGGACACAGTCTGCTCTCCTTCTAAGGATTGCTGAAGTAAAGTATCGATAAGTGTAATAATAAAGGAGTATATAGCTTATGCAGGAACATAGCTGTGGGGGTTCCTACAGAAGAGAGGGTTTGAACTCAGTTGTAAAGGACCAAGGGATTGAGCAGGCAAACAAAAGGAGGAAGGATGTCCTGTGTATGCAGGACACTTGCCAAAGGCAGAATCTGCACTGGATTTGGCCAGACCTGAACTCTTTTCTCAAAACTCTCCCATCAGGCGCCTGGGTGGCTCAGTCGTTAAGCGTCTGCCTTCGGCTCAGGTCATGACCTCAGGGTCCTGGGATCGAGTCCCACATTGGGCTCCCTGCTCCACGGGAAACCTGCTTCTCCCTCTCCCCTCCCCCTGCTTGTGTCTCTCTCTGTCAAATAAATAAATAAAATCTTAAGAAAAAAAACCAAACTCTCCCATCATTGGGTCCTTCTGCTTCCCTAACTTCATCCTTGGTTCTTATTAAAAATGCCTTATTTTGTCTCACCAGTCAAAGTCGTCTATTTACCACTTACCTTCCCATACCTCCCTAAGCTCTGAGACATGTACATGAATAACAATCCTTCTCTCTTTATGTGACCTTGTAGAATTGTTTCAGGGATCTGGGACTTGGTTTTATTTAAAGTTATTTTTTTTAAAAGATTTTATTTATTTATTTGAGAGAGAGAGAGCACATGAGAGGGGGAGGGTCAGAGGGAGAAGCAGACTCTGCTGAGCAGGGAGCCCGATGCGGGACTCGATCCAGGGACTCCAGGATCATGACCTGAGCCGAAGACAGTCGCTTAACCAACTGAGCCACCCAGGCGCCCCTAAAGTTATTTTTTTTTAAACTTCTTTCAACAGGATTAGAAGACTCCATGGGGAGAGCTGTAAATTAGGTTAATTTTCACAAATAATATTCAGAGAATAGTAAAAATTCCCAAGAAGCAGAGAAAAAGGACCTGTTCTGGAGCCAGGATTTGAGTCAATGTGTCTTTCGCTTAGAAAAATAATGCATTTCCATAGGTACTTCATTGTTGAGAACATGCCACCGGTAAAGAAAATGATATTAGTGTATCAGTTTTCCTCCTTGAGATCTCTTTTTGGAACTGTTTTGGTACTACATTTATTATGGAACTTAGGAAATCCTGAGCAAGGAAGCCAGGGTCTGAGCTACTGGGCATGGGACTGTGGGTCTGTCAAGTAGAAAGCGAGGGAGAAATAGAATACAGAGCCATCTGGGACTCTGGGCTCCTTAATATGAGTAAGGGGCCTCCATCATAGGTGAGCTATGGAACTGGGAACTGGAACCCAGGCATCAACGGAAATGGTGAGAAAAGTTTTCAGGACCTCCCACACAGTTTCCAGAGTGAATCAGAAAATGCTATCAATGGAGTCAAGCTTCACTGACTTTGCTTTTTGAAAGATCAAGAAGAGGAAAGGACAGCTAGATCTCAGATCTTGGAGGTCAGAAAAAAGAACTTAGACACAGATTTATTTGTGAATTACATAGTCATTTCTGATCCTGTTTACTTTGGAAATGGTAATCTAAAGAAGATATTGGTTAAGTAGTTAATAATTTCTCAGTGGAGAGTTAGGCCTATGTATATTAACATTTCACCCCACACGGCCTAGCAGAGATTGCTCTGACCTTTTAGCATTTATAGCTTAAATCACCCAATTTGGCCATTAATTACATAATATATCTTGTATGCCTCTCTAATTATTTTGTTGTCTCTGGACCTCACTGTATATTCCTTTGGTAGTAGTTGCTCATCAGGTATGTTGGTGAAGCTCTTTAGCCCTCTAACATTTCTGAATGAAGGTGCCTGAATAATAATCTATTTTTCTGAAAAATCCTTTTAACATTGCTGGTTTTTTGCCAGTGTTAGAAGGAGATACCAGGAAATAAGATTTTGTAATATTTCTTTCCACAGAAAATATGCTCATAGAGGACTGTATGTACAAGTCCCATGGTTAATAAAACCATCAGAGCTTTCTCAGTGATCATAATAAATGGTATAAGTTCCCTAGATCAGGGTGCTTTCTGTGGATACAAGGTTGGCTCAGGGGACAGCGGACCAGAAGTGAAACCAGATTGCTTGTCTGCTGCCAGAAATTCTGGGCAGCATGCCAAACTTGGTTCACCTTCTAAAAATTCATCTCCCAATATGAAAATAGAGGGCTCGATCCCTGCAAGGAATGGTGGTAGCATGAACACTTGGACTTCCTTCAGCCCAGGGGACTTGATCGATGTGAGGAAAGGTGGGGGAACCGATCGGTGTGGCCTGGCAGCTTTGATCCCATTTATGAGTGTAATATTTTCTTTAGCAGTCTTACTTCATTATGTTTCAAATTATAATTTCATAAGTTGATCATTGTTCTTCCAAATAATGTGGGTCATATATACACATGAATATGTTCTGCCTGATAGGAAGCTGTAGGTTTAATTTCTAATAGTCCTAGAAATTCTGTGCACATTATGAAGCTATTAGGATGTAACAGCTGTTTTAGTTCTTTCACCCTGCAAAAGAAATGTGATGCAGACTAAAATGATCAGTAATTATGTATTTTGAAAGGTAAAGCTCCGGTTATAGAAAGAGCTAATTTACACATTAGATAGTGATAAAACTACAGTATGCTATGAGTTTCAAAGTTAGCATTATCTCTTGCCTAAGACTATGAAAGAGAATCTGTGCCAAAAGACATTTTTCCCTCTTTGAAATCCTCTTTTGCATTGCCTATTGTAATTTTGAAGTTGCAAATCAACAGTAATGAAGAACTGCTTGATATTTTTCTAAAGAAAAAAATTAGAAGGAATGTGAGAGGGAGTAGGATTTAGAAGGATTTTATTTTATTTCTGTTGATCAGTGCCTGCCATCTGCCTTCCATTTAATGTTGTAGAAGCATGCATGCGTTTCTCAGTTCTGAACAGATGATGTGCATGGTTTGTTGAGATATATGTGTATTCTGGATGTGTGTGTGTGTATATATACCTACAGTGCTTAAAATCACACTTAAAGTGTAAAACAGATAATGAGTCTCCATTTTGGGCTGATTTGCATATTCGGCTCTTGTACACAAAACAAAAGACTACAATGACACTGATTTTCTTTTCTACTTTAGAATCAGCACTAACCAGCTGTCAACAAATATTTTGATTAAACACTTTCCTTTATTGGGGAACTTTGGGGCACATTCTTTGTATAAACATATTGTTTTCTTTGATTTCAAGGGACATATTTTCAGTATGATTCATGGAGGCAGCACACCGGTAAGCTGTCATGCACAAAAATATATTTTTCTCTGTAAACTTCCTTTTTACCATTGATTTCTCTAGGGCAAAAATGTGGCTCAGAACAGAATATTCCAACTCAGGATATTTGCCTGAAATAAAGGTGGAAAATACATGCATAAGCCTGCTTTAAGTAAACTGAAAAATTTACAGTGTAGATTTTCCAAGACTGGACTTTTCCAAGAGATTTTTAAAGACTTAACAGTTCCTCTAATACATTTAAAATATGATTTGAGGATAGACATTTTAATAATTTGACAAATATTCATTTAGTCTTCTGTGTTTAATCATACATAAGCATGTTATTTATAAAAGTGGTATTATGGAGTATATACTATTTTGAAACCTTGCACATATATATTTATATTCACTGTGGCTGTTGTTCCATGTCAGTCCATAAACATTTGCTTTATCCCTTTTAATAGCACAATATTCTAAATTTGCTGTTGTTTACCTAACAATCCCCTACTGAAGGACTTGGGATGTTTTTAGGTTTACTATTATAGAACACTCTAGTCTTTGGATACTTATCTGATTATCTCTTCATATGGGCAGAGTCAAAGGATATGATCATCTTAAAATGCAAAACATATTGGTAAATGCCATCCAAAAGCATTATACCAGTTTATTCCTACCAGGAGTATATGATAGGACCTATTTCTCCATATCCTCATCAACAATGAGCATTATCATTGTTTTTAATCTTTTGTCAAGCTGATAAGCAAACTGGTTTCTCATTTGTTTTATTTTGCAGATTTTTTATTGTTTGTAAAGTTAATTGTGCATCTGTTTGTTGATAAGCATCTGTATTTTCATCGAGAAGACGAAATTTGAGTCGGCCTAAAAGAATGGGTTGAGTTTTGATTGGGTAATTTTAGAGGGCTTTTTCTGTGATGACATCTAGGAAAGTGATTCTCAACTGGGGGTGATTTTGCCCCCCCCAGGGGACATTTGGCAACGTCCAGGGACATTTTTGGCAGTCACAATTGAGGGGCAGGGTGCTACTGGCATCTAGGGAGTAGAAGGGATGCTGCTAAATATCCTACAAAGTACAGGACAGCCTCCTATCACAAAGAGTTATCCAACCCACATTGTCAACAGTGCCAAGGATCAGAAACCCTGACTTAGGAAAAGGTTGTGATAATTCCATATGTGAAGGGGCCTTGAATTAGGGTGTCTTTGGTTAAAATAGAGAAAAAGAATAGCTCTGAAAGACATTCAAAGGAAAAACGAGTCAAACTCAGTGACTGGTTGACTATGGAATATTAATGACAAAAAGTTGAGGCAAAGAGAACTTCCAAGTTTGGAACCTAAGTGGCCAGGAGGTGGGATGATATTGGTGGACAG
>NC_138376.1:28738835-28771540 GCF_054177405.1 Leptonychotes weddellii | reverse complement strand
TTTTCAATGACAGCCTAGCTGGATATAGTATTCTTGGCTGTATATTTTTCTCATTTAGTACTCTGAATCTATCATACCCAACTGGTATGATAGATTTCTGGCCTGCCAGGTCTCTGTGGATAGGTCTGTTGCCAATCTAATGTTTCTACCATTCTAGGTTACAGATCTCTTGTCCTGAGCTGCTTTCAGGATTTTCTCTTTGTCTCTGAGACTTGTAAGTTTTACTATTAGATGTCGGGGTGTTGACGTATTTTTATTGATTTTGATGGGGGTTCTCTGTCCCTCCTGGATTTTGATGCCCGTTTCCTTCCTCAAATTAGGGAAGTTCTCTGCTATAATTTGCTCCAGTATACCTTCTGCCCCTCTCTCTCTTTCTTCTTCTTCTGGGATTCCAATTATTCTAATGTTTCGTCTTATGGTATCACTTATCTCTCGAATTCTGCCCTCATGATCCAGTAGTTTTTTATCTCTCTTTTTCTCAGCTTCTTTGTTTTCCATCATTTGGTCTTCTATATCACTAATTCTCTCTTCTGCCTCATTTATCCTAGCAGTTAGAGCCTCCATTTTGGATTGCCCCTCATTAATAGCCTTTTTGAATTTTGACTTGGTTAGATTTTAGTTATTTTATTTCTCCAGAAAGGGTTTCTCTAATATCTTCCATGCTTTTCAAGCCCAGCTAGTATCTTTAAAATCGTCATTCTGAATTCTAGTTCCAACATCTTATTAATGTCCATATTGATTACGTCCCTGGCAGTTAGTACTGCCTCTTGTTCTTTTTTTAGAGGTGATTTTTTTCCATCTTGTCATTTTGTCCAGAAGAGAACGGATGAATGAGAGAAGAAAATGCTAACAGGGTAACAACGACCCCAGAAAAATATACACTAAACAAATCAGAAGAGACCTGAAACCAGGGGAAAAAAAAGGGAAAGAAAGAAAAAAGAGAAAAAAGAGAAAAAGATAAAGATAAAAACAAAGAAACAACAGAATATGATCAAATATGATCAGGCTGGTGCGTAGATCAGTGCCACACTCTAGATTTTGGGCATATTTTGGTCTGTTAGAAGAAAGTGCCTCCCAAAATTTTAAAGAAAGAAAAACTTATATATGTACAAAAATAAGGGTAAATACGATGAAGGGATGGAATATGACTGTAAACATGAAATTATAAAAGATTTTATACAAGGAATCGATAAGAAGTTGGTTGAAAAAAGAAATAAGAGGATTTCAAAAAAAAAAGGGAGTGAATGTGATCAGGCAGGAGACTAGAACAAAGCCATACTCTAGCGATTTAGGGTATATTTTGATCTGTTAGAAGAAACTGTATCCCAAAATTTTAAGGAGAGAACAACTTATATATATATATACACCAAAAATAAGGTTAACTACTATGAAGGGATAGAATATGACTCTAAAAATGAAAAATAAAAAAGATTTTTTTAAAAAGGGATTGATAAGATGTTGGTTGAAAAAGGGAAAAAGAAAAATAAAAAAAAAAAGTAAAAAAAAAAATAAACTTTGAAAGACTAAAGAATCATGGGGAAAAAGCCATGAATTCTATGTGCAGTATTCCCCCAGCTCTGGAGTTCTGCTGTTCTCATTGATCGGTAAATTTGGTCTTGGCTGGCTGTTCTTGCTGATCTTCTGGGGCAAGGGCCTGTTGCCGTGGTTCCCAAATGTCGTTGCCAGAGGCGGGATTGCCCCGCCCTTGCCGGTCCGGGCTAAGTAATCTACTCAGGTTTGCTCTCAGGAGCTTTTGTTCCCTGCAGGCTTTCGGTACAGCTTTGGAGGACGAGAGTGAAAATGGCGGCCTCCCACCTCTGCCCCGGAGGAGCTGAGAACTCGGGGCCCCACTACTCAGTGAGGCCCCCAGAGAAAAGCAGTCAATCACTCCCATCTCTCCGTTCTCTGGCCGTACTCCGTGCTCACCCGGCCTGTGACCGAGTGTTTCTATCTCTGGCACCCGACCCCATTTGGAGTCTCCAAACCCAGCAGATCCCTGCGGTGCGCTCCCGTGCCGCTCCCTCCGGGAGAGGAAGGGGAGTCTCCCCAGATCTGCCGCTTGTTGGGTCCCTGCTGGAAGAGCGGTGGCCCAACTGTGCCGCAGATCACGGTTTATGGCAACCCCGAGCTGAGAGCCCGCACCTCGGCTCCGTCTCTACAGCCGGCTTCCCCGCTCCGATACCTGGGAGCTCTGCCACACTCACGCACCCCTGGTCTTTCTGTGACCCCGAGGGTCCTGAGACCGCAGTGTCCCACGAGGGTTCCAACCCCTGCTTAGCCACTAGAGCGACGTCCCTCAGTGGAGCAGACTTCTGAAAGTTTCAATTTTGTGCTCCGCGGCTCTATCACTTGCCAGAAGCGGCCCATGGAGGCCCCCTCCCCCGCCAACTATCTTCCCGAATATCGCCTCGAATTCACTTCTCCACACGTCCTACCTTCCAGAAGGTGGTTGCTTTTCTGTTCAGAGAGTTGCTGCTATTCTTTTCTTCAATCTCCTGTTGAATTCATAGGTGTTCAGAATGGTTTGATCCCTATCCAGCTGAATTCCTGGGACCAGACGAAATTTAGGTCTCCAACTCCTCCGCCATCTTGCTCCTCCCCTCCGCCTTTGCTTTTATATAGTGAGATTTTTATTTTATGTGTGGTGCCAAGATTGTGTTGGGGTTTGCATTACAAAATCTCTAACTAGTATCAAACATTTGGTCTCAAACAGTTTCCTCTTTCAGAAATGTTCTTCTTTCATCTCTAACGACTGAAATCTGGTCCATTCCTGTAGTAAGCTGAAGTGCCGTTTCCTCCAGGAAATCTTCCCTAATCTCCCCAAATGAAATACAAATATGTTTTCCTCATTTATTGAACAGATAGTTATCAAGTGCCTGCTACATGACAGGCACCGTGCTAGGTAGTAGAGCTCCAGTGGAGAGCCTTTAACACAAATCCCCTGCCCTTGTGGAGTTTACAGCTTAGCAGAAATTCAGATACTAAACAAAATAATTACAAGTAAAGGAAGCTATGATAAAGGCAAAGAAGGAAGACACAAGCAAGCATTAGAGGTATAACAGAAGAACATAGTTTCAGCTGGGTGAGTCTGGGGAGGTCGTTTAGGGAAGTGCTATTTAAGTAGAGACCTCCCTGATGACTAGCAGTAAAGTAGGCAAAGCAAAAGCTGGGAAAGTAGGGAAAGCGTTTGGAACAGGGACAGGAAGGCTTTGAGGGAGAAGAGATGTTGATCTGTTTAAGGGCATGAAAATAAGTCATTGTGGCTGGAGAGTGGTGGTGAGGTAGAGAGGTAGAGGTAGGTGGTGGCCAGGTTGTTCAGGACTGGCAGGGCCACGTTAAGGAGCTTGTGGTCTAGCGAATGTGTAGTCCTAAGGGAGGTGATTAAGCAAGGGTGTGACATGATCTGACTTAAGTTTTTTAAAGACCTGTCTCCTTTGTGGGGAGTAGGTTGACTTGGGTGGGAGATGAGTTGGGAGGCCTTGGCTATAGTTTAGGAGATGTATGGTGGTTGCTTTTATAAGGATGGTGGCAGGGAAGTTAGGGAGAAATGGATGGAGTTGAGATGTGTTCTTCAGCTTGGGAGACTTCCAAGAAGTGTTGTTCCATATACAGGCTAGGAGCTGAAAAAGAAGGTCCGGGTTGGAAATAAGAAATTTAAGAGTGTTGTCTTAGGTCATGGTATTTAAAGCCATGGGAGTTGATTAGCTTCAGAAAAGATAGAATGTGATCGAGCACAGAAGGAGAACACTGGACCTAGAACTGAGTCTGAGTGCTCCAGAACTTGATCGAGTAGGAGGGGAGAAGCCAGCAAAGGAAATGCGGAAGGAGCAGCCAACAGGAGGACAAGCAGGAAAGCGTGGCTTCAGGAAGAAGGGACAGGTCAAGATGCCAGATGTCACTGGGAGATCAAGTAGATGAGGAAGGAAAAGTATCCCTTGGCCTTGGCAACATGGAGTATACTGCCCCTGCCCCGCTTAGCAGTAGCTGACATGGTGTGGGGATAGAAGCCAGGTTAGAGTCAGTTAAAGAAATAAATTTATAATGGATCATGAAATGTAAAGTGCGTATACTCATTGAGGCAGCAGGTTCTCCTCTTGGTGAAATTCATTCAAAGAAAATGTGTTACATACACAGGATGCTGATTGCAGCCCTATTTGTAGGCATCAAAAAACCGTAAATTGCCAAAATGCCCGTCAAGAAGGGAATTCATGTAAATTAAAAAGAATTAATTCTATCTACATAAATTGACCTAGAAGGATTTCCATAAAAATTGTTAGATGAAAACACGCGATGCAGATCATGTGTTAATTATGATGCTTCTTTTATCAACAAGCAAACTACCTTATATATGTATATAAATGTCTGCATGGATTTATAGGAGCATAGAGAATGGTGTGGAAGGGTGCACATTGAACTTCAATATTGATTACTTAAGGAAAATACAGATGGGGTAAGGAAAGTAGATAGTATTCGATTTTTATTTACTTTTTGTTATGCTTGCTGTAACATCATTTTTTTAATTAAAAAGATTTGAACTTAAAAAGCTCTGGGATGTGAGCAAATGGAGAAAGAAAGAATGGATAACTCTTTTGAGAAACTTGGCTCTGAAGGTGAATTAAGAGACAGGACGGAAGGTGGAAATGGATGTGCTTTAGGGATGAGAGGTACGAAAGTACGTTTAAATGCTGATTAAAAGGATCCAGGAGAGAGAGATTGAAGAGGGAGAGAGAAAACTAGTGGATTGAGAGACACCTTCATTTTGCATGACAGTAGGGAGGAAGGAGGGGACAAATCCAGTCCCAGGCTTCGAGTGCCAGTGTGATGGCTTCTGTTTTGTTTGGGAGCTATGGAGTCCACAACAGCAACGGGTGAAAGAGACCTTGGAGGTTTGAGTAGAGTGGAGAGAGGCAGGATGCGCATAGTTGTTGCAGACTGTGAGCAAGTCTGTGAGTCTGTTTGACTGTTTCTTTGAGGCTGGTAAGCATGATCTGCCAGTAGTGATTCCTCCTGCCTTGTGTGGTTGTCTCTGGTGATATTCCGTTGCTCAGGTTCACGTTCAGAAAAATAGGTGGTTGGGGCACGGGTGGGAGTTTGGCTAGTCCGGTGCAGTAGCTGGTGGCGGGGCGAGAAAGTAGTATTTGCAGACACTCAGGAAGAAGAGTCTAGAGATTATTGCTGCTGGGACGATGATGATAATTGCTCACTTTCAAGGATGTTTTCTACTTTGTTTTTGTTTTATGCGACACCACTGCCTTGACAAGCACTGTCATTTTTCAGTGTATGTAGAGAACCACTCTTTTGACCTGTTAACTATGAAGAAGATGTAGCTGTTTCCTGGCTTTCTTAGAGCTCTTGAAAACAGATCCTGGGGCTTATCTTCAAATATAAAACTTACGTAAACCTATGCGCACACCCCGATTCTGGAAAGAAAGCAAACTAAGAAAAAATAGTCGGTTTAATTGAAACTGAGAATACGGCCTTGATGGTACCTGTTGCCTTTGCCTGCGTCATACCTAGAAGGGCACTGCGGTGTTTGCAGAGTTTTCCATTGCTTGGCCAGCTGAGAGATTATTGTGACCATTGTCATTGAACAGTACTCATTATTTGACCATTATCCCTTGGTTTTATCAGTTTCTTATTTATGTTGTCATCTTAGAGAAGACATGACCAAGAGATATGACATCTTTGGAACAGACCTTAGGAATGGGTTTTATTGCTGTCATAGTGTGTTTTAAAATATACCTTATGGAATGTGGGTCTGAAGGACTCTGACTCATGTATTGATCTCTAGAGGTTTGAGGTTTTTGTGTTTTTTTTAAAAATATAAATTGTTGGTATCTTATTTTAAAAATGACATTATCTGTGGTACGTTGGTAATAAGGATGGATGCCTTCTAAGTACTGTGTGCTTTTATATAAATTACTTTTTTCAGTTCTTAAAATAATTCTTGAAGATAGATTTGGTTATTTTCATTTTAGAAACCCTCAGAGAGGTTCAGCTTTGCCCAAGATCTCACAATCAGAAGGATCTAAGTAAGGTGTTATACAGCGTCACTGAGATAGAATCCATTCACTTATCTAAATAACTTCTTCCTTCTTATTTGTAAGGCTTAGCAGATATGTGCTGGGGTCTGGGACCTCATTTTTGGGAGGGAGTAGCTTTATTTATAAGACTGGCTTTCTGAAGGAATTCTGACAAACTCCACATAATGATATCAGAGCACCTTGTTTTGGTAGATAGTTAGAGCCTCATCAGAGACTTCTGGAGGTTTATGTGCTGTCATAATGCCCGAAAGAAGGAGGCGTTTATTCAGCTAAGCCATGGCTTATAGCACAGGTACTGCCCACACTTTTCCAGGCACTTTTAAGTATTTCATTTGGTCTTGGCTGCGAGCTAAGCAACCATTGCATTTCACATATGGGGAAAGTGGGACTTGGAGAGCACAGTGAGCTTACAATCACACAGCTGGGACACGTCTGGGATTGAGGACCAGGTCCGTCTGACTCTAAAGGTCTTTTTTAACACACAGTGCTCTTTCCCATCTCTGTTTATCATCTTGTGGCATTGTCTTTGTTTTCTTGTGAGGCTTCAAAGATAAAAAATTTTGTTTTATTTTGGACTTCAGGATTCTGAAGTAATAGCTTTTCCTGCAGGGCGATCAACACACACACACACACACACACAGTCTATAGAACAAGGATAATATCCATATGCTACATATTTTTTAATCTTTTTGAAGCACTGAGTAGCCTCAGTAGATCCAGATTCTTGCAGCTGCCAGATATACATTTGGATGCTTAAACTAATAAGTCAAGATTCTAGGGCGCCTGGGTGGCTCAGTTGGTTAAGCGACTGCCTTCGGCTCAGGTCATGATCCTGGAGTCCCTGGATCGAGTCCCGCATCGGGTTCCCTGCTCAGCAGGGAGTCTGCTTCTCCCTCTGACCCTCCCCCCTCTCATGTGCTCTCTCTCTCTCATTCTCTCTCTCAAATAAATAAATAAAATCTTTAAAAAAAAAAAAAGATTCTAATTTTGCTGCTATGGTTAGTGAACGATGCCAGAATAAAATCATTTCCATTATCAAAGAGTAGGATGCATACTAGATATCATTTTATTCAGTCTATTTATACTATGATGATAGGGCATACAGACAGGCAGTATTAAAATGTAAAATGTTAGGGACTGTTTCTTGGATTTACTTATAGTCCTCTGAGAAAGTTTTCTAGTTCCCAAAGACAAAAGCATTTCTATGATGACTGTGGCCTTTCATATATGACTCCCCTTGTTATCTAAATACATTTTCCCATGCCTTGGAGTCACAAAGCTTGCATAGGGAAACAGAAGTCATCAAAATATAAAAATGTTCGCCAATGAACTGTCCACGTGTAAAACTAATTCCCACTCAAATATTCATCCCTGATGAATCCTATCCCTGCCCATCCTATTCGTTATTGTTTCACTGATTGTTGCAAAGATGTAAAACCATTGTCCTCAATTGTAGAGTCAAATGGCAGATTTTGCAAAAATGCAGGAATTAAAGATTTAATGAAATCAAGAAAAGTAATGAAGAACCACCAGACTTGCGTGCAAAGTCATTGGCAAATGGTATCTGGCAGTGTTAGACCAGCGAATGACCAAAGAAGAGAAAATCCACCAAAATAATGACATGGTAGGCATTTTAAGAGAAAGATCTCACTATAAAAAAATTAAAGGAGATTTGGTGATGTCTGTATTTTTGGAAGAATCTGTCACTATAATTGTGCTGGGAAAGTTAGTGAGGAAATGTTAGAAGAACTATATCAAATGGTATTGAGCAACTGTTTATTAGTACTACTATTTGGGTCAGCACAGAGTTGCATTTATTATTTAAATTTACTTAAATAGAAGATCAAATATGCTTATATTTGACCTCACAATTCTTTAACTTAATTAAACTCTTTTTTCCCACATTCATTGTGAAATTTTGGTCTTTGTTTTAAGTGAATTGACTTTAAATGTCCTTTTTCATATATCTGTTGTCCTCAAATCACGAGAACCTCCCATGACGGGTTATATACTTGTCTTTATGTTTCTGTGTGTTCTTCCTCTCCAGTAATGCTGGAAATGAGAAGCCGCAACAGACACTGGCGTGGCGAGTTAGAGATAGGGGTGACTCATCCTGAATCAAATTGTCTTCTAACCAGTGAGGCAAAGAAACAGAAACCCGATTAGTGATAGTGTCTTCTAGAAGAATGACTAACCAACAGATTCCACTTCTATGCTGGACTTCAGGTTACTTATTAAATCAAAAGGCATTACCTAAATAAGATTTCCAGTTTGGGGATGGTTGAGGGGAATCCTTGGCATTGCTTTTAAGTCTTTGTTTCTCTTCAGTAACATCGCCCATAGCTTTAATGTTACTCAGACTCGGACATGAATACATCTTGGAACTTCCTAATCCATTTGAAAAGAAAAACGTGTCTGTAGTTTCACCAGCCTTCATTTGGCCCACTGATAGACTTGGTAGGCTCCGCTGAAACAGCAAGAGTGGAGCCGACGTACCCTGCTGGCTGCTTTCACTCCAGCCCGAGGTTCTGGATGCCCATTATTTCTGGAAATGACATTCCTTTTTGGATTTTTTTTTTTTTAAAGTCTTGGAGACTGTGTCATACCCCAAGGTGGTGGCAGTATCAGTGAATTCAGTATTTTCTGGGTTTTGAAATATGTGTAAAGAACATGTATCAGTTGAAAGTAGAATACATAGTTAATTTTCCAGTAACTTCTACCAACATGCAAGCCCTATTCTAAGCAAAACCAGAAGATTGTTTTTTTGAGACCTGCAAAGTAATGTATACCTTAAAGCCATTCTCCAAATAGAGCTCATTCATAATGACCCCCATTTACATTCATGCTTCCCTTGAACTTAGGCCAGAATATTTATCTGTGCAGTTTAAGTAGCAACACGTTAGTTAAGTGCTTGATTTAAAGTAGCTGGCATTTCAATTTATTTTTCTTTATTGGAAAAGTTCATCCCTTTGAGAGGGGTTGAATTAGTCATTGTGTGGTTTAGATAAGTCTCTTGATTTGGGGACAAAACATTTGCAGGATTTGTGGAGTTGTCTATAGTACCTGTGTGAGGGACATGTCATGAATCTCTTAATAGTTGTGAGATTGCTTTTCTCTGAAAAGTATGACATGTGTGACTGGCTCCTTCTCCTCCGTTTTATGGCAAATCATGTAGCTCATATATCATGCTAACCATAAATCTTAATTTATATTTGTCCAAGGATTTTACTCCAAGATTCACCTTCTTAGAGCTGAAAAGGTTCAATACCATATGGTTTCTTTTTATTAGTATGATTAAGAATGTATTTTCATCAAAGTATACCATCTGTTTGTTATAAGAAGAAAACAGGTAAATTCATTGATATGCCTACTTCACTTTTTTCCTTTAACCTCCATCCAGTTAGCTAATCAGTGTAAATCTGTTAGATTAGATTATTTAGAAACTATTTTAGAAAATTTAAAAAGGTATGTATTGAAGTGAGAACTCCTTCAGGGCAGGTTTTGGCCATCTTTTTGTCCCACACATACCTTGCATTATGTTACATACATAGTAAAATTTTAGAAAATGGTATTTTCTGTTCTATTATAAAACTAGGGAAATATGTTATCAGGTTGGAATTACATTTGGCTGACTGAATAATTGATGGTTTCTTGTTCCTGGTCCAGAGCTTGGCCCATAGTTGACATTCAAGGACTGCTTCTTGACTTATCTAATAAATTGATTGATAGATTCTTGGGGTAATTTAGTCTGATGACCAAATGAGGTTTAAGAACAGTCATATAACCTTTATATTGTGTTTTAATAATCTTGTAAGAACAGAATTTGCTAATAAAATTTCCTTTATAGCAAGTTTGCAGTATTTATAAGAGTATGAAATAGTCTCAAAAACATAATTTATTTTTTTCTTGTATTTACTGTCTAAACCTCTATCGAGTTTTGGGTTTTTGTTGTTGTTGTTGTTGCCATTATTTCCATTGAAGCTGATAGGTAATGTTCTTTCTGCCTAGATCTCTGTGTTTTTAAATGAGCGTTTAAGGGTCCAGTTTAATAAATGTGTAATTCAGGGGTCACTTGGAGTCTTTGACGCCATGCAGTCTGGGTAAGAGTGCCCCAAACCCCCAACTCCCTGGTCTTAGAAAGTTCAAAACTTCCCCTAAGATATCTGAAAAATCCCAAGACTTAACTTCTTTACAGCTTCTCTGCCTTTGGTCTCCTTTATCCTATGTGCTGAATTTGTGCTGTATCAAGTTGCCCAGATATGAAACTCAGCACAGTTTCCAGTTCCTCCAGAAGAGCCCTTTCCAACAAAAGCATTCATGACCCATGTAGACTGCTCTGAGGCTTTCCCTGGAAGAGATTAGGAAAGGTTTAACATCATTCATTGCATTATTAATGCCTTTAAAAATCTGGATTAGACATTAGTTTTCATTTACTCTTTGAAAAATATTTAATGAGTGAGGCACTATGCTGGGCACTTGGCAATCAGGGATGAGCAACAAGTAGACAGGTCCCCACTTTCATGGAGTCTAGACCAGCAGGGGAGCTAGGTCATCAAGCAGCACATAGATGAATGTAAAATTCTAACTGTGGTAAGTGCAGTGCAAAAGAAGGACACAGTACTTGAGGACATTTAATGGAGATGAGGTGGGTGAAGAGTAAAAGGAATTACCTGGCCAAGGAGGGCATGGGGGTGGGGGAATGAAAGGCAAAGGCAAGTTTCTACACTGTCTTTCCCACACGCTACTATTTGTATTTTCTCCTTAGGCACCCCTGTCTCTTGGTGTCCAATCTTGTTGGCTGCCTTCTCCTCCAGGATTTTCCCTCCGAGCTTCCAAGGTCTTCTCCCTCTGTTAGACTAGTTCTTCTGTGTTCAGGTCCCTTTTTATAAAACACTCCATGTCCCTGCCAAGGTTTCACCCCAAGATCAAGGGAACTATTCCAGATCACACATTGGCAACATCATTCATTGTTTTTTTTTCATTCACTTAGTCAACAAGTATTTATTGCACACTTGTTCTCTACAGTTTGCCTTCTAGGAGCCAGTGATATAACCCTCAAGGAGGTTACAGTCCAGTGTGGGGAGCACTCAGTTAAACCTCCTTACAAGATATTTGGGCTTACGAGAAGCAAAAATATTCTTTTGTGACATATGAAGCAGTTACTTATACATATCAGGGATGCATCAGAATGAAACACAACCGAAAGCTGTGCCTTTCAACCTTAAATAAAATGTATAATTTTGAAAGTTGTGTATGTCTTAATCTTTCGTACTATCAGATCACTGATTTAAGTACTATGTAAATCTTGTAAAATTTATTATGTATAAATATAATTATTTTATTATTTTTTTAAAGATATTTTTTATTTATTTATTTGACAGATAGATAGAGAGCACAAGTAGGCAGAGTGGCAGGCAGAGGGAAAGGGAGAAGCAGGCTCTGTGCTGAGCAGGGAGCCCGATGTGGGGCTCAATCCCAGGACCCTGGGATCATGACCTGAGCCGAAGGCAGCTGCTTAACCAACTGAGCCACCCAGGCGCCCCTGTATAAATATAATTATTTTAAAGTAGACTTGTCTGTTGTTGTTCCATCATTTTTGCCCAATTGAGTCCTAAAGGAAATAACGTCAGGCATTGGGGCGATTTTTGAATAATTGGAAGAGTTTTTTCTATTCCTGTTTTCTGTGAGTATATACATTAGTAAATTCTCATTTTGTTTCGTATTATATGTTTTTAAAGACAGGTAGGCTGTATTAAAATTATTAACCTCCTTTAACTGAAAAGCATACTTCTTTGGTAAGCCTAATGAGCTTTCCCAGAGGGATCATTTGGTATGAATGGTGGGGAGGGGTAAACCTCTATAGCAGAAAAATTGACACTTACAAGACTAAACCAGTATATTTTGTTGAATGTCTTCCATGTACCCAATATTAAGAACAGTCTAGAAAGCTGTTGGACGCAGAACTTCCTCTTCCCTTAGCTTAGTAATCAGTTTAAATCTTTTTTGTTGGATCGTTCGGCGAGATTACTAATGGGAAGTCTTGCCATCATCTCTGTTTTTTCAGGGATGGAAGGATCATTATCTCTTGGTTCTTACATCAGACGGAATCCTACATTATCTAGAATCTTTTTAAAAGACTTTTTGTTCATGGTCTTCTGGAGAGGCCATGTGTCCCGCTCCTCCATTAATGTTAGGAACTGAGGTGTACGGTCTATCCAGTTTTTTCTTTTCCGACACTCAAAATGTTAGCCCTAAAGCTGCTAGAATTGAGGTAATGCTGGCAGAGGAAGCAGCTTTTCTCTTGGATCTGTTTCAGTGACCGGCCTGCTCCCTCCATTCTATTCAATATTGAGTGAAAATTATAGTCCCCTCATCACTGTCTTGGAATTCATTTTAAGATTGACAGACCATGGTGTGGTGACCCTGTTTGTCTTTTGCCCCCTTCATTTTCATCACATTTAGTGTCTGGTGGCTTTTTTTCCCTTCTACTATATTAACAATATGCTAATTGAAGGGCTCAGAGTCCAGGACATTGGCTGTATTGACCAGTGGGTCATATCATGCAGCTGTCAAGTCTTCTGCCTTTCATTTCCCTAATCTCTGCAGTTGGATGGCCTTGCCATCTTGTTTTCCCTCCTGAGGGTTTCTAGCCTCCATGAGGTGGTTCTGCCATTGCATTCTCTTTCTGGACTACTTTTATGCTTCCTCCTTTCATATGGTCGATGTAGTGAGTTGAACCAAAGCACTTTAAGTAACCAGGCATTCATCTCATGATCATCTCATTCTCCTTCCCTATGCACGTAAGCCTGAGTGTGATGGACACTGCTTCAGGTTCCTGCACTTGTGGTTGGCCTGAAGATGGGAAGATCCCAAGATACAGGATTAGACTTATGGAAATGTAGAGGCCCTTAGTTGTATCTTGATCCTAAGCCAAATGCTCTAATCCAGCCTCACTAAATTCCTGCTTCATAGTATTGGGATGTTGAACTAAATAATGATAGCATGATACTTTGATTTTCTTTCAGCTTTTGATTTTTTTAATGTAAGTATATACGGAGAGAATGGTGAATGGTAGAGTAGGAATTCCTATGTTCTCAGCCATAACACTATCAAAACTCCTAATAATTTCTCCATTCTGGGTATTTCTAAAACCTGCCCTCCCTTCTCTCTCCTCCCTGCCTTAAATCCTGCATTTTTAGCTTGGACATCCCTAGCTAACAGCCTTTCTCTTTGACCTTCTCTAGTCCATCCTCCACCTTGTAGTTAGTCATTTTCCTACAGTACAAACTAATCTTGTTATTCCCCAGTGTAAAACCTTTCAGCCAACAAGCCAATGTGGGCAAAGAGAGTTCCAGGCTGAAGGAACAGCCCCTAGCCCTGACCTGGGAATGTGCTGCTGTGCTCTACGAGTGGTTAGGAGGCCATGAGAGCTGGAACAGAAGGGAAAGTAGTACAAGTTAGCATCAGAGAGGAAAGGGGCCAGATTTGTGGGCTTGGCTGAGTGAGATGGAGAGCCAGTGGAGGGTGTTGAGCAGATGAATCATCTGATCAGATCATTCTAACTGCTGGGTGGAGGATAGGCTGGAGAGGGGCAGAGGTAGCAAGAATAATTTAGGCAAGAGATGGTGGTGACCTGAATGAGGGTAGAAACAGTGGAGGTAGGGAAAAATGCTTTAGATTATAATATATTTTGAAGGTAAAGCTAATGACATTGGCCAGTAGATTTGGGGATAAGAAAGAAGAAAAAAGAATCAGGGGTGACACCAAGGCTTTTGGCCTGAACAACTGGAAGGATGGAATTGTGGGCAACTGAGATATAGGAGACTGTGAAGAGTTGGTTTTAGAGTAACTCAGAACATTTTAGATTTAAGATGCCTTTTAAATGTCCAGGTGGAGATGTTGAAGAGGCTCTTACATTATATCTAAAGTCCAAGGGAATCTGGGCTAGATCTATAAATTTGGGAATTATCAGCATAAGATGTGTCCTACATCTGCGAGACTGGATCAATGTTAAGAGGTTGAGGACAGAAGAAAGATCCAGCACACCAGAGCAGAGTCAGGCGAGGATGGAGCCTTGGAAGCCGAGGGATGGAGTGACCAACTGTGTTGTGCTGCCAGGAGGTCATGTAAGAAGGAGACTGACGCTTGATGACTGGATTTGGCAACACAGAGGTCCTGTGCCCTTGTGGAGTAGTTTTAGGTGAGTGGTGGGATGGAAGCCTGATTGGAATAGGTTCAAAAGAGAAGAGGGGACTGGGAACTGTGTGGATAAGATCGCATTTTTGAGAAGCTTAACTATGAAAGAAAGGAAAGAAGTAGGGCAGTGGTTCCCTACTTTCTGGAAGTTTAGCTTACATAGTCACTTCTGCTATCAATTGTCTGGGAAAAGTTATTTTTGCAGAAACCTAGTTATTACCATTAAGATTTTTTTCCCTCTCCTGACAGCTGTCATTTCGGGTTGCTTCCTTCCTTTACTTTGACAATGCCTAAGTTAGGACCTACCGCAATCTTTTTTTTTTTTTTTTTTTTAAAGATTTTATTTATTTGAGAGAATGAGATAGAGAGAGCATGAGAGGGGGGAGGGTCAGAGGGAGAAGCAGACTCCCCGCTGAGCAGGGAGCCCGATGCGGGACTCGATCCCAGGACTCCAGGATCATGACCTGAGCCGAAGGCACTTGCTTAACCAACTGAGCCACTCAGGCGCCCGGACCTACCGCAATCTTGCTTTCTTTCTGATCCTCAAACCAAACACAGAAATACTGAGCCAGCCCCTGCTTGGGAACAAAGAGACGGTCCTCCAAATCAGTTTAACAGGAGTGTCAGTTTGGAGACTCGGCATTTCCTAAGACTTGGGACAATGCCATGTGCACAAAGAAGGAGAGCTAATATTTATTGAGTGCTTCCTCTGTGCCAGCACATTCTAGGTGTTTTACATCATTATCCATTTAACCATAATAGCTACTTGGGGTGATAGAACTTCATAAAGAAAAGCTTACAGGAAAATAACCGGGATTTGTGACAACCGTCTTAGCATCGTTTTATCTTACAAACTTTGATAGCTCATGGGAATGCCCAGGGATGTTTTATGAATGACTTTGAAGTGCCAGGCACATTTATGGAACTGGGCACAGAGGCATTAAAAAGGAGTTACACTGTGGGTTGCTTTTTAAAAATATTATGAACTTCTGGTTAAGAAGATAACCTTCATTTTTTTTTTTTAAACTGAGAAGCTGGATTTGGGGAAAAACACCCCCCCCGCCCCAGTTCAATGAAAACCTTCCAAAAGATCTTAAATCCTTAGAATTTACAGGTCGCTTTGACCCTGGGGTTGTGTTGTCCCTTTCTGCAGTTATTGATTTTTCCTAGTGCCTTTTCTATAATGTCTGCCTGGCCGTATCCACTTCCTTATGGATTTATTGCTCATCTTTTTACCCAGCTCTCTTTAGAAGAATACTATGTCAAACTTTTATCCCTTCCATCAGGTTCCAACAGTTTAAAGGTAGATTGTGCTCCTGACCTAAATATGTTGACAATGACCCTTAATATTTGAATCATAGGGTGGTTTTCTGGTAAACGTCTTAGTATACTGTTTTCTTTTTATGTATGGACCTTGCCTCTTTACTCATTTACATTTCTCTAGGGAAAGATAAATGCCTGAATGGGACAAAAAAGAAATTTTGCTTTGAAATTGCTCCATTCTTTTTTTTTTTTTTTTTTTGACTTTTTTTTTTTTTAAGATTTTATTTATTTTTTAGAGAGCGAGCGAGAGAGAAACAGCATGAGAGGGGAGAGGGTCAGAGGGAGAAGCAGGCTTCCCGCCGAGCCGGGAGCCCGATGTGGGACTCGATCCCAGGACCCTGGGATCATGACCTGAGCCGAAGGCAGACGCTTAACCATCTGAGCCACCCAGGCACCCTCCATTCTTTTTTTTTAAGGTGTGATCTAGGAACGTACTATTTTAAAATTTTGAACTTTGTAGGCACATTTTCATTTTAAAAGAAGAGGGAAAATAACTTTTTTTTTTTAAGATTTTTTATTTATTTATTTGACAGAGAGAGAGAGAGAGAGAGGGAACACAAGCAGGGGGAGTGGGAGAGGGAGAAACAGGCTTCCCACTGAGCAGGGAGCCCGATGTGGGGCTCGATCCCAGGACCCTGGGATCATGACCTGAGCCGAAGGGAGATGCTTAACGACTGAGCCACCCAGGTGCCCCGGGAAAATGACTTTTAAAAATGTGTTGGCAAAACCTGAAAAGAAAGCTCTACAAAAAAGACTCTAGCCTGACAAGGAAACAAGAAGAAATGATTACTGATGATTTCAATTTCCAGTAAATTACAAAGCATATGTAATAGGATTCGAAGAGAGATGATTCCTGTGGCATACTTCATGCTGCCTTCACAGATAAGTGTGTAAATGAAGGGAAATGAATTGTTTCAGCCTGGCAAATCTGTACCATTTTGGTGGAGTGAAAATGAGTGAAATTGAAATAATTCTATCATTCCTTACTGAAAATAAAACATATGAATGTTGTGGTATGTTTCTAGAGAATAGTGTACTTGAAGATTTGCTACAGGACACATAATACTGAATGAGGTGTAACTAAATAAGTATCAAAAATAATGGTATAATAGTGTATTATATAATTTACACTGCAAAATTTGAAAATTTGGAATATTATTTGGTGACTAGAATGATTTTTTTAAAAAACTCTTTAGAACTTAACAAATTTTTCACAATGGGAAAGAAATTTCCTATATGTATTCATTTAACAAATATTTTTTGAAAACCTACAGTGTGCCGGGTTATATTATTAATAAAACAGAAAAAAAATTTGACTGGCTCCTGCCATTAAGGAGCTTATATTCTAGAGGAGGAAACAGATAATAAACAATCACATAGATAATTGTATCATTTCACTTATCACACCGTAAAGGCTATGAAGGAAAAGAGGCCCTCCCTGAGGAAATGATGTTTAAGCTGAGACCTGAGGAATGGTGAGGAGGTAACCAAGTAATCAGGAGAGGCAAGGAGTTCAAAGAACTGAGAGAAGCAGAGCCAGGCAGTGTGGATGGAGCAACTGAACAAGGGCGGAGAGGCACAAGATGAAGCTGGAGTCGTGAGCTCAGGACAGGTCTGATAGTGCTTGGAGGTCATGTTGTGGATTTTGAACCTTGTTCTGAGAGCAGGGAGAAGCTATTAAAGTATTTTTAGCAGGTTTGCATATTTAGAAGATCATCATGGGCAAAGGACCCGAGTAGACATCTTTCCAAAGAAGATATGCAAATGGCCAATAAATACATGTAAAGATGCTCAACATCATTAGCCGTTAGAGAAATGCAAATCAAAACCACAGTGAGGGCGCCTGGGTGGCTCAGTTGGTTAAGCGACTGTCTTCTGCTCCGGTCATGATCCTGGAGTCCCGGGATCAAGTCCCGCATCGGGCTCCCTGCTCAGCAGGGAGTCTGCTTCTCCCTCTGACCCTCCTCCCTCTCGTGCTCTCTCTCATTCTCTCTCTCGCAAATAAATAAAAAATCTTAAAAAAAAAAAAATTCAAAACCACAGTGAGATAACACTTCAAAACCAATAGGATGGCTGTTGCCAAAAATGAACAGATATGGAGAAGAGCTAGTGTTGACAAGGATGTGGAGAAATTGGAACCCTGGTGCATTGCTGGGGGAATGGAAAATATGCAGCTGCTGCGGAAAACAGCTTGGCAGTTCTTCAAAAAGTTAAACATTGTTACACCTGTAAAAGTTTTTATTTAAAAACTATCGTTTCAAAATATGTATGAAGAGTTAAGCATATAAATAATAAAAAGTTAATAATATGATCCAGCAATTCTACTCCTAAGTATATACTGAAAAGATTTGAGGGGCGCCTGGGTGTCTCCGTTGGTGAAGCATCCGACTCTTGGTTTCCACTCAGGCCATGATCTCAGGGTCATGGATCGTGCCACGAGCCTTGTGTCGGGCTCCATGCTCAGTGGGTGTCTGCCCTCTTCTCTCTACCTCTGCCCCTCCCCCTTTTCGTGCTCTCTCTCTCAAATAAATAAATAAATCTTAAAAAAAAAAAAAGAAAGCAGAGACTTAGATACTTGGATACTGACGTTCACAGCAGCATTATTCACAATTGCTAAGAGATTTGCTAAGAGGTGGAAGCAACCCAAGTGTCCATCAGCTGGTGAATGGATAAACAAAATGTGCAATTGAGTTCTATCCATACAATGGAATATTACTTAAAACTTAAAAAGGAGTGCGATTCTGATACATGCTACCATATGGCTAAGCTTTTGAAAACATGGAAGGTGAAATGAACCAGACACAAAAGGAAAGTGTTGTACTCTTCTACTTAAATGAGGTACCTGGAGTAGGCAAATGAACAGAGACAGAAAGTAGAATAGAGGTTACCAGGGTCTCGAGGTGGTGGTGCATGGAGAGTCTTTATTTAATAGATAGATTTCTATCTGGGATAATGAAGAAGTTCCAGAAATGGATAGTGGTGACAGTTGTACAATATGGTGAATATACTTAATGCCACCGAGTTGTATACTTAAAAATTGTTAAAATGTAAAATGTTTTGTTAAAAACAAAATAAAACATAGCATATTTTTTTAAAAATATTACCATGCATATCATTTAGGAATGCATTTTAGTACAAATCACAAGAAACCTTGTTAATCATGGTTTAAATAATTAGGGTGCTTATTTTTCTTCTATAAGAAAACTGGAGGTTGACCGTCTGGTATGCAGTTCAACAGTGCCTTCAGGAGCCAGGCTATTTCTGCCTTTCCATTCTGATATCCTTGGTATGTTATTATCCTCATGCTTGTCTCTGTAGGTCACCAAATGTGACCCAGGCCCACCTCCAGGCCTTTATCAGTATTCCAGGCAGGAAAAAGGAGGAGGACGAGCAGGAAGGAGTAGCATCTTTCCGGAAAGAAAAAGCTCATTGGCTAGGACCTTTGTGTCACTCTGCATTTCTTTTTCTCATATACCACACCCACTCCAGCAGCAGATCCTGTTGGCCCTACCTTCAAAATACATCCAGAACTGGGACCATTTTTCACCAAATGTGCTGCAGCTACACTAGTCCAAGCCACCAGCATCTCCTAGGTTATTAAAACGGCCAAGGCCTTGTCTCCCTGGCTCCCACTCTTGCATGCCTATAGTCCATTCGCAACCTTTTTTTTATTAAGACATAATTCACATACCATAAAATTTGCCCTTTTAGAAAGTGTACAATTCAGTGATTTTTAGTCTTTTCATGGGGTTGTGCAATCATTACCACAACAGAAGTCCAGAGGGTGTTCTTTTTTAAACATAAGTCAAAATCTTCTTGAAGCCTTCCAGGAACTCCTCATGTCGTTCAGGGTGAAAGCATAGTTCTTGAGCCGTCTGCAAGGCCTTCGTGATCTGGCTGCCCCTCACCTCTCAGACCTCATCTCCTGCAACCTCCCCTTATCACTGCTTCAACTACATGGGCTTCTTGCCCTTCCATGCCAGACATGCTCCTCCTTCGGGACCTGTGCACTTACTCTTCCCTCTACCTGGAATGCCTCCTCCCTTACCACCTTCCAGTTTTTCCTGATGTCACCCTTTCAGTGGGCCCTTTCCTGACCACCCTATTTAAAATTGCGGCCCCTTCCATGTACACACACACACACTCACACGCTCACCATTCTCCCTCTATCCCTTTCACATTGTATTTTCTCTTTAGTCTTCATCACCTTCCCATACATATATAAGTTACCAGCTTATTTTGTTTATTGTCTGTCCCTCCCTACTAAATGATAAACTTCCGAGGGCAAGGTTGTTTGACTGTTTGATCCCAGCATCTTGAGCAATTGTAATATGTATTTGTTGAGTGACTGAAATATGTTATATGGCACCCCAACGGGCAACATAGGCTAGCTTCTAGGTTAGTAGAAATGAGAAAAGGGGGTGGGAATGGGTGTTGACTGAGCCCACTTAAAGTTACAAGAGCTATTATGATAGTACATTATTTATTTGACAAGTATATATTACTAAGTGCTAAGCAGTGGAATTATAAATGCAAATAAGACATTTGTGGTTCCTGCTGTAGTGGAGTTTACATTCTAGAAGGATGATACATAGATATAGATATATAGATACAGATATTTATATATATATATATATAAAATAGATGAATAAACAAGCTACGTTAAGTAGCAGTGATTGCTATGAAGAAAATAAGATAAGGCAATAGAAAATGAAGGTGGATCATGGAGGACACTGCTTTACATTCTGTGATCAGAGAAGACCTTTCTAAAAGGTGACACGGGAGGTAAAACCTGAATGACAAGGAGGAACCAGCCATGTGGATATCTGTAAGAGAAGTCTTCCAAACTTGGTAACAAGGAAGAGAAAGAACGATGGTACAGATAAAGCATAGCGAGTAAGGAAAGTTGCAGGAGATGAAACTGGACAGGTTACCTCATGGAGGGCCTTTTATATATTTTGTTTTTGTTTGTTTTTGTTAATGGACATTTCGGTTGTCCCTACTTTCTGGCTACTATGAATAATGCTGCCAGAAACATTCACGCACAAGATTTTGTGTGTGTATGGACATATTTTTTTTCTTTCAAAAATTTTTTTATTTGAGTATAGTTAACACGCAATGTTACATTAGTTTCGAGTGTACAACACAGTGATTCAGCTTCTTTCTACCTTATGCTATGCTCACCACAAGTGTAGCTACCATCTGTCACCATACAACGCTATTGCAGTGTCATTGACTATATTCCCTATGCTGTGCCTTTTATTTCTGTGACTTATTCATTCCATAACTGGAAGCCTGTATCTCCCACTCCCTTTCACTGATTTTGCCCATCCCCCCACCCCCTTTTCTCTGGCAACCATCACTTCTCTGTATTTATAGGTCTGATTCTTTTTATTTGCTTATTCATTTGTTTTCATTTTTCAGATTCCACATACAAGTGAAATCATATAGTATTTTTCTTTTTAGTCTGACTTACTTCACTCAGCTTAATACCCACTAGGTCCATCCATGTTGCAAATGGCAAGATCCCATCCTTTTTATGGCTGCATAATATTCCTGTGTGTGTGTGTGTGTGTGTGTGTGTGTGTGTGTGTGTGTGTACGTACACCACATCTTCTTTATCCATTCATCTATCAATGGACACTTAGGTTGCTTCCATATCTTGGCTATGTAAATAATAAACATAGGGATGCATATATCTTTTTTTTTTAAAGATTTTATTTATTTATTTGACAGAGAAAGACACAGCAAGAGAGGGAACACGAGCAGGGGGAGTGGGAGAGGGAGAAGCAGGCTTCCTGCGGAGCCAGGAGCCCGACGTGGGGCTCGATCCCAGGACCCTGGGATCATGACCTGAGCTGAAGGCAGACGCTTAACGACTGAGCCACCCAGGCGCCCCTGCATATATCTTTTTTTGGGGGGACCTAGTGTTTTCACTGGGTAAATACCCAGTAGAGGAATTATTGGGTTGTGTGGTATTTCTGTTTTTTAATTTTTTGAAGAATCTCCATACTATTTTCCACAGTAGCAGTACCAATTTACATTTCCACCAATAGAGTATGAGGGTTCCTTTTTCTCCACATCCTCTCCAACACTTGTTATTTCTCATCTTTTTGCAAAGTATGTCTTCTTAGAAAAATGTCTATTCAGGAAAAATGTCTATTCAGGTCCTCTGCCCATTTTTTGTCGGATTGTTTTTTTGGTGTTGACTTATGTAAGTTCTTTATTTTTTATATTAACCCCTTATCAGGTATATCATTTGTAAATACCTTCTCCATTCAGTAGGTTGCCTTTTGTATTGTTGATGGTTTCCTTTGTTGTGCAAAAAGCTTTTTATTTTGACACAGTCCCAGCAGTTTATTTTTGCTTATGTTTTCCTTGCCTTAAGAGACATACCTAGAAAAATGTTGCTATAGCCAATGTCAAAGAAATTACTGCTTGTGTTCTCTTCTACAGTCTTTATGGTTTCAAGTCTCACATTTAGGTGTTTAATCCATTTTGAATTTATTTTTGTGTATGGTATTAGAGAGTGGTCCAGTTCCATCCTTTTGCGTGTAGCTGTCCAGTTGTCCCAGCATCATTTATTGAAAAGACTGTCTTTTCCCCGTTGTATATTCTTGCCTCCTTTGTCATAGATTAATTGACCATATAATCATGGGTTTATTTCTGGGCTCTTTATTCTGTTCCATTGATCTCTGTGTCTGTTGTTGTGCCAGTATAATACTGTCTTGATGACTACAGCTTGAAATCTGGAATTGTGGTATCTCCAGCTTTGTTTTTCTTGCTCAGGATTGTTTTGGCTATTTGAGGTCTTTTGTGGTTCCATGTGAATTTTAGTGTCATTTGTTCTAGTTCTGTGACAGAAGCTGTTGGCATTTTGATAGGGATTGCCCTGTATCTGTAGATTCCTTTGGGTAGTACGGACACTTTAGCAATATTAATTTTTCCAGTCCATGAATATGGAATATCTTTCCATTTGTTTGTGTCATCTTCAGTTTTTTTAATCAGTGTTTTATAGTCTTCAGGACACAGGTCTTTCACCTCCTTGGTTAAATGTATTTCTGGGTATTTCATTCTTTTTGGTGCAGTTGTAAATGGAATTGTTTTCTTAATTTCTCTTTCTGCTACTTCGTTATTAATATATAGAAACAGGAGTTTATATTTTTACTTTAAGTCATTGTAGAGTCATTAGAAAGTTTAGCTAGGGAAATGATATGATCTGATTCAGTTTAAATGTGAACTTGCACTGGAATGGATTCACATACTCATTTGCTTTCACTGGTCATGTAGCAAAAAGTATGGAGCAGACTTATGTAAACAAAATGATATTGAAACTTCATTGATAGATGGCAACTTGCCTTTGGCCTAAGTGTTAGGAGACAGTGGAGGGGTGGCTGGCAAACAAACCAGGAGGGCATAGGCCCTATGTCAACAGACATAGCCTCTTCTGAGCCCCACCAAGTTTAAGCCAAGTGGAATTATATGGCAGTGTTGCCAGGTCTTTTAATTTTCGAAGAGAAGCCAGAAATCCAAATTGTTTTGTTAAACTTTTCAATTCGTAAGTATTAGCAACTAATGTAAGTAGTTTTTAAAAATACGGTGGATGAAACAGAACAGCCTTGCAGGTAGGATAGGGTGTCCGAGATGACAGTTTGCAATCTCTGGATTAGGGTGATAACAGTGGAGATGTAGAGAAACAGATGGGTTTGAGATATATTTTGAAAGTAGTAACAACAAACATGGTGATAGAGTGGATGTGGAAGATACAGGAGAGGTGGGGGAGAGGGAAGCCTCACCCTTGACACTGGATTTCTGGCATGAACAATTGAATGAATAGTTGTCCATTTACTGAGATCGGGCTATCTGGAGAAAGGTACATGGTGAGTGCAGGAGCACCAAACATTTGGTATTGAGAGCTTTTGGGTTTGAGATGCCTGTGAGTCATCCAAATGGAGATTTCCGGAGAGAGTTGGGTGTAAAGGACTGGCACATGGAAACAGATCTTGATTGAAGATACAAATTGGGAGTTACTGACATATAGTTGAGTTGAAGCTATGGGAGTAGATGAGCTCAGCTAGGGTGAAGGGTTGAGAGTAGAGGGTGTGTGTGTGTCTAGCCTGAGAGTCATAACTGTTACTTTGATAATCATCTCTGCTTTCTATACTCTTCTACATATAAACTTATGGGTTAAACAGGTAATTAAATTTATATATTTCCTACTTGAGAAAATAAATATTGCTTTTATCTTTTTAATAAGTGTAACAGTGATTTAGGAACCTCAGGAATTCAAACTCACAAGGAAGAGTTACTCATATACAAGCAGAAGAAGTGGCTGGTTTTATATTGAACTTTCTAGAAGCAGAGGAAAAAAGCAGCATTTTGACTAATTCTCAGTAGAGATTTCAGGGTGCTGGCCAATCCCAGAACGAAAATTTTATAGTTGCCCTCTTTGTTCATGTTTCACTTTATAAAATTCTATTCTGTTTGAATTATTCCCTCCTTCCTGTCCTTCCTCCCACCTTCCTCAAATATTTGAGCACCTACTACATGCAAAGCATTGTATAAGATATGTAACATAATAGTCGAAACAAAAACTGAAAGGTGAAACTTATTATCTATTATCAGTAATAATATATGTTTAAACATTCTATTATCCTGACACTCATTTTTTTTAAATTTTCATGCTTTTTATATGGGAGGGGGTAGCGTGGGAGGCCTAAAAATAAAAATCAGAATAAATATGAATGATACACATTTCACTTTCGGAGTCTTTCGCCTGAGACTACCAGAAACATAGTCATTAAGTTTCTATAATTTACCATTTCACCTGTGTGCAGCATTAAGACAGCTATTGTGTTTTCTTGGCTTGCTGTCCTTCTGATCAAGCTGTGAATGCATGTGAAAGAAAAGGGCCCTGTTCAGTACAGACCATGTGAGGGTGATGCCGTGTGCAGAGCATTGCCACTCGAGCATTAGACATCTTAGAACACAGCAGGAGAAAGAGATCACAACTCTGTTCTGCTTTGGAGTTAAATTCAGGGTAGTAATTTTATTTTCAAAAAATTTATGCTTAAACCTTTAGATATCGCCAACATTCACTTCCAGTGAAGCACCCCCAAAGCTCTCCTGCTAGTTGGCCCAAGCTTTGGTGTCCAGAGATAGCAGTGTTTTCTTGGGTTAGACTTTTTATTTTATAAATCTTTATAAAGTTGACCCTTTAGGTTGACCTTCAGATATAAGACATACTGTTTTGTTTAGTGCTTAAAAAAAAAAAAAAGAAAAAAGAACAAAAAGTGATTCTGAACAGAGCCTGGCTTTTCTTTTCGTTGGAATTTTGTATGTGCTTTTATACCATATGAGTGCCCAGAGGCATCTTAAGATGGACATGATTTTATAAATCTTAAATAAAAAATAAATGCCTTATAGATTTGGGGTTTTCAAGTGTGTACCATGCTGTAGGTCAGTGAGTCTGTTGTAATACAATAAGGATTATTGTAATACAAGCCAATTTATCAAAAGTATGGTCATGAATTACTAGCTTAATCCATAAAATGGGCCGCACTGTGGAGCATTCCATATTAATTTATTGTATCTCCACTATGTGTAATAGTATTACTTAGCACTTATTAAATGCCTCAAATTTCTTAGGCACTGTACCAAATCAGATGATGTAACAAAAAGCTCTTTGCACACTGGCACAGGAGCAAGGTAGAGGAAGGGAAGGTCTGCTTGTCTGTGGTCCTTCTATTTTGATGCCCATGCCCCTACCACATTATTGATTCCTAAACCGTTCCAATCTCACTTAAAATTTGCTCATGATTCACGTGCCCTGTTCATCATAGGTATTAATAAAGAACCTTAACTTTTAAGAGGAAAGCACTAATACCCTCAACATCCCTGCCCTTCAGTCTGTGAGAAACCTTTCAGACTGGCAGTGCAACCACCAAGGGGTCGCTAGATATATTTATTTCTCTTACCTGGTGCCCTCTAATATAGCACAGAATTCTTCTTTAGTAGCATCTCTAGGACTCTAATTCCATATAGAGCTTAATACGGAATTGTGCTTTAAAATATTTTAGTTTTAATACTTGTAGTCAAATCTCATTTATCTCTTATAATTACTATGCTTTCCATTTTATTTGTGGTGAATTGTTCTGCCCATGTTGAATTGGTCCAGCTTCAGTTATGCTCCCATCATTTGGCTTATACCCAGGAAACACAAGTCATTTTTCATATTATCCTGAGAAATAAATAAATCTCTTTAAAAAATTAATAGACATTTCAAAGCCAACTAGAAGTGATTTGCAGATTGGTTTTGATCATCTGTGCTTCTGCCTTCAGTTAACATAAATAATCAAAAGTTGGCTGTGGCACAGTGTAATTCTTGAACAGAGCAGTGGTCATCTGGTAATAAATACTTTCAAGAGCAGCCATCTGTCCTAAAGGAATTCAGACACCAGAGTCTCAGATTCTTTACTTTACTTTTACCCATCTTGGAAATTAGTATTAAACCTGCTTAGAGGAATAAATACATTTAAATAAGGCTGAAGTTGGTAATATTTGTTTGAACTGAATTACAAAAAGTTAATATTACATTAGTTGTTGATACTGTTGATACTAGTTAAATGTGGTGTGAGTGATTAAAACTTTGGTAAAAAAAAGGGCTGTAGACTTAGTAAATTTTGATGAAAAAACTGATGTAGATAATAATTTGGGGGTATAGAAATCATTCCTGCTTATATATAAGAAATGTTTTAAAAAATGTTATGTAGATAACACCTGTCACTCCTAAAATGTATTTGGATTTCAGCATTAAAATCAGAATGAATACTTTTACCATTTCTCCCACTCCTCCCACTCCCATTTGCTTCTTATTGTTAGTATTGACAATGCATGTGCTCCTAAGGAACTCATTAATTTCCCCAAAGTAATGTGTAATTTTCTCATCTTTTGGATTTAAGACTATGGACTCAACCATTACTTTTTTATCTTAAGAAACCAATGAATTCCTAGGTATCCAGTGTGTAGGAATAGATTCACTCTAGGTGACGTTTCCTGCCAAACTGGTACCTCATTAGTATGAATTTGCGAAGAGTGGTTGGGGGTTCTAATAGGCAACTCTGATGTTTAATTTTACCAATATCTGTATCAGTAAGGATACAGATTAAGCCATTCTGTTAAAGAGACTCAATGACTTTGATAAAAATAGAAGGTTACTTTTTTCTCACTTAATAGGCCAGGGCTGATAGGCAGGCTCTCTCTCATAACCTCATGGGACTCAGGCTGCCAAGGTGGCTCTGCCATCTTTAAATGTGACTTCCATCATTCCTCTGGTGGATTCATAATAGCAGAGGAGGGCATGCCCAGTGTATTAAGACCAAGGCTTGGAAATGTTATTTCTACTCACATTCTATTGGTGTTACTGGCCACACCTATTGGCAAGGAAAACTGGGAAGTGGAGTCTCAGTTGGTTAGCCAGGTGCCAGCTAAAATTTGCTAAACGGGAGAACAGATTTTAAAGGCCTGCCACTCCATCTTCTATCTAATATTTTCTTTATTCATAACATAACATTCAATGTCATGTTGTCAGTACATGGTAGTTAAAGTGAAGCACTTTCCCTAACACGGCCTCATCGCCACATCTCAAAAAGAAATAAAAATGTAAGAGATATGCTTGCCCTTGTGTTAAAATGGAAGATTAACCTGATACATTAGATCTTCAGAATCAGCAGAAATGGATAGAATTGCTCTTTGTCCTGCGGGAGTCTTTGGTAATCTGTGTGTATTTACATATCCAAAAAAAAAAGTCAGAAGGACTGTTGGCCGCTTGTGAAAGGATAGGAAAAGGAAATTCACCGAGATAAAATTCCACGAGAATATATCCAAGCACTTTATAGGGCAATAGTTGTTTCTAGTCCCAAAAGTAAGGCTGTTGGTCTGATGCCTTTGTTCATTTGAATCCTCACTTTCTTTTTGGGAGTAGTACAGACTCCTCAAGCACATTCCTAATCCCCATGCCATTCTCTCTACACAGAGAAAATGCATCGATCATGCAATCTACAAATATTTCTGATTTCTAGGGTAGTGATTTCTCATGATTAAAAACAAGTGGTTGGAAATCATAGTGATCTATTTCCTCCTCTCAGAAATTAGTCTCTGGTTATCATTTTGACTAATATTGAAGTGGTTTGACTACAGGACTGGAATGTGCTGGTCATGCCAGTATATATTCTTTCACCCATGTGACAAGGTATTTTTTATTGTAAATGAATAAATCATCCTAGTGCCTATTTCAATCTTAAGTGAATTTTACTAAGGGTGAGTCCATTTCTAAGGGCTTGATCACTCAGTTACTGACAAGATAGCCAGATAGCTGGCTACCCTTGTTTGATACCAACACCCTCCCCAAGGAGGAAATAACTTATTCTGATCTTTCTTAACTCACGTTGTCTTCATGAGTCATGAGAAATTTAGCTAGAGGACTGAGACTACCTGTTTGTGGTTTATTATATAATATTGATCAAGTAAAAGTGGCTTTAAGAAGGAATTAAGTTTTTGTCTAAATGCCACCAAAATGAGTATCAGCTCTGCCAAAACTAGAACTAGTTTTTGAATGGATAGAACTGAGTAACCCCATATTATATAGTCAGTGTGTACATTTTTCAGAAGACTCATAATGTTGGACTTACTGGAATGCTGTTCTGCATAAAATTTGTGTTCTACAGGAAACAACTTAGATAATTTTGTGGTCAAGGTAGCTCATCCATTTATTAAATAAACATAGATTTAAATCTTGCTATATGTTCACCATTCTAATAACAATCCATTTCTCTAGTTTCAGGCAAGACTACTCAGTTTTTCCTAGGCATTTTTTTTTCTTTTTTTAGAGAGGGGGTAGGGGCAGAGGGAGAGGGAGAGAATCTTAAGTAGGCTCCACGCAGAGTGCGAAGCCCGATGTAGGGCTTGATCTCACACCCTGAGATCGCGACCTGGGCGGAGATCTGAGCAGACAGTTAGCCAACTGAGCCACCCAGGCACCTCAACATTTTTTTATTCTTGAGAGTCCTAAGGAGAAGAGAAATTACTTAGCCTATCTTACAACATTTTGTAATATATAACCATTAAAAAGTTTTTTTTCCCCAATATTCCATAATTATGGATTGTTCTATCATCTGGAAATGGAAACTCAGCCAATAATCAGCTTTATTCTAATAAACCTTCTATACTTGGAAATGGTTTGAAGTCACCCTCCCCCCCCAGATTTTTAAATTTTGGCTAGCTACTCTTATTTCTGATACTTCCTTATATTTTTTTACTTAATAAATCTATAAATTAATATTTATTGATAGTGATTAGTAATAGGAGAAACCCTACTAGTGAAGGTTCACCCCTTGCTTTCTAAGTAGTGTAACTAGGGAGAAAAGACATAATTCTGTCTTGTCACCTTCTACTAATTGAAGAGATGTCTCAAAGCAACTTATTGACAAACGGACAGCATGATCTAGGCAAAAATGTTAAAGGATTCCAGATAAGCAGTAGAACACAACAGTTTAAAAACACCAACTTTGGAGCCACATCACCTAGGTGTGAATTGTGGGTCTGCCCCCAAGTTCACAAGCTATATGGACAGTTGCTTAGCTTTCCTGTGCCTCAGTTTCCCTGACAGCTAACTACAGATAGTAATAGTACCCACTTGTAGCATTGTGAGATTGAAATACAATTAGTTAATATATAGAGAAAGTGTTTAGGACCGTGCCTGATACACAGTAAGCATGATGTGTAGTAATAATAACAGGAGTAAAAAACATTCTAGACCAAAATGCTGTTGGAAGATTTTGTGATGAATTAAGCTGAAGATTTGAAAGACAGACAGAATTTGGTTAATCTTAGAGGAGGGGAGAGCCCTGTGCAGGCAAGGCAGGGAGCCTGCACGATGTGGAGAGGGCACTGACTGGACTGGTTTGGTTGGGACGGAGTTGTCTGCAGCATGAAGATTTGAGTGCCGGGCAGAAAGGCAGACTTCCACTCAACTCTGCGACTTTCAGTGTGTTGTCAGGAGTTTGGATTTAACCCTTGTAGCAGGTAGGCTACAAGCATATTTTAATTTTGGTATGAGGAAATTTGCTGGATTGGTGGAGACAGGTGGTGAGAGTGGCGGCCAGTGACATATAGCCATCCCACAGACTTGAACTGGAGTGGGCCCAGTAAAAACGGAGAGGAAGAGATGTCTGCAAGAGGCATTGTCATGGACAATTGAAACGCTTTGCCTGCCGTTAGCTTTTGAGTGGTTTCCTCCTACCTAGTATGTGCTCTCCCCTCACTTGGTATTTTTAACTACAGAGGGAAAGTCAGAATAAGAAGCAGTCTGTGGAGGGAATATCAGATTTTTTTGGACAAGCTTAGATTGCAAGTTGGAAATGAAGGACTGAAACTCAAGAGAGAAGTCAAGGCTGGAGGTAGAAATATGGCAGTCATCTCCTTGAGACTAATATTTGAAGCCATGGGAAGAGTCAAGATCTTCGAGAGAGAAAATAGGAAAAGCTAGGCCAACTCCTTGAAAACATCTGGCTTAAGGGAATGGGACAAAGCAGCCAAAGAATTGGGAGAAAACCAAAATGGTGTGAACAATTTACATTAAAGAAGAGTTTGCAAACAGAGTGCACAATCAGCCGTGTCAGAGGCTGCAGAACAAACAGGATGAGACCTGAAGTTGTTATTGAATCTGGCAGTAAGGAGACCATTCATAATCTTGCGAAGTGAAGTTTCAGGAGAATACAAGAAGACAGATTTGGGGACTTCTGTCCGAGAAGTGTGGGTGAAAAAGGAAGAAGAAATATAGGGTGGCTCTAGTAGGTTCAAGTTAAGATTTTTTTCAAAAAACGGTAGATGTGTCCATTTTAAGGCAGAGAGAGAAAAGCCAGTGGAAAAGGAGAGATTAAAGATTTGGGGAAAGGTGGTAAACTGACAAGGAGCTGGAGTAGATGGGAAGGACAGAGTGGAGCCTGTGGGCTTAGCCGCACAGAGGAGGAGGCCCACACTCTTGGGCAGTGGCAGGGGATCTTCGGCCTCAGACAGGGCTGGACACCCAGCAGGCATTTGGAAACAGCATATAAAAGGAAGAAGGCAGGCCAGTTGTAAAAACAGATATTCAGAAATAGAGAGGAGGTGAAAACAAGTGAGTTAATAATGCCTGATGTGTTAAATGTTATTAAGGTAAGAAACAAGATCATCAGACAAAATATTCATGAGGATGTTAGCAATGATGGTTAGCATCTACTCTGTATTGAGCACCATTCTAAGTGTTTTACGTATACTATCTCATTTATTTCTCAAACAAACCTGTTATGGTAACTAATTTGGAATAGTCGTGAACCACTATAGATGGTGGGAATGGTGCCTAGGAAGCAAACTGTAAGGTGTATTTTTTTACAATCTTTAATAGCAGTGAATTTTTAAAAAAATAACTTCTTTTTTGGTTATTCTAAAAGTAATATATCCTTATTGAAGAAAATTTAGAAAATAAAGAAAAGTAGACATTTATTTATTTATTTATTTATTTTAAAGATTTTATTTTTATTTATTTGAGAGAGAGACTGAGATAGAGCATGAGAGGGAGGAGGGTCAGAGGGAGAAGCAGACTCCCTGCTGAGCAGGGAGCCCGATGTGGCACTCGATCCCAGGACTCCAGGATCATGACCTGAGCCGAAGGCAGTCGCTTAACCAACTGAGCCACCCAGGTGCCCTATTTATTTATTTTTAAAGATTTTATTTATTCATTTGAGAGAGAGAGAGAGCGCAAGCAGGGGGAGAGGCAGAGGAAGAGGGAGAAGCAGGCTCCCCACTGAGCTGGGAGCCTGATGTGGGGCTCGATCGCAGGACCTGGATATCATGACCTGAGCCGAAGGCAGATGCTTAACCATCTGAGCCACCCAGGTGCCCCAAGAAAAGTAGACATTTAAACAAAATAATCCTAAACCCACAGTTAACCTGTGTTGACAATTTTGTATATTTTTGTGAATCTTTTTTCTAAGTTTATTTTTTCTTTTTATAAAATTGTATCGATTTGTATATACACAATTATATATAGTTTTATATATATGTATATATATAGTTTTGTGGGGTTTTCATTTAAAATTTTATCAAGAGTATTATTTCATGTCATCAAAGATACCATCAACATTTCACCATTTTTCTTTGGTTGAACAGTTGGGTCATTGCTGTATTTTGTTCTTACAAATAATGTTACAGTGACCATCTTTCTTTGTCTACAGTTCTTATTATTACCTTAGGCTAGTGTAGTAGTCAGGACTGCTTGGTATGTAAGTGATCGGAAGCCACCTTGAACTAGCTTCGGTGGAAACAGAATGTTTTAGCTTGGATGTAACTGCTGAACTATCAGGGATGCAGCTGGGCCCCAGGGGTAGCTGGAGCCAGGGGCAACTCAGACTCCTCGAAGCCCTCCCTATTCATTCCTGTTTGTCTCTGCATGTTTGCTTTCTGAAACAGTTCCCCCCCCATACCTTGGGAAACGAGACCACAGACAACAGCTCCTGGGCCATGGCTCACAGCATTGACCGCAGAGTGGGACCACAGCTTGCTTTTCCCCCAAAGAATTGTATTATAAAATTTTTCAAACGAAAAGATTTACTATACAAGTATGTTACTATATTTGCTTTATCACGTATCTGTCAATCCTATTATCCAGTAATACATATTTTAAAAATACATTTCAAAGTCAGTTACAGATATCAGTACACTTCCTTTTAAGGACTTCAAGATCGTATCATTAACTTTGCATTCAATATTTATTTACATTTTTTTCTTCTAATGTAAAACTTGCACATAAAGAAATGCACAGATTTTATGTTAAATTTGCTGACTTTTGACAAATCCATACACCTGTGTAACTCACACCCTTATTGTGCTCACTTTTTATGATTTTAAGATTAAAAAAAATCCCAGGAAATGCAAGCTGGTGCAGCCACTCTGGAAAACAGTATGGAGGTTCCTCAAAAAGTTGAAAATAGAGCTACCATACGATCCAGCAATTGCACTACTGGGTATTTACCCCAAAGATACAAAAGTAGGGATCCGAAAGGGTACGTGCACCCTGATGTTTATAGCAGCAATGTCCACAATAGC
>NC_138376.1:28678364-28738335 GCF_054177405.1 Leptonychotes weddellii | reverse complement strand
GTGAAGGAGGCAGCATTTCCCACATGCAAAGGATGCTGGACAGATAGAACTATAGATATCTGCAGGAGAGAGCTTTCTGGAAGTTGAATTACATGAACTGAATTTAGACAGCATGACTTTATACTATGTAAAAGCATGTATATTGGTTTCTTTTCCTTTAGAAAGCTGCTTCTAATGTCCCAGATTAATGATTTCTTTATTCTGTGTATCTGTGCTTCATCATTTTTCTTTAATTGATATATCCATAAGACATGGGGGGAAAGTTGAAAGTAGAGGCCAAAAAGTAATTTAGTAATTTAGTTTTTAAGACATATTTTATATGTCTTAAAAAATAGATTGTGAGGTCTTGAGGGCAGAAATGAGTAATTTCTCAAATCTAACCTTACCCTTTGTATAATGGCATGTGATGGTAGGTACTCAGATTCTTCTCCAATCAGCCAGATCCTTTATGCATCAGTGAAGATGCTTTTAACTGCATGTAATAGGAAACCCTGATCCAAAGAGGATTAAATAACAAGGAAGTATACTTCCTTATGTAAAAGTACAGAGATTGGCCAGCTTCAGGGTTGGTTAATTTGTGACTTAACAACGTTGTCAAGGACCTAAGATTTTCTGTCTTTAGGCTCTCATTGCTTTAGGACATCATTGCTATGTCAGCTTTGTCCTCAGACAGTATCCTTTCATGGTCATGAGATGGCTCTTAGAAGTCCAGGCATCACATCCAGGTGCCATAGTATCTTTTTCTTCTTGTCCCTCAAAAGAGCAAAGAAACCTTTTCCAGAAGCCCTCTAGCAGACCTCCACATGTCATTGGCTAGAACTCATTGAAATCATCAACCCCAGATCAGTCCCTGGTGAAGTAATGGACCCATGGTGATATCTGATCAAGATATACCCTTGGAGGGGCACCTGGGTGGCTCAGTCGTTAAGGGTCTGCCTTCGGCTGAGGTCATGATCCCGGAGTCCTGGGATCGAGCCCCGCATTGGGCTCTCTGATCAGTGGGAAGCCTGCTTCTCCCTCTGCCTCTCCCTCTCCCTCTGCTTGTGTACCCTTTCTCGCTGTGTCTCTCTCTGTCAAATAAATAAAAATTAAAAAAAAAAAAAAGATATACCCTTGGATAGAGCATCCCTCCCCTTTTCATCTGAGAGGGGCATGGACACTGATACAGTCAGGACTCTGCTAGAAAGAAAGAAGGAAAGAATGTTGAACAGGCAACAAATAGAGTGCAATTTGACAGCATTATTCCTTAATGAAAATATCTGATCTTGACCTCTGAAGTTGGTGGTGGGGGAGCACATGGAAGAAATTCTGTATTTGATTCTTGTTGCTATTTGAATGCTTTCTTAGTCAGGGACATTTGATACTATATTAGCCTTGGTCTTTTAGGTTTTAGGTGCTTAATATTTTTTTCCTAGGATTTATCAGTGTTTGACTCTTATTATGTCTTGGAAACAAGCATTTTAATTGTTTCTTCTTAATTTCACCTGGAATTAATTCCTATAAGCCCAATGTCTAAGCCTGGGTTTCAGGAAAACAGAGCCTGAGGCAAGGATTAAAGTGTTGATGCTTTTTTTGAGAGGTATAGATCCAGGTCCGCAAGGGTAAGAGCAAAAGGAAGAGAAGCAAGGAAAGATGCAAAGGAATGGATTTGATGTATTGTCAAGCTAGTTCTTGCTTCACAAGAAGCTGTGAGGAGACAAAGCAGGGCACTGGGCAGCCATGTTCACTTGCCAACAGGATTTCTCTGAAAGGGTACAAGGCGGAATTATACACGGAGTAATCCTTGGAAAAGATAAAGGGGGGAATTTACCTATCTGGTTTCCTCCTGTCTCCTGTTCCTAGTTGTTGGAGGTTTATCCACTGGGCAGCTGACGCCTCTGCACTCCCAAGTTGTATCATCCAGGTCCTTTGTGGCTACTCAGGATGGTAGATCCCATGCCCTGCAGTGTGGCATTTCATCCAGGTCCAAAAGTGACTTGAATGAGGCCCCAGCTGAGTGGGGAGGTGGCAAGGGGGAGAGGGAGGTGGTTGCAGGTATCTGAGAAGGTATGCAGGTTTGTGTCCCAATATTCCTAAGAAGATTGAAGTTGAACTTAACTTGCCAAAGCATTACAGCCACCCCCCCTTCCGTGGTTTCACTTTCCACGGTTTCAGTTACCTGTAGTCAACAGCAGCCTGGAAGCAGATAATCCTTCTGACATATCATCATCAGAAGGCCAGTAGGAGTCTAAAGCTACATCACAATGGCTACATCATCCCCTCACTTCATCTCATCACGTGGGCATTTTATCTCACGTCATCACAGGAAGAGGGGTGAGTACAGAACAGTAAGATATTTTGAGAGACAGGGACCACATTCACATAACTTCCATAACTGTATATTGTTATAATTGTTCTATTTTGTGATTAGCTATTATTGTTAACCTCTTACTGTGCCTAATTTATAAATTAAACTTTATCATAGGTATCATGTGTATGTATATATAGAAAAAAACAATATATATAGAGTCCAATTCTGGTTTGTGGCATCCACTGGGGTCTTGGAATGTATCCCCCACAGATAAGTTAGTAAAAACTAACTGTACTTTAGTTTTTAATTACTTGGAAACATACTAGTTTCACCAAGTGAACCAGAAACTGCTTTTGTTATACCAGGGTATAAAGTTTAAGATAATCACCTTATTAAATGTTTTACTTGTCTCTGGTCTGGGAATCTCTTTAAGAAGTGTTGGCAGTGTTCCAGAGCTCACAAATCATATTGGTTGTTGTGGATCTAGGTCAACATCGACTTCTTCATACTCATCTTAAAATATGACTGAGACTGAGCGGAGTGGCTCTGGGCACCCTGAGATTGTCTAATCTTTCCAAGTTTATCAAGATTGATGGACTCTTTGGAACTCTAGACACTTGGAAATCCTCTAAGTATTGGCTTTGAATTCTGAAAGTTCTTACAAGGCCACCTTCTTTTCAGAGAGCAATTTTTGCTTTTTATTCAGGGTGCAGAGAGAAAATTGTATTGAATTGGTGACAGAAGAGGTACAATCTGAGAGAATAAAGGAAAGAATGTCTTTTCCTAGTTGGTTTGGTTTTTGCATTCTTCATATGTTTCTTCCATTTTCTTGGGCGAAGATCTCTTTGTTTTTTTCCATTAGTGTACTTTACTCAGATCACTATGTCTGCTTAATAGGTATTACAGAGTGATGTTTTTGTGTGGGAGATTAAAGGATGAGCTTGTCAGAGATGAATGTTAATTGGGTGCATCTAATAAGCCTGAGGAGACTTCCTGCTTCTGTGTCGTCATAGGAACTAAGGCAGAGCAGTTGGACATTCTCAGCATGTCTCTAGCCAAGTGCTCTTGACCCCTTCTGAATTGCCTACAGTGGGTGGTGGCCCTGGCAGGACACTGGGAGGCCACGTAGCCCTGGACGCCGCATTGAAAGCATGAGAATCCTTCGCCAGCCTTTGGTCTGTGCTATCCAGATTTTGGAAAGTGCTCTGAAAGGATCTGTATTGTTTTCACCAGGCTTTATGTCTAGACTTACCCTAGGGATATAACATCACATTAGGTGTATTAGCATTAAAACACAGTTCTACGTGTATCTGGTGAGTGGACCCTCTTCCTATTTTAAAAAATTCATGGAATGACTGTTACTTACTTGATTTAAGATAATCTTGAAAATAAAAAGCACCCCCCCACCCCATTTTGTAGTCCAGTGAAGGTGTTTGCCTTTCTCTTCTGTTCACCTTGGACACTTGTTACCAGCCATGAAGCATGAGGCTACTTGGAGGGCTGATTTTAGGTGAGATATTTTCTCCTTTTTGAAGTTCTACTTATGAGCTAGAATCATAAAAATTCAAGAATTGTGCCAAATGTTCTTTTGTTGATGACTGTGATTTAGTCTGTTATGTAACTGTAATGTATAATTTACACATCCTGAAGATCATCAGTCTCTGTGCAGAGTGACTATATTTAACCCTCACTTCTTTGGAAAAAGAGAACATTACCAATTATCTTTGAAACTATATTTGTGAGACAATGCACATTGATCCACCCTCTGTCTCCATTTTTAATTTTTGGTGCATTAAGTAGTACTTTATGATTTATTCTATGCTTTTCATGTATAAAGGCTCAAAGGGGAGAGAGCTTAGCAGCTGATGGCTATATCTTGAGGTCCCCACTGCTTATATTGTCTAAACCAAGAACAACAGACATATCCCTGTCATCTCTATTAATATGCAGGTCCAGAGAGAACAAAAGGGTAAATTTCTTTCCACTCTTATCTTTTAGTTGTAGAAGTGGAGAGAGAGAATATTGAAATACGGGGCACCTGGGTGGCTCAGTCGTTAAGCCTTATCTGCCTTCGGCTCAGGTCATAGTCCCAGGGTCCTGGGATCGAGCCCCGCATCAGGCTCCCTGCTCCGCGGGAAGCCTGCTTCTCCCTCTCCCACTCCCCCTGCTTGTGTTCCCTCTCTGGCTGTCTTTCTCTCTGTCAAATAAATAAAATCTTTAAAAAAAAAAAAAAAGAATATTGAAATACTTAATGGTGAACAGTTCTACGCTTAATAGTATGAAAATAACACTTCCTTTTTCTATTTTGTGATGCCACTTAGTGCCTATGTCATTTGAGAGGTTTTAGAAAAGAAAATAGTTAATGTTGATGTTCTTGTATCTTAGCCTTTGTAAGTTAAGCCAGTTTTTTTTAAATTTTTTAATTAACATGTAATGTATTATTTGTTTCAGGGGTACAGGTCTGTGATTCATCAGTCTTACACAATTCACAGCGCTCACCATTGCACATACCCTCCCCAATGTCCATCACCCAGCCACCCCATCCCTCCCACCCCCCACCACTCCAGCAACCCTCAGTTTGTTTCCTGAGATTAACAGTCTCTTATGGTTTGTCTCCCTCTCTGGTTTCGTCTTGTTTCATTTTTCCCTCCCTTCCCCTGTGATCCTCTGTCTTGTTTCTCAAAATCCTCATATCAGTGAGATCATATGATACTTATCTTTCTCTGTAAGTCCAGTTTTAAGCTCAGATTCCGTAATGGTGTCTTGTAAACAAATTTGCTCATTTACCACCCAACATTTTGCCTCATTGCCCTGCTACGGGCTCTGTTTATATGAAGTTGTCATGATGTAAGAGGAAATGTTGACTCTGTTCACATAGGACTGTGTTCCCTTAAGAAAGAAAGCCTTGAATAAGAAAATGATGTTCTCATTAAATCAGCTCTTTAAGAGTAGGTGGGAGGAATTGCTATCGATCTAATGGATTTAATAGTTCATATACAAAGTCTGTGGAATAGAAGTAATATTCTGCAGCTGAGTAACTGTAGATTAATCCATCTTCAGACAGAATTCTGGAAGCATCTGTAAAACTAGAAAATTACTTTCTCTCTCCTTTTTTCAGGCACAACTGGACTAAATATATTTCCCACATACTTTAGAATTAAATTATATCCACATAAGTAGATCTACTAAAAATTATACAAAAAATTGAAATAAAATCATAAAATATAAATGTTAGGTTCCTCTTGGCTACGTTTGCTCTGGTGCCAGTTTGTTTGGAAGGGCTGCAGTGTTGAAGGGTAACCAGAGGTCACTTGTAGAAAGTCTTTCTTTGTTAGGTGGTTCTCTAATAGCTAGTGGTGGTCTATTTTAGTTTAGTTGGATGAAGTAGTCCTTTTAAGGTGGATGGTGAAATCAGACATTTAAGCTTCTCTTCATGCTCTCCCTTTAACCCTTTTAAACCTTTTTCTTTTATTCCACTCACTGAAAGCACATCACCGAGCCCTCCTTCTTTGTCACGAAAGGCCAGCCATTCCCTTTCCCCTTTCTGCCCTAACCTTTAATGAGTGGTTGGTTCTGTGAAGATATGGGGGCTCCCAGGACATGTGAGACTTTGCATAGGTATACATGACATTCAGTGGATGGAAATGAGGTGGTCCCTGATCATGTTCATGCTTCATGTTCATATAAACTATGTAGTCTGTTCATGCTTAACACCTACAGGAAAGTCCATTTGGGTGGCGCATGCCGTTTGAAGGTTCTCGAGGAAATAAAACATAGAATAATAATAATATTAACAACTACAACTCTGTATCAGAAATGAAAAATTGCAGAAGGAAGTGGGACTTTTGATAAATTTACAACTAAAAGAAGAATAGACCCGTATTAGGAACAAGAGCGCTACCATGTGCTTCTATAGGGCACTGCAGCTTAGAGAGCACTGTTCATTGGAGTTTTATGTGGCCTTGTAGAGTAGCAGGCCGCAGGGTGTGACGTGGTTGGATCCCATGATTTCTTTAGCCTTAAAATCTCTGGATCTGAATCTTCACACCAGCGATTTTTTTTTTAATATTTTATTTATTTATTTATTTGACAGAGACACAGCGAGAGAGGGAACACAAGCAGGGGGAGTGGGAGAGGGAGAAGCGGGCTTCCCGCTGAGCAGGGAGCCCGATGCGGGGCTTGATCCCAGGACCCTGGGATCATGACCTGAGCCAAAGGCAGACGCTTAACCATCTAAGCCACCGAGGCGTCCCCACACCAGCAATTTCAACGGGATGATTGCCCCACTGTATTGCTAAACTGCTTGAATAGTCAGATAGGTTCTTCCTGTTCTTCCTCGTGTTTCATCGTTTCCCTGTTCTGCCTCTCTCACCACTGTCACTTTCCAGCTTGGAAACTAGAGCATATGTAGCCATCTTTATTTACTTTTGTTCTGTGCTGGCATTTGCCTTCTTCTAAATGAGGTTGTCCTTTATGAGACAGCTGGCAATTTGTTTCTACAGTCAAGGCTCATATACTGCGTTTCAGAACCTGGGATATGTTCCTAAGCCTTCGAAAATAAAAATATCATCTGAATGAGCACGTCGTGGCACTGATGTGCTACAGACAACCCTCCCCTGCCTCCTCCCCACAAAACCAAAATCACCACCTGACTGTGTCTAGTCGATGACATTGTACTTCTGCTTATCTACCATGGTTTTATAGTCAATAGTAGTCTGTGAGAATGGCCATAAATAGACATATATGTGTGTGTGTGTCTTCATATGAGTCTCTTCTCTCCAAGCGGAATCATTCCTTCAGTTCATTTTCATGAGCAGTACTCTTAATTTGATTTTAATATCAGCCCACGGAGCATTTTTTCTCTTTCATTTACATCAGGGCAGTTGAAAGCATCATGAGACTTTTAAAGCACAATGGGAGCACGTCTTAAAACATGCTTTTATTAAATCAACCTCATAAGAAAAATTCTATAAACCAAATAAACCCCAAGGTTCCCTGGGCTTTAATGAGGTTCAGAGTTAGGCATTGGGTTAAGGGTAGGGCGGCGTGAATTCCTTGGGATTTATACTTGGAGTATATGGTCCAACCCAGTCAAAAAAACACTGCTTTTTGACTGGATCTTTGTTATATCTTTGTCAATTCTGGTGTTTTTAGATTAGACATATTTTAGAACCTTGTTATCTTCACATTACATGTATCATAAACTTTAGCATTAGGCTACACGGAAATACTTAAGTCTCAACCGATATAGTATATTATAATATATCACTGTAATAGTTAAATATGTATATATAATATAGTGGTTAGTTTAAATTCTATCAATATAGTAGTTAGTTAAACATATTTATATAGCCAAAAAAAACCATATTTATATAAAGAATAGTTTATAATGAACTGGGTTCATTTTTAAAATCTACCCCTTCATAGTTAAAAGCTCACTTCTTAAGGGTAATGAAGGTATTTCCTGAAATTTATTGAACTGTTGATTACCGCGTCTAAAAGGATTGTTTTGGTTTTTTTGTTTGTTTTGTTTTTTTAAGAAAGGGTCAGGCTAAGTAGTTTACATCCCACATCTGCTCTGTTATAGAAGCTGGTAACAATTTTGCAGAGCGTGTTATGTAAAGTTGTTCTAAAGAAGAATTCATTTCAGTTCAGTAAGCAAACTCCCACCTTTTGCTTGGCACTGGAGAGACAGACAGTGAGCCCATATCCCTATTCTTGAACAGCTCACAGTTTATTGGAAGAGTGAGTTTTATGCGGGTCATCTCAGTTGATGGCACCTACTTGATAGTCACCATATGGTGTTTGGTGTGCACACATTCCACAGGCACTCCGTGATTAGGCGGGTGATGTGAACCATGCCATCCCTTTCCTCCAATTTAAACTTAGTGGTAGTTTTTCCATTGCTCTGTGGATCGAGCTCAGTATCCCCACTCCGAGCTTTGAAGAGAGCCTCACACCACCATTCCATTTACTTTTCCTCTACTTGCACATATCTGAGGTTTAGTCTTTCCCAGAATTGTACCTTGTGTCCTTCCTGTCATCTATTCAGGCAAATCTTTTACTCTTCCATGTAAAAATTTTCCAGATCTGTGTGAAAAAAGTTGATGGCTTCCCTTCATGCTTTGAATTGTGCATAATGAATATGTAGTCAATCACCATAATTCAAATGGGATTCAAATACACTGAAGGTATTTACAAACTACTGTGGAAGAAGAACACAGAGGCGGAAGTGATTAATTTATTTCTGGGGAATTCAGAAAATGTGTCATAAAGAAAATAATGTTTATCTAGGTCTTCAAGGATGAGTTGGATTTTCCCAGGAGGGAAGGTTATTTTGGGCAGAGGGAAGAGTATATGAGAAAAGCCATGGCGTCCTGAAAGAATGTGGCCTTCTGGGGGCCACGCCAGACTGCATGCTGTGCACGTTCGGCTGGTGGGGCTGGTGGGGCTGGTGTTGGGAGATTTGTATGGCAAGCCCTGACGTGCAAGAGCCGCGCGCATGCGGTTCTGCCCCAATGCTGTGTGCTGGCACGTTACCAGCTGCTTTAGGCACTTGGTAAATTTTTTTTTTATGAAACATGAGGCTAAGAGTAGCTGGCTCTTTGATCAGGGGAGGAAAATGTGAGTAATCCTTTAAGAACCGTATTCATTCATCATTCATCAGGCATTCATTCAACAAATATACACCGAGGCTGCTGCGCTCAGAGCAACAAGGGAGATATAAAGATGTTCCTGCCCTGTTTGTGCAATGCCTCTTCCCCAAATACAGAGTTTTATTAGATTTTTCTTTTGAGAAGTGTTAATTCTGTGCCATTTTATTATGTTTTATGCATGCTTGCTGCTAAAGCACTGTATATTATTGCTCTCTCGGCAAGGTTCGGAACCATTTAACCCACTCCACTGCTTTATTTCAGGAGTTCTCGTTCTGCATTTTGAGGAGAGTACAGGCGCTCGAATGGCTGGCATTCTTCTGCACATTGTGCCTGTCTAGCCAGCATTTATGAGGTCAAGAAGGCGGAGCATGCGGCATTATAGATGTGAAAGCTGATTTGTACTGAACCTTTTAGGCCTAACCTACCTTAGCTGCCATGCTTTACTTATAGTTGATGCAAAGAGAATATAGTTTAACTGTAGCAAAGGAAAACTGAGTAACACTGAAAGCAGAAGAGAAATTTTATTCTTAAAGATTGGATTCATAATATGTCCTATTATGCATGTGTGAGAGAACATTCAAACCTGTTCTTGAGGATTATTTTAAATTCATCCGTTGCCTCCTCCTCCCTTCCTTTTCCCCGCCTTACCCTTCCCTTCCTTCCACTCACTGCCTGTTTCCTTCTTTCCTTTGCCACCTATTTATTGAGTAACTTGGATGCGGCAGCGCTCTGCTGGTATTGGGTTACAACCAAAAACATCATGCTTCTTGTCCTTTGGGAGGGTACAGCAGTTACTCTCAACCCTGGCTGTGCATTAGCAATACATGTAAGCCTCTAAAAAACACAGATGCTGGGGTCCCTACCCTGGAGATTCTGATTCAGTGGTTCAGAGGTGGGTAGGTAGGATTACTGATGAGTTAATAGGCAATTACAGTTCTCTGAATTGGGGCTACAGGAGAGTCAGTGAGTTCAAAGGAGGATCACCTAGCCTGGTCTTGGAAGATCAGGGTTGGTGGAGGGGTGCAGAATAGAAGGCAAAAGCCTTTCTCGGGCTTTCGGGAATAACACATGGGGAGTGCAAGAAGAGAGAGCATGGGAAATCAGTAGTTTGTCATGGTTGGAGCCGAAAAGGGGAAGAGGCAAGGAGTAGTGAGAGATGAGACTGGAGAGGCAAACAGGGTCCAGGTCATTCCAAGCTTTGTCAGCCAGGTTAAGAAGTTTGAATTTGATCCTGAAGACACCTGAATAGGAGAGGGAGATTAGAACAAAATTGGAAGACTTTTGCAGATTTCTAGGCAAGAAATGTCAGTGGCTTGCATTTAAATAGTGGAGATGTAGAGCAGTGGACAATTTAAAGAAATACTTAGTTTAAAAAAAAAAAAAGTAAATCACCTTCAAAAAAAAGTATTTAGTTGATAGAATATACTGACCTTGGTTAATTTTAAATGTGTTGTTGGAGATGGGAGTGAGAGACATCAATGTATCAAAGACTAGGTTCTTGACTTGGGCTCATGGGATGGATGGAAGATAAGCACACAGAAGGGGCAGATTTGGTGAAGGGAAGTGATGAGTTCAGTTTAAACATACTGAGTTTGAGGTGCCAGTTGGACATCTAAATAGAGGTGTCACCTGGGTATTTAGGCAAGTGGTCTGAAGCATGGGAATAGGATCTCAGCTAAATATTTGGGAGATATTTTCATATCAATAGTAACTGAAACTACATGGGTACGTGAGATGATTGATTCAGTGTGTATATAGAGAGAGTTCTCATGGGTTAAAACACTTAGGAGCACCAACATTTTAGGAAAGGTGGAGAAAAGGGAGAGCCTTAGATATTGAGAAGGAGTGGTGAAGGTAAGAGGAACATCAAGAGGGTGAAATGTCATATAAGGAAAGAAAACTTTTTAAGAATGAAGGCATGACCCACAGGGTTAAATGTCATAAAGAGGTTAGTAAAAAAAAAAAAAAAAAAAAATCCCCATTTGCTTTAACAACAGGAATGTTCTATCAGAAAGAAAAACGGTTGCATAGCATAGAGAGAAGTGGGTTGAATGGTCTAAGGTAAAATAATCACGAGTAATATCAAACCCATCATGTTGTAAACACCTTAAACTAGTACAATGTTATATGTAAATTATATCTCAATAAAACTGGAAAATAATCATGAATAGACAATATTTTCAAGAGGTTTGGGACAACAGAAATAGGATGGATGGTGGTAACTGGAGGCAGAAGGGTTGAAGGAGAATTGTCGAGATAGGAGAAATTTGATCATTCTGTTGGTTGCCACCCTCCAGTCCCCTGGGGTGATGGATCATTGAAGACCCTCTGTGTGTAGACTCTGTGTTCTATGCTAAGAAGAGATCCTGGTTCTCATGGATCATAATTCTAGTAGAATAATTTCTTAGTAATTGAATAACAAACAAAAATAATCAGAAGCACTGTGAAGGCTGTTATGGCTGAGAATGAGAGGACCTACTTAAGATAGTGTGGTCAGGAAAGGCCTGTTAGGGGAGGTGCCCTTTTAAACTGAAATCTGAACGATGAGATGGAGACAGGGTATAAAGAGCCCAGGCAAATGTGTTTCATTCAGGGAGGATGGGAAGGAGCTTGATGTGTTCTAGAAACCAGCAGGAACAGAAGGTTTCCATGACCACAATGAGGTGAGCTGGGGAGAGTAGTGTGAGTTAGATCATGTACACATGTATTAGTTTATGTTTTATTCCAGAGCAGTGGGAAGCCATTGGAAGAACTAGAATGACGCAATCTGATTTAAGTTCTAAAAAAAGTCACAATGGCTGTTGTGTGAAGAATGGGTTACAAATGGAGATAGGGCAAGAATAGAAGCAGGGAAATCAGTTAGTAGTTAGTTAGATTAAGGTGGAGGTAGAGAAAAGAGGATGGCTAGCGAAATGTATTTAGCTGACGATTGTCTGAGGGGTCGAGGGACAGGGAAGAGGGAGCACTTCAGTGTCTGGTTAGTGCCTGTATAAATGGTGACACTGTTTACTGAGGGGGAAGAAACTGAGAGGGGGCCAGATTTTCAGTGTGGGTTGGGGCTGGGAGAACATGCAGAATTAAGAGTTCCTATTTTATACATGCTAAAATTCAATTACATAAGAGATTTTAGCTGAGCACTCAAATGTAGATATGTGGAGGTTAGGGGAGAGGTTTGGTCTATGGTAGAGATTTAAAGTTTGTTGATACATAAATGTGTTTCAGGCCGTGAGAATGGACAGGATCACTTGAGAAGAGGATGCAGGACCAAGGCCTGAGGAATGCTAGCGTTCAAAAGTCAGAAGAGAGACAGAGCTTGCAAAGACAATTGAGAAAGCAGCTAATGCAGTAGGAGGAAACTCAGAGTACAGCGGAAGCTGAGAGAGGGGTGTTTCAGGAGTGAAGGGAATATGCGACTCTTGAATGGTTCTAATATGGTCAGAAAAGTGACAATGCATTTGGCCTCACGTAGAGGAATGGTTACCATTGCAAAAGCATATTCAGTGTTATGGCGGGGACAGAATGAGTGAAAGAAAGCAAGTGAGGAAGTAGAGTTATACCAATCACACTAGATCTTTTAGAATCTAATCATTCTTTTAAGGGCTATATGATGGTCCATAGTGTGATTCTACTGTAGCTTATTCAGCCTTTTATTATCAGCGAGCATTTGCTTTATTTTCATTTTTGCAGTTGAAAATAAGGCTACTATAAACATTCTTCCCTCCACCCATCTCGCCTCTCGTGCAAGTGTGTGTGTGTGTATGTGTGTGTGTATCCTTACACGCTGGTGAACTTATTTGTGTAGATTCTAGGGATGGGATTACTGGGTTGAAGGATATATATATGCATTTTATGTAATTTTAGCTGGTATTGCTCATTACTCTCCTAAAAAGCTGGAAAAATTCACATTTCACCAGCAATTCATGAGCGCTTGATGATACAGGGGAAAGGAGATCTATGTGAAGGTGCAAAGTTCTTGAATAGGTAACAGGAGGTGGGTTGTCAAGTATGTGTGAAGGGATAGGGCTTTGGTAGGAAAAGGGACACCTCCATTGTAATGGGGGAGAAAGAAGGTTTGAGATGTCCATAGTTTTACCATTTTGATGGTAGTAACAGGAGGAAATTTTATAGTCTCGGTGAAATAAGATACGGAATCATCAGGTGAAAAGGAGGAACCTGGAAGGCTCAAAATATGAAATCATTACTAGAAAGTTGAGAATGGTATCTAGTAAGATTGCTGGGCCATGCTGGATTCAAATGAAGTCTGACTGTGTGGTTTCTCTCTAGCTGTATGCTGTCACTTGGGTTTGTGCTCAGAGGAAGTGGATACTCGGGGTCATCTAGTGCTGGGGTTTGCCAGGCAAGTCTGGTGAAGAGAGAGGGACAAGGGAAGTAGGGGTATGCTGCAAGGGAATGATTACTCATGGACCATACAATCTCAGCTCAACAAAGAAGGGGACAGAAAGGGGTTGTGAGATTGTGACAGGGTCTGTGCATGAGAGAGAATTTTTAGCAGTGAAGATGCAAAAGCACGTGAACAGGAAGGATGGGAAGGGGTGTTGGAACATGGGGTGTTTGAATTTAGAATTTTGCTCAGGTTTGATTTCTGTTGATAAAGTCAAGGAGTTGCCCGTGAATTTGGGTCACTGAGGAATACAGGAAGAGGGATCCTTAAAGGATACTGAGGACATGATGGGCTGAGATACTATTTGCATAATGTCCATTCTGTTGACAGGTGGTGACAGGAGTGGGAATGGAGGGGCAGTGAGCCAGGAGTAGAGCTTCCCAGTTGGTGAAGTGAGTGTGAGGTTGGCGGATAACTGTGGCAGCCTGGGGCGGGGGGGCAGCCTTGAGCTTTGAAAGAGCAGGGAGATTTGCAGGCAGAAGGTGAAGAAGAAGGTGCAGGGTAGCGATGGGGAACAAGGGTAGTTGCCTCCTCTCCCTCCTGGCCCTGGGACTCATGGGACATTGAAAGAAACAAAGAGTCACCTCTTGAGGGCTTCGGGGGAAGCAGGCTTCCATGCTGATGATAAGGCATCAGGAGGGAGGGGAGGATGCGGAGGGACAGGGTGGAGAGCAGAGGTTCCTGAGAAGGGAGATTAGGTGAGCTGTGGTCTTCAGGGAGAGATTAGCCTTGGCCTCCTTGTAGAGGGGCAGCAGGCCTGGGTGTGGGTTGTGTAGCCAGAAGCTGATGCCTCTCTCTCATCTCTGCAGAAGGTGGCAAGAGCAGCTCCTGAGGGTAGGGCTGTAGGGGATTGCATAGGAGTTTGAGAGGAATGGAGGAGGTTTGAAATAGCAGCTGTGGAGAAGGGAGGAATGGAAGTGAGACGTGGAAAGATCATCAGGGGATGATGAACGCTCCGCTGAGGTTAGAGATTATGAGTTAGGCATAACCTTCCCCCTCTCACCCTTCCCTTTACATATGTAATGTCTGTTTTACTCCATTCCCACAAGACGGAATGAATTGCTTTCTCATCTGTGTTTCCATAGTGTTAAACGCCTACTTTTATATCACTCATCACATTGTGTTACAGTGATTTACCTGTTTTCCCTTTTCCAGTGTGAGCTCCTCGATAGTGGGGCTTATGTCTCCTTTATCTTCTGTCCATGATCACCTAGAATAATGACTGGAACATAGCAGGCACTCAGTTAGTGTTTACTGAATCGAATTGAATTACATAAGTATAGTCATTTTATTTTCTAAAAGTTCTTTTCCTTCATTGATCTGACAGCATATATTCTAAACAACTTCCTGGTTTCTGTGGGCACAGTGTGCTCATTAAGGGTGAGCCATCCTACTTCCTTGCCATGCAAGAGCAAGACCAGTGCAGAACATGAAGGCATCCCACTCGTTTCCACAGGCTTGGCATGAATTTATTTGCCTGCAGAATTCCTGTCAACAGAATCTTTGTTTGCCTTGCTGTTGACCTTACTCTTTGACCATAAGGACATTTTTTGAGAATGGAGTGAACGTCCATATTCTTCTGAGTGAATGGTACTGTGCCGTGTGATTTGAAAGCTGTGGGTGGCTGAACATGTAAGAGAGAGCTTTTCTTATAAAAAGAACCCAATAAGCAAAATAAAAAAGTCACCTTGCTTCCAAAACGTTGGAAATATTGTACTGACATGAAGACCATACAACCATGGAAAAATATTAATTTGCCCATTAACATGCTCATATTGTTCTGTGGGTAGGAAAATGAAGGTACATTAAGTATTATTCATATTCCATGTCAGTAACTGTGACTTTGGAAGGAAGCTTCTTTAGGTTTCCTCTCTAAAATTTAGAATTCTAGAATGTCCTATGAGAAGGGACCATGGAGAGCAGCTGGCCCAGTCCTCCAGTGCAACACTTACTTGAATCCCCTCTTCAACATGCCCACAGGTGGGTGCCTAGCATCTGCTTTTGTACCTCTAAGGATCCGCAGTTTCCCTGCGAACAGAAACCATGCTCTGCACTGACGCCAGAATGTTGCTGTCTCTATAACAGTCGTTCTCAAAACTTGCGTTCCCAGGAGTCCTTCATACTTTTAAAAATTATTAAGGACCTCAGAGAGCTTTTGTTTATGTGGGGTATATCTATCAATATTTATTAATTAATTTTAAAATGCAGTGATAATAAACCCATTACATGTCAACATAAATAATATTTTTTAATGAAAAATAGCTATATATTTTCCAAAACAAAATAAATTTAGTGAGGAGAGTGGCCTTGCAAATCTCCTTAATATCTGTTATAATAAATAGAAGACCTCTGGATTCTCCTATCTGTTTCTCATTCAGTCTGTCGTGATTTCACAGATCACGTAATCTGTGGAAAGCTCAACCGTACATACAGGGAAGGCAAATAACTTCTTAGAATTAAGAAGATTTGACCTCACAGGCCTCTTGAAAGGTTCTGAGACCCATGGGAGTCGCCAAATCATAGCTTGTGAACTGGTACTGTCGTGTGCACAACCGACAGATGGATGATTGATGAGGTACACTGTCGGGTGCCGGAATCAGAGAAAAAATAGATACAAAATGGGGGACGGACAATGTGCTCACACCTGAGGTGAACAAATATTGAAGGCCTACATGTGTCTGAAAGTAAAGCACTGAAAATTCCAACACTCACATCAACCGTTCCCTGTCTTCGTCAATGGGAAAAATACTTTAGGATTGTAAATTAGCCATTTTACCTATGGTGTCCATTCACTGAGATGATGACAAAAAGCTACTATGAATGTAGTTACATCTTTTTAATAAATTTCTATTGTAAGCATCACAGCATTGTCTGTGGACATGAGAAAACGAATGCCATGTCTGTCTTGATACACAATCCAGCTGGTTGACAGGCAGTGCTTGGGTACACGGGGATTTGCCAAGCCCTTGCACACAACAGTGCCTGCCCCCGCCACCTGTCCTCCGCAGGCTGGGAACCATGGCTCTGTGCGCGGTTTTCTCCCCCGCCCCCGTCCCCCCGCCCGCCCCCCCTACCCCGCCGAAATCGTTCGTCAGTTCTTGTCCCCAGTGTTAAATGTGTTGAGTGATAGAGTTGTTCTGGAGTTGTTTGGAAGCCATTATGACTTTTGGTGTCTTCACTGAAGATGGCTGGTGTCATAAAGGAAAGCTGAAGACAGATACACACGTGTGGTTGGGGGGCCGCCGGTTCTCTTCGCTTGCATGTCTCTTGCCGAGAGCAGGGGATGGCCACAGGCAGAGTGAGCATGGTTACCCTGCCCTGTGAGATATCGCTGAGAGCTTGTGCGAGAGGATTGTATTGAGAGAGTTAATACTGAGTGAGAGAAAAGTAGAAGTGTGGTAATAGTGCAAGGGGAGGAGTGAGAAATTAAATGGTATCTTTTTAGAAGGCTGCCTTATTGCAGTCTGCATTGCTCCTTGGGGATTTTTCTACCGAGTACAAGAAAATCAGCAAGCACTTCTTGAAAAACCCAGATGAAATTACTGCCATAAATTTTTATTTTTTTTCATGGTATAAAACCCTTAATTTAGATGGGGAGGGTTTATTACCAGTGTTTTCTTGGCACGGCTAAGTTCAATTAATTTCAGATGACAAGCTCACCCCCCCCTTTGCCTTTTTTCTTTTTTTTTTTTTCCAATATGTGGAAAGTACAATTTGTTATTGGTTTGCCTTTGGCTCTGGAGACCTCATTAAGGGCCCGAGAAAGGGATTCTATCTCTCTTTCTTTGACACCTTTCTGTTTTCTGCAGGATTCAGACCATTTGCATTGTCACATGGAAAGTATGTATGGTGTGTGCAAGGAGAAGGTTACCAGATAAAGGCGGCGGTATTTATACCTTTAAAAAACTGATTTGAAATGACTGTTGCAAGTTAAGAAATGGTTGCCACAGTGTTCAGCTAAGATAGGGAGCCTCAGCTTAAGATGAGGTCTCTGGAAAGAATGTGGGCACATTTAGAAACTTATTTAGCTGTTCTGACAGTTCATATGTAACATACCTGGTTGTTTGAAAGCAGGAACAAGATGTCAACAGAATATTGTATTTACTCATACTCCTAAGACATAGCGTGCTGCACCTTCAAGTTCCTATTCCTATCAGAATACTGTGAGCCTATCTTGCAAACAAGGGAAATAATCTATGGTGTTTTGTTTTTCTCTGCATGGTAATATAGAATCTATTGTAGTGTGAATAAAAGAAGTCACAAGAGATTCATTACTGTTTGTGAAGTGTACTGTCTGTGTCTTGCAGCATGTGATTCTTTATTTTACTTACAAAGTGGGTATAAAAATTAGAATTGAGGTGATAAAGAGAATATATATTGCATAAATAAGCAATTCAAACAAAAGTTTTACCATTATAACAAATAAATACCCTGCTTCAGAGGTTGGAGATTAGAATCCTGTTACATTAAATGCTTGACAATTAATTAGCTATTGTCTATAAAGTTCCCAAGATGACAAGTTACTTAAACACTATTATTAGGAGTAGCTGGATTAGTAATAATAATGTTCAAGTGCCACTGGCAACGATGAGGAGATTTTAAAAATAAAGATAAATGCGTGTGATCACAGTCAAAGTGATCTGTGTGCTGCATGCAGAGCGGGCGGTCCCCGGGCTCAGCGCTCTCGGAGCCTGTGGCGGGGCATGGGCAGGACTTGGCACAGTGTGCTGAGGAGGATGAGACCAGAGCGCTTCAGTTGTTAATATTTTTTCTCTGCTTTTTGTGTATTGCTTAACCCCTTGTCAAAATAGCGTTCACTTAGCAAAATTAAAAAGAAAATAAGAAAGCTGACAGAAAACAGACTTGGCAGAAGGCCAAGTGTAGAAGCTGAACCTCCAGCCGTTGCTGACAGGCATCGTTTAAGATTCCAAATGTGCTGGATCATTCATTAATGTGTTTTGTGTACTTTTTTTTTTTTTTAATAAAATACGGTACATAATTGGGATAGAGAAAAACGTGTGGGGATTTAACTTGATTGTACAGGTTCTTGTGTGGAATTTACGTCCTTAGGGCTCCATCCATTTCGGATGTAATTTTGTGAGAAAATCAACATGAACTGAGGACTGGCCCAATATCAATAATAGGGGAAAATTACCAAAGGACATGATGCACATGTATCCTTCTGACGGAGAGTGAAGCTTGCAAGAGGGATGATGGGGAGGAGGCCTCTTGATTTTTAGAATCAAAGAATTTAAAAGCTGGGTGGCATGGAGAAGCAGTGGTGCCCATCAACTGTTTCCCATGTCCCTTAGGTGACCTGGCCTCGGTCACGGTCAGGCTCGGACTGTGTGACTAGCTTAGGCCAGTGGGCTCCGGACAGGAGGGATGTATGCCAAAGTGTTAAAAGCCAACGTGCCCCTTCCGACCCTTTCAGGTTTACTTTCTGCTCTGTATTTTTTTCAGTACAAGATCACAGAACAAAATAGAACTATGCATGTTTTGAAATATATGTGCGCCTCTAAATAATGACAGAAATTCGGCTTATGTTAACATATATATATATTAAGTTAAATAGCACAATCTGCTACTTAGAAGCTTGCATAATAGCATTCTCTTCTCCATGAATACGGACTGTGGATGACAGACTAGTTCTGGTATGGTGAGTGTGGTCCTTGATACCTCACACGAGCCCTGGAAAACCCTCACAATGGAAAACACTGGGATAGGTGGAATTTGGTTTTAGATATGGCCTTAGACAGCCAAATTCATTCAGTAAACCATTTTTATCAATGATCAGATTTCTGTCTCTGATGCCTTGTTGGGACTCACTCAAATGTTGAGCTCACTAAAGATTTTTATTAATATGAAAGTAAAGTGTTCTGTAAAGCTGATAAAACTCACACATAGCAGTGTTAAGACCAAGAGACACCTCAGCCTTAAATCCGTTTGTTTTCAGCATACCTAACCTACATTATTCTCATTGAATGCCTCTTTCTGTAAACCTAGCTGTTGCCACCTTGGTTGTTTGCTTGCAGTTTGGCTCTAGCCAAGCTTGTTTAATTAAGACTTGGAAAAAATACCTTTAGCCCTGCCTGGGATTTGAGAGAACAGGCAGATCTGAATGAAGGCTTTGCTTGTTGTAATGGCTGCTCACCTAGTTGGCGGGAGTTTTGTAGCAACAAGGTTTAGAAATCCTCTAATACATGGTGATTTTCATTGTAAGAGGTCTAGTTGTAAGGAGTAGTCATCTGTTTCAATGAAAGTTCTTCCTTACTGAATACCTAATTCTTTTCCTCTCCCTTACTCTCTCTCCTCTCTCCCGCCTTCTCTCCCTCTTTCTTCCACATAATGAACTGGAAAACTTGAAGAATGGGACCCCACTCTGCTGCCATGTGTGGGGTCCAGGAATCCTGCTCATTTGAAAGAGCTAGCCAGTTCTGACGCTATACTTAGGAGACATCTTACTGAACATGGCATCTTTGGTGATGAATGAAATGATGAAGAGGGAGTGTAATTTGATGGAAAAAAAAAAAGGAAAGCATATTCTTGGACGTACCTTAGAAAATATAAATCACAGATCAATATAAAGTTCAGATAATACTTCTTCATCCAGAAATTATATGTGACAGCAATGGGAAGTTGGGAGAAGTTCTCTCCATGTGTACATTTTAAGAAGTACAGTGTTTTGGGGGCACCTGGGTGGCTCAGTCGTTGAGCGTCTGCCTTCGGCTCGGGTCATGATCCCAGGGTCCTGGGATCGAGCCCCGCATTGGGCTCCCTGCTCCTTGGGAGCCTGCTTCTCCCTCTCCCACTCCCCCCTGCTTGTGTTCCCTCTCTAGCTGTCTCTCTCTCTCTCTCTCTGTCAAATAAATAAAATCTTAAAAAAAAAAAAAAGTACAGTGTTTTTATTTGGTACAGTTGCATATTCATTTCTAACAGACTGCGTCTTAAAAGGATTGGACTTTTATAGATTCTATGAATATTCAGAGAGTCACCAAAACCAATTCCGTCTTTTACCTTATGCATCCAGACCCATCTGTCATGTGCTCACTAGATGGTCCTAGCTCTGTATTGTGAGCTTTCCCTTTTGAGAAAAAGGTATTTCCCGCGTGGACGGGGGTGGGGGGAGCATGCGGTACCTTTGCTGCCCTGGTTGAAAGTTTCAGCCTTCAAGGTGGATATTGGTGTGTGTGTGTCTGTGTCACTAGGCCCACTTTGGAATCTGGCATTTCTTGCTTTCAGGGTCTTTTGTAGGACCAGGACACACTAAGAGAAGGCCTAATGAGATGCTGCTAGTAAGTCATCAGGGTACTTGGCAAGCTGGCAAAAGCTAGAAACCTTACCATTTGCATTTTAATTGGCATGACCATTAGCCTAAAGACCGAATTTTAAAAGTTGTCCCTTGAGCCTTTTCTCCCTTTTACCCTCTCATTCTCCTAAAGCTGATTAGCATCTTCTAGAAAAAAAAAAGTTTCTCCACATTTTAAAACTCATGCCCTTTTTGATAAATATAGAAGTCTTAACGCCTCTTTTATTTATTTTTTTAAAGATTTTTTTTTTTTTAAGATTTTATTTATTTATTTGACAGAGAGAGAGACAGCGAGAGAGGGAACACAAGCAGGGGGAGAGGGAGAGGGAGAAGCAGGCTTCCCGTGGAGCAGGGAGCCCGATGTGGGGCTCGATCCCAGGACCCTGGGATCATGACCCGAGCCGAAGGCAGACGCTTAACCGACTGAGCCACCCAGGCATCCCAAGATTTATTTATTTTTGAGAGAGAGAAAGCACAGGGTAAGGGGGCAGCTGGGCAGAGGGAGAGAGAAACTTAAGCAGACTCCACGCTGAGTGCAGAGCCTGATGGAGCCCGATGCGGGGCTTGATCATGACCTGAGCTGAAATCAAGAGTCGGAGGCCCAACCAACTGTGCCACCCAGGCACCCCAGAAATCTTATGCCTCCTTTAATGTTATTTAAAATATCCATTAAAAAGTAAGAATTGTGGGGCACCCTGGGCGGCTCAATCGGTTATGCGTGTGCCTTCGGCTCAGGTCATGATCCCGGGGTCCTGGGATTGAGCCCCGCATCAGGCTCCCTGCTCCGCGGGAGGCCACTTCTCCCTCTGCCTGCCACTCCCCCTGCCTGTTCTCTCTTTCTCTCTGTCAAATAAATAAATACTTAAATAAATAAATACTTTTAAAAAAAGTAAGAATTGCAACAAAAGAATCAAGGCAAAAGAATGACAGTCTTAGAACGATGCCTTTTTTACTTCCACCACGTGAGATCAGTGTGAAAGTGGGGTCTGCTTGCTTGGCGCAAGCATTTTTCCTCTTCTTGCTAGTGACAGGGCCCAGCCTGTGCAACTGCTTTGTTTTCGTGGTCACACAGGGCAGAGAGCCTGCTTTGCGACTATAGTCCCTGTTATTATAATTCCGAAAGTGCATGTTCAGACTACACACACATGTGCCCATCTTCCCCAGAAAAGATCTTGATATGACTCCCGTGCCATTTCCCACCACCTCACTGCTTTACTTAACTATAAAGAGAAAAACAGATGAAAGTAATTAAGATGGGATAAATAAAACATTCTTATTCATGAGCACACCTGTGTCTCTCAGCCACCGTCCCCCCGGGTCTCTATTACTGCCCCTCCTCTTTGCTGTCCTGGCCACCCCCAGCTGTACCTGCCGGCAGTTGGGTCTGGCCCTGCAGTCTTCCTTGGACAAGAGTCATCCGGCACCGCTGATTCCCATCACTGGATAGACATTTGCAGTGCCTTAAATGGAAGATAGCGTATAGGAAGCCTGGGTGCGACGATAGCACACACAGAACACATGCTAGTTCTGCTCCCTCGCCTCCCCGCCCCTCCCTGGATTAAGTGGTTTTGCTTCCAGAATCATCTTTGGGTCTTCTCATGGGTGATGGTAGGACAGAATTTTCATAGATGCAATTCTAAGTGGGTTTTATTGATTTATCCAAGTGCCTCTATCTCTTCTTACTCTGGTTCCAGTCCTCCTTGGGGGTAGGATAGGTCTTTTGCATTCTTTCCATGGTAACGATGGGTATAAGAAAACCAGCATTCTTTGAGGATCTCCTGTGTGAGTGTAGGCACTGGGCCGAGTATTTTACTTACATCAGTACATAGAATCCTCACAATGTTCCCATGAGTTGAGAATAATTATCTCCATTTCGTAGATGAAGAAACTGAGGCACAGAGATGTTATTTGCCTGAGTTGCTCTGTGGCGGTGGAGTCAAAATCCAAACTCAAAGTCATTTCTCTTTACACTATAGAGTTGCTTTTTTGGTTCCAGTGAAATGAATGATCCTTTCAAAAACATGTTTAAACTTTTCTGGGTTTGGGGTAGGCAGAAGAAGAAAATATCAGATTATTATTATTATTTGGGAAATAATTACTTTACTCTGCCTAGTAACTATTTGCTATAGGGTCTGGGGCAATGCTTTCCATACCTTACAGTTTTTAGAGTAGAACACCGGGAATATTATAATCACTTAACTCTATTTTTACTTGTTATTATAATTAGAATTGTGATCCCTTTTCATATGAGAAATTAATATATTTTCAAGAATAGAAGTATCATAGGTTGGCCTTTTGATAACCTTTAAGGGTAGATATCTTTCCCCACCTCTTCAGAATAGTATTTGGAGCTCTAGCTTTGGATCTATTTTAATAGGAGTTGTGATAATGAAAAAATAATGTACATATGATGAATCTTTTATACTGTTATTTAAAAACAAATGTTCACATATAGAAAAAATGAGTAAAAGACATTTCTGTAATTTTGAAGTTGCTCTTTGTACTCATTGTATTGTAGAACAGTTCCATGATTTTTATAATCTCACTCTAATTTAGATTTTAACACACAAAAAATAGTTAATACCACTGTAGTGCTGACATCCCAGCTGTTTTTCTAGGCTTAGGAAATAATTCACTCATTGTCACAACTGTGTCTGTCTGTGTACGGTTTGGTTTTATTTTACTTTGATTTTTTTTCTTTCTTTCCCTTCCTTCCTTCCTTCCAAGATTTATTTATTTATTTTAGAGAGAGAGTGCACGTGAGCAGAGGGAGAGAGAGAATTTCAAACAGACTCCCCGCTGAGCCCGGAGCCCCACACGGGGCTGAATCCCATGACCCTGAGATCATGACCTGAGCTGAAAGCAGGAATTGGATGCTCAACCAACTGAGCCACCCAGGCGCCCCTCTCCAGAACATTTCTTTGGAGCAATTTAGATTTGAGTAAAAAACTTTAAATTCGGTGAGGGAAATTGGCAATGGAAAGATGGTCTGATATTGAAAATATGTGCTGAGATAAGCCATTGTATTAAAAAATAATAATAAAAGGAGCTAACGTTTTATTATCACCATTCAAGATCAAGAAAGATTTGCTACTGAACCTAGGCCCTTGGAAATTGCATTTTGAGCCTCTGACCACTGGAGGGCGCTGTGCTACTGCAAACCACTTATTCAAGTCAGAAGTCATCAAATCTCTTCATTTGTTCTTCTCACTAAAAAGATAAAGGATTTATATTCTTGTAATGCCAAATCAGTTCATACTTAACATTCAGCCTTTAGCTGTAGAAACTTGTTTGAATGACAGTAATGGCTTCATTTCAAGTTATTTAAATGTTTAATGCTGTGTAATTTACTCAAATGTGTATAATCCTTTATTTAACTAGATGAAAATAATACACTGTTAACATTGTTTTTAGTATTAATTAATGCGACTAATTGAAGTTAAAAACACTAAAACCAATTTCCACGTTTTGTTGCATGATCAGACTGCAAAGAGGTTTCCCTCTGGCCAAGGCTGGTCTTGGTTCAGTGCTCATTTCCCCTCAACCCTGCTCTCTGCCCCCCAAACACTCCACCTTCTCCCTGCTATTTCTGTAGTTAATTTGATTTCAGTATACGGACAGCTATGGTTGGTAGCAAAACTGATTAACTGTAGATCGTTTCCCCTCTGAAAACTTGTCTTTGCAACACATTATGACAGGAGCTTCCTAACATTATTTTGTTATTCCAAAATAAACGTAGTAATGATTGAAATCACTAAATTACTATAAGCACGTAAAAGGAGGGAGAAAAGATGGAAGTACTTGTTGACATCACTAGTCTTCACAGTCTACGAGAACTCATTTTCAGCAGGAAAAGGTAGAACCTCAGTATTCCCACCAGAAGACCCCATCAACACAGCTCTTGTTGCCATTGACTCTCAATAATAATGAAAAACAAAACCAAAAGCCCCTGCTGTTTTCAGAGCTTTGGTACGGTCTTGGAAGTCAGAGGAGATAAGTCAAAACCAGGTAACACCTTTCTGGCAGCTTGCTTATACTACTGTGATGTGTTATATTGGAACGGCCCATTACAGTTCTCTGTTTGTAGGCATAAATAATTCTTCCTTCTTAAACATGGCTCCTCCAGGGTGCCAGAGAAAGGAACATTTCACTCACTGGAATTGTTGATAAATATCCTTTATTCATAGTAATTGTTAGGTCACAGCATGCTTTGTTATTTTAAACTCTGGAAGTTTTGTCTACAAACTGGACAATTTTTTAAGGGTTAAAAATGCAGAAGTATCTCATTTTTAGATTAAATTCTAGATTAAAATTGTCTTAGATTAAAAAAACACCTATAAACAAAATTTGTCAACTCGTGAACAGTATTTTATATCATCATGTAATCCTTTATATGCAGTGGCACTATTTTATTTTGTGAATAGAATCTTAAATTGAGAATTTAATTTCATGAGCAAAAGGCAATCTAATTTAATTTAATGAGCAAATTGCACATTGGCTCTGGTTTATTTGTTTACCAACAATTTTTTTTAAAGAATTTATATGACATTTGTGTCACAACATAATTTTATCATAATTTTAAACATTATATGTGTATATTTTATAAATATACATATATTAAGAAGTATATTTTTAAAACATTGTGTGTGTGTGTGTGTGTATACTGTTAAAAAACAAAATTCAGCCGAATCAATTTGAAGATCTAATAGGCTTTATTCAATGATTCATGAATCAAGCAACATCCCATCTAGCAAATAGAAAGGAGCTCAGAGGAGCTGTACAAAATGGAAGGCTTTTGTTGGCAAAAGTGGGCAGGGACAAGGAAAAAGAGGAAGGTCTCATCTTTATTTGGGAGATGGAAGGGATGTATCAGGCAGATCACCTCTACTGCTGACCAGGGAATTCCAGACCCACCCATTAAGATTACATTCCTGGGGAGCTTGAAATAGCAGTTAGGTTCATATTAAGTTTAGGTTTGGGGATGTGGGCCTAACATAAGTGTCTCCATTTTGGGCCTATTGTATCTTCTTTTACCCCCTTTTGATCAGACTCTCAGCTTAACTGAGAGATGTGACCAAAATTTAAGTGCCACTCACAGCTGCCCCTCAGGCCATGCCATTTTTTGGTTAATCTCTGTGGTATTCACAGGTTACAGCTTCGGGTTCATGATTCTTGAGCCAGTCATTCTTCCCGTTCCTTTTCCACTGTTCCTGTCTTAGGGAGATCATTTGCTTGGTAGTTAACGGCTGCGAACATGCATTTAAGGCTTTTGAGAGAATACAGCACACCAGGGAGATTACTATGATTATTATAAGCAGGATAATTCCCAATATCTGGAGTGCACTCTGGAACTGTGTTCCCCAAGATTCAAACCAGTCAAAATCAAATAAGTCAAAGAAAGACCCCACTAATGGAGTCACCTTTTTAAAACCAAGTGGCTTGTGCAGTGATCTTATGTAATTGCATTTCAACCTCCCCAGATACCTCCTTGCTCAGCTAAAAGTTCATCAAGGGCTGTCCTATCATCAGGGACAACTTTGGCCAGAGAGTCTAAGGAGGTTCACTGGGCAGCTGTTGTCTTAGCAGCAGATTCTGTAGTACTTTCAAGAGTTAAGGAAAGGTTCCTGACCAGAGCCTCATTTGTACTCTCTCCTAACCAGGGAAGTAGGACCCTGCCAAAGGAAGCAAACCCTGAGTCATGAATGTTTCCTGGTAATTCCCATTAGAATCTGTGGCTCAAGACTGGAAAGGTGACAGCCATGGAGACCAGTAAAATTTTAAGGGTCTATAGACAACACAGGTGCTTTTATTCTGGTTGTCTCTTGTGTCCCTCCCTTTGCGTAGAGCCCGGTCACAAGTTTCCCAGTGTTTTGGGTTGTTAACCAGAGACAGGGAAGTAGACCAGGGTGTCGCTAGCGTCATGGACAGACTGGAGTTCTTGTCAAGTACAGCAGTCGGAAAGGTTATCCCCCTTAGCAGTGGCTTGGGAGCTGTGGATGATGGCATTATCTTTCTAGGCCAATGCCAAAGTAAAGGAAAGAAAGAAAGAGAGGGCTTCCTGTTTAAAGTATGAAATCTTGATCCATTGTGGGAGGAGGAAGTCCACCTCAGTGTCAGCTACTTCTCTTCCTAGTCGGTTTGATTTGGAGGTCTCCAACGCTGGCATAGGACCAGATGTCTGGTAGGCCTTTTTCAGCAGTAAGATGTGTGTTCAAGCTTCAAGTCCCTGAAGCTTGGCTGCCCAACTTCTTACTGGCCAAACTTCTTAAATTCTTTCCCAGTTCAGTTTTATGATCTTAAAGTTGTCAGAAACCGGAGTGCCTGAGTGGCTCAGTCGTTAAGCGTCTGCCAGAGTCCTGGGATGGAGCCCCACATCGGGCTCCCCACTCGGCGGGGAGCCTGCTTCTCCCTCTGCCACTCCCCCTGCTTGTGATCCTTCTCTCGCTGTGTCTCTCTCTTTCAAATAAATAAATAAAATCTTTAAAAAAAAAAAAAAGGTTATCAGAAACCTGTACTTGTCAAAAGTCCTTTTCTTGAGTTTCCTTGAAGATGAAGCACCTTTGTAAGAATACTTTTGCAAAGAAAGTGTCAGAGTAAAACAATAATTGCCTGTAAATGACAAAAAACTTAAAAATTCCCATTGTTAGGGGCGCCTGGCTGGCTCAGTCAGTAGAGCATGGGACTCTTGATCTTGAGGTCATGAGTTCAAGCCCCACCTTGGGCATAGGGCTTACTTTAAAAAAAAAAAAAAAAAGCCCATTGTTAAAGATCTGTTGAGAGTTCATTATAATGAAATTGACAAAGAAATCTGGTTATTTCTGTGAACACAACATTTCAAGAGAATAACTGGAAATATGACTGACAAAGCTTAAATATCAGATTTTTTAGGAATTTTACATAATTTCTGGAACCCTTATGTTAATAACATATGCATACAAGGATATTCATAAAGAAGGTTTAACATCAGTTATTTGACAGTGCTTCACATGTAAATTAATTTATATGTCAAATATGCTTAATTCGTTTAACATCTTCCTTTTGGTAAGGAGAGAGAACAAGTCTTAGATGTTTCAGAGACCCTCTTGAAAATCCCAAAGTTCGTTCAAGATCAAAAAGATTTCATTTAGAATTTGATTTTGGAAAGCTTGTAAAACATATCAAAAGGTTTTAAAACACTTGGTTAAATAGGGTCATAGATCAGTGTGAAACAATACTTAGTTATCTATTTAACTACGGTGACAAAGACTTTGCAGGCAAGTATAGAAAATTAAATAGTTGTACAATTTCTTTTTTTTTTTACGATTTCTTTTTTTTAAAGATTTTATTTATTTTTTTGAGAGAGAGGGAGCACATGGCATGCACAAGCAGGGGGAAGGGCAAATTCAGTCTTATCCAAGTTGAACACACTTAGAATTCCTTTATTAAGATTTTTTTTTCTCACAAACTTTCTACAGTTTTGTCCTGTTTTTCCTCTTTTCCATTTTGAAATTAACGTCCTCCCTTTAGGACAAAACTACTTTCCTTTCCCTCAACAAAAAAGCATGTCCATTCCTTATATCTTCTTTTACTGAAAACACACATCCTACTTTCCTTGCATACAGAGGTGTCTCCCTTGATATTTCTAGTAGTTTTAGATACACATGTTAGAATTCTTAATCTTTAAAAACCTAATTTCTAGTGAAAATAAAGAAGTAAACAATTGTGACCACTGTGTAGCTTGGCAAATTTATAAATACTTTTTATTATTTTTAGAAACATGCTTTCTCATGGTATATTTCTCAGCATGGCACAAAACATATTTACTAATAGACCCAGCTATCTTTAATTCCTCTAAAAAGAAGCAAAAAGTAGAAAATCCTATGTTTAGTAATTAATGTTTTCCTATTTTATCTTATTTGGAAATAAGCTGGATATTCAGTGAATTTAACTTAATTCAACCTTTAACCTAGCGAAACTTTTTATCCTACTTAATCTGTCTAATTCACTTGCTCTTAACAATTATGTTTAGATTACCTGCAAAAACTTCATGAGACATTAGATAAAGTCAGCCATCATCCCAAGCTGTTTTTCTTGCTGACACATTTTGTAAGAGATAACATGAACTCATTTTACCTTTAGTAAGCAGAGGGAGAATAAAAGCTGTATGTCTGCATTATTTTTAATTTGGGTAACTGAAGACATGTCTATGTTAATTAAACCAACAAACTTTAAATTAGTTTCAATACCAAATATTTTCCCAGATCATGTGAATCTAAAATTCATTTGGGTTAGCTTCTGTTTTATTTCTGAGAGTTTCCTTTATGTAAACCCTTCATTTTCCTAATGCCAATAAAATAGAGCTCTTTCACAAATTAACTTTGGCAGTACCATCCAGAGGTAGAAAAATACCATAAATCCACAGCACACCTATGTATAGACACCCTCAACAGAGACCTTATAGCTTCTGTTTTAAAATTACTGCCACGAATCAGGTACAAAACTCACTGGTTAAAAAAGAAGTTGGATCTAAGTTGTTTTTCTGGTTTTGTAAAGATTTATAGGACAAGGACAGTTGATTTTAATTCTTCAAGGAGTGGGATTGCAACTTAAATGATATCATATGCTGATCCACTCATAAATCCTTTTACAAGGGCTTTAGGTTTTTCTCTGCCTCTGGGTACCTTTAGTTTAAGGGATGAAGCCTAAAAGAAAAGTTCTGGGGCGCCTGGGTGGCTCAGTCGTTCAGCGTCTGCCTTCGGCTCAGGTCATGATCCCAGGGTCCTGGGATCGAGCCCCGCATCGGGCTCCCTGCCCGGCGGGAAGCCTGCTTCTCCCTCTCCCACTCCCCCTGCTTGTGTTCCCTCTCTAGCTGTCTCTCTCTCTCTGTCAAATAAATAAATAAAATCTTAAAAAAAAAAAAAAAAGAAAAGTTCTTACCAGATTCTGAACTTCTAACCAGGGAGATACTTGAAAATTTGTTTAATTATGTTGTCAGTTTTCAGCCAGGACAAACAGCAAGCATTTCTGACAGTATTAAATAACACCCCTAAGATGTAAGAGAGGTCCCCAGAGAGGGTACAAAAGATGTTTTCTTTCCCTCTCACTGTGGGGGAGGGGGGGGCAGACTTCAGATAGAAATCTGGGAGAGATGACTGATAAGAACTCTCACCCTTAGCTGGCTTCTGCCCAGGATCCCCTCTGCAGGCTCAGAGAGGGGTTTCGAGAGAGTAGCTTCAATGTTTCCCAGAATTCAGCAAGGTTTTTCATTAATTTTAATTTTAGTTTCCCTTTGCTGTTTAAGGGAATAACAGTAGTTTACTAGAAAATCTCTTGGAATCTCATCAACCTCAGAAGGGGCCCATATGGGGCCCTTCTTTGGAAATAGATATGAGAGCATCTGTAAGGCCACTAACTTGATGGACTTTCTTTACAGTCTTGTTCCAAAGTCCTTTCAAGGTGCTCAGCTGTGGTCTGGAGTTCAGTCGCAACAATGGCCTCCCATTCTATTTTCTGCCTTTTTATCAATCCACGAATGTCAGGAGGTAACCCATTTAAAAAACTTTTGAGGATCCTCTCTGGGTTTGGGAAATTCTTTGACTGTGGCTTTAGATCAGTCTTTGACCTAGGCATGAGATACCTGAAGAGGATCCCTATAGCCTTGGGTGGCCTTATTTTAAAAGGTAACTGTTTAATAGTCTCTTGAGAACAGAAAGGCAATTCAGAGGATCACTAGACTATCAAGTAAAGGAGGACAGAGAGGCAGGAAGAGTTAAGTCAGTCTTGCTGTCTTTTGTTTTGGGTACCTGTTATATCTTTTTTTTTTTTTTTTTTTTAAGCCTTTTGCAACAAATCTTTCAATGAAGCTATTTTGGAATTTTGAAGCCTTTTGGAAGCTTCTCATGCCAGTTAAAATAAGCATCACATTCTGTTTGTTTAATTTGCAAGCCCTTGCTTTTCAACGCACTTCTTCACTGATCTTCCCTAATTGGAGCATTTCTCATAATGGCCATTGTAGTTCTTTTTTTTTTTTTTTTTTTAAAAGATTTTATTTATTTATTTGACAGAGAAAGACACAGTGAGAGAGGGAACACAAACGGGGAGTGGGAGAGGGAGAAGCAGACCCCCCGCCGAGCAGGGAGCCCAATGCGGGACTCGATCCCGGGACTCCAGGATCATGACCTGAGCCGAAGGCAGTCGCTTAACCAACTGAGCCACCCAGGCGCCCAGGCCATTGTAGTTCTTGTCTGTAATTCCTCAAAGAGCAGTTTGGTAGGCAGCAGTTTGGTAGGACCCTAGCCACAGATGGAGTTTAACCCATTCTCTGTCTAGCCATATCTAGCTGCAGATGGGGTGTAACCCATATTTCTCTCTGGCCATGTTTTGGGGCCCCCAACATAATGGTTACCAGGTCAAGCTCTCAGAACACAGTAAGACTGTGCTATTTTTGTATATGCTTACAGCTTCTGAGACCATAGTTCTTAGACATAGAATAAACAGGTGGGCCAGAAGGTGGCATGTTCAACTCTGAAATTAAAGGATCCTATTCTTTCTTTTTTATTTATCTACCTATTTATCTAAGCTTTTGGGTCTCAGAGCCAAATTAATACCTCAAAGGGAGGTGCTAGGGGGTTGGAGATTGTGTGGTGTTTTACAGTGTACATTGCACAGAAATTTTCTTGGGTTTGGTGGGTGATCTAGTCTCAATCTAACCCATTTGCTGACCAACTTATCCTAATATGGGAGTCTTAGAGTTAGGTGGTGAACATTCTAACAGCTTTTGAATGTCTGGCTTGTGCCTACCAATTTTTGCAGCTTTTTGGTTTCAGAAATCCCTATTACCAATAGCCTTTGTCTTCACAAAATGAGACAAATATGTAGCTTAACACATTAGTAGTAACCAAGAGATGTTACTATAGACTGGCCAAGAGAAGGGCCTGTGTGCAACTGGGACTGGGGAAAGGAATGAACCTAGCAGACCCCAAAAATGAGAACTGGAGACTGGACTGGGTTTCCCAACAAAAGGGGACTTGCAGCCAATTAGATTAGAAGCATGACACAAAGAGACCAGAGCTCAGAACCTGGAGGAACTTTCCAGTGGCCCTCAGAAATGGTGAGAAAGACAGTTCACAGGGTACCATGCCTGCGTTTCTTGTTATCCCCAAATATCATCAGGATTTTGCTTAAGATCCCACTGCTGCCACCAAATCTGTAAAAAAAACAAAACTCAGCTGAGTCAATTTGAAGATCTAATAGGCTTTATTCAACAATTGATGAATCTAGCAGCATCTCATTTAGCAGATAGAAAGGATCTCAGAGGAGCTGTACAAAATGAAAGCTTTTGTTAGCAGAAGGGGGCAGGGACAAGGAAAAAGCAGATCACCTCATCTTTCTTTGGGCAGTGGAAGTGTTCTGTGACATGGATCACCTTACTGCTGACCAGGGAATTCCACACTGACTGGTCAAGATTACATTCCTGGGGGAGGTTAAAACTGCAGTTAGGTTAGGCATTAAGTTTTGGTTTGGTCATGTGGGCCTAGCAGAGGCTATTCTAATTGGGGCCTGTTGTCTCTTTTTTAATGATTTACATGCACGTAGTAGTTGTCTCAGTTGGGTAAAACAAAACAGTTGAAACAAAAATTAGGCTTATTCTTAAATATATGCCAGATGGCTCTTTTAGGAGATGAGTTTATGAAATTCGTGAATGACAGAGTGATACAATTTTGAAAGTCATTATTTTAGTTGTATTGTTCTTCTCTCTCAAGTCCCTAAATGACAAGAATGGCCAGTACTTTATAAAGAGGCCTTCTTTCCATTTGATCTTTATAAACACTATACTAGGGAGTCGATGTAAATATTAGCCCTATTTTATAGTCAAGGACATGGAATTATCAGAACGTTTAAATTACTTTCCTAAGATCCCAGCAGTAGTGTGGTATGAAGCTGGGGCTAAGCTCAGTTTCCTGCTCTTTGCTCCTCCACCCTCTCTCCTTTGAAGGCTGCTGTGTACCCCAAAGGGAAGCCGAGAACCAAGATCCCAAAGAGCCCTTCTGCCTGGGAAGACTGGCCTTTGTTCCCTGTGTGTTCTAGACTTGCTTAGGCTGTTTTTGTTTGTCAAGTTTTCTCATCTCTAAAATGGGATCTAGTTAGTCTTTTTCCAGTTTTATCCAAGACATCATAAATAATAATGGAGTGGTGATGTATTAAGAATTTTGAGCCCAGGGGTAAAAATCTACTTACAGTGTAGTTTTTTTTTACCTCCTGTGTTTTTGGAAGGGGCAAGTGGCTCTTTTCTTCTTCTTTACATGAAAGATAATAAGCAAGCTTGAAAAGGAAAGTCCTGGAACTAAACAGATGGGTCAGGCATTCTCCATCATTGAAACACAAGGAAGTAACTCTAATTATTTCTAATAAACCTCATTGGGCCAGGTGGAGGACTCAGGATTGTTTTTCTTCCTTCACTGGTTCCTAGCTTTGTAGTTTCTTCTCACTTAAGAATAAGGTTCCCCCCCCTCTTTTTAATGTACTTATTGGTGTGTGATAATAGATAGGCTGATTTCTTTAATAGATGCAATGTTATCGGTATTTGACTGCAAAGATTAAATTAAACCATAAATTAAGACATAACATTTCCCAAAGACATTTTATGTTTTAATCAGTGCTAAGATGAAATAATAAATAAATAAATAATAATAAATAAATAATAAATAACTGCTAAAGAAGCAGGAAAGTGAAGAAAATGAACCAGCATTACCACTTAATATTATGCAGGAAAAAATAATTACTTCTTAAGTACATGTAAATAAATACTAGTTAGTTACCAAATAAAGGTAAGGAGGGCTTTAGCTCATTAATGTGATTTCTTGTGATCTCCTGTAACCTGGCCTGGAGACTTTGTCGGTAGCACCCACAGCACAGTGCTACTCTCAGTTCACCAATGCCTTGCCTTCTTTGCTGGCGTCAGAATACTTGAGAGCGTGAATTGTTTCGTCATAGTACTGTATTTTGCAGGTACTTCACAGGGATGGGGAGACATTGCTTTCGTCTCTGTCACAACTCTGCCAACCTGTTCTTGAGACCATCTCTTTTCTGTGCTTGAGTTTCATTGTCTCTTGTCCCTTTTCATGCCTCTAATTCGGGCCTACCCTTGAAGACCTTCCTCTCAACACGACCCTCACACCTCGTGACACCTTTTCCCTTTCACCTCAAAACTTTCACTGCTTCTTCTCATCCAGGTCCCTTTGGGGGCTTTGTTATTCTGGCTTGTGTGCCAGTATCCAACATTTACAGTCCCCCACCTGACTCAGAGGAAACCACAGTGAGGTTCCCTGGTGCCTTCTCTGGAAAAATCTGCTCATAGTGTTAAGCCCTTTTCCGGCTTTGGTTCTGTCTGCCTTTGACCCTGCAGATCATGCTGACTAGCTTGAAATGAATTTATGTAACCTCCATGTCAAAAGGACTCTAAGGTCTCTCCTGTCAGACTCCCTTTCGTCATCTCTCACCTTCTCCATTCTTTTCACTGACAGGTCTCTCTGGGGTGTGGATTCTAACTAGCCTGCAACATCTAGTACTGAGTTCCCTTCCTTCATGTGTCAATAAGAATGAGCCTTGGAACTGGACATGTCTTTTGAGATTGTAGTGTCCATGCCTCTCATTTTATAGGGGAGGCATGTGGTGCCCAGAGAGAGTGTGGGATTTGCCTAAGGACGTGCAGCAAGTGAGCAGCAAACTTAGGACTAGCATCCTATCCCCCTGGCTCTGAAGCCATCCAGTCGTGTTTCCTCTACACATTCCTGCCATCTGGCCACCGCTGAGCAGAACTGTGCGGGCTGTGCAGATTTGGAAGACTTACACTGGCTGCTTTTTGGAGACTCATATAGATCGTTGGCCAGCCCCAGTAGATATGGCCGCACATCAATATTGGGCTATCCTGATCTCTATCAAAATCACAAGGAACAGACGTAGAGGATTTGATTCGATTGCTACATTTCTGAAATTGAAAAAAACAACAAATTTAAAAAGACAAAGCTAGAAGGTAAATGGCAAAATAGGGAAGATACAAAATTTATGACCAAAAGAAAAAGATTAAAATCTTTAACTCTTTGGCTCTGAAAAAGAATAAGATGAACAACCCAAAAGAAAAATGGGAACAGGACATGTGACAGTGGGAGTAGACAGTTCACAAAAGAATGCGTGTAAATAAATGTTCATGTGAAGAAAATACCAACCTCTTTGTGAAGCAAAGAGAAACCATTTTGTGCTTATTAAATGGGAAAATATTCTGAATTATGCTCATAGTCATGCTGTAAGGGTAGGGCCAAATATTCTTCCATACGTGCCTGTCCCGGAAGGATTAGCTAGAGGAATTATGATACATAAATACAAGGGAATTGTCCAATCATTAAAGCAGTCTTAGGAGAATTTTATATGACACAAAAATGTTCACGAGATGACTTGTAACAAGTGGGAAAAAAAGATACTAAAATAAGTGGTATTCTAATTTTTTAAATGACATATGTGTATATGTACTTTTTTAAAACCTGTAAGGAAATACACCAAATGTTAAGTGTTTATCATTGAATGGAGGTATTATGAATGATTACTCACTCTCCTCTTTAAATTTTTTTGCATTTTCTAAATTTTCTCCAATGAATGTGTACTAGTTTTGAAATTAAAGAAAGAAATGAAACATTTTTTGTAAGAGGGGTTGAGACCTCATCTTTGGATCACACATTCTTTGCAGATCTGCTGGTTCTTGTGTGACCTTTTTTAAAAGCTGTCTCCTGCTCTTCGGTTTGCAGAGAGTGGCTCTGTAGTAAGGTAAAGACTACCTGGCATGGGGCTGTGTGTGCACATTTGGCCTGAAAAACTCATTGCCCCTCCACCAGGGGTTTCTTCATTTACAGAGTGAAGGGGTTGGTTCCCAGTCTTATAAGGCCCCTTGCAGCTCTAAAATTGGATCACCCTGATTTTCCCCAAGCTCTTCAGCAATCTCCTTTCCTTTTTATGTCTCCCCTATATCATCTCATTGATTCTAGTTTGGAAGACCAGACCCACCTTAAAATCTGACTCTGAGAAGTTTTGTAGTTCATGGTATTCTAAAAAAAAACAAAAAACCAAGACCTCCACAGATACTTCCTAAAACCTTCCAGGAGTTGCTTTTGCTAAGCAGTATTTTATTCTCTGTTACGACTATTTTATATTTTTCCATCCATTTTTAAGTTCTAGACAAAGGGTCAGCAAACTTTACTGGTAAAGGGCCTATAGTAAATATTTTAGGCTTTGTTGGCCATACAAAAGTCTCTGTGACATGTTCGTCTTTTTTTCTTTTACACAACACTTTTTTTTTTTTTTAATTTTATTTATTCATTTGACAGAAAGACAGAGAGAGCACAAGCAGGGGGAGGGGCAGAGGGAGACGGAGAAGCCGGCTCCTGGCTGAGCAGAGAGCCGGATGTGGGGCTCGATCCCAGGCCCCTGGGATCATAACCTGAGCTGAAAGCAGACACTTAACTGACTGAGCCACCCTGGGGCCCCTACACAACACTTTTAAAAGATGTAAAATCCATTCTTAGCTCGGAGCTGCTAAGTAGGCCGTAATTTGCTGATCTGTATTCATAACCGTAGAGGAACAAGAAATTCTTTTCTCATACCTGGTGCTGCTTGCAAATTTGTTTTTTTTTCCCATATTTCTAAGACAGGCTGTCAAACTATAAATAAAGTAATCCTTCAGGATGACAGAAGAGAATTTATATTAATGGGTAACCGAAAGCACATTATTTTGTCCAGTTCATCAAATGTCTATTTAACCAAAAGCTCAGAGGTGGAATCTGCAGTAAAGGACTGTTTTAAGTCATATTTTATATTATGTACTTTATACTATCCCTGAAAATACCTTAAAATCCTAGATTTGGGTGAAGACTCAGAAAGTTGACCCTCATGCTTTCAGCTGGGCTACATTCAAGTGCTTTCAACTCTCCCTTCTAAACCTAGTAGTTAAGAGCACAGATTTTATAATCAAATGGACATGGGTGTGGTCCTAACTTGTTTATCCCCTTTGGCCTTTCAGGTTAGTCTTGCTGAGCCTCAGCCTCCGCTTCCTCATCTCTAGAATGAGGGCAGTAATCTGCAAGTGTCAAAGGAATCAGGCTTAGAACGCAGTCTTGGTACAGCTCTTGGCATTCTTGGGGGCTCCTCAGTTGGTATGGGATTATTAGAATACCTTTGTTTTTAAATTTTTTAATTATTTTGTAAATTCCAGTATAATTAACATACAGTGTTACATTAGTTTCAAGTGTACGATATAGTGATTCAATAATTCTATACATTACTCAGTGCTCATCATGGTAAGTGTACTCTAATACCCTTCATCTGTTTCACCCACCCCCCACTCATCTCCCCTCTGGTAACCATCAATTTGTTTTCTATAGTTGAGGCTTTTTTGGTTTGTCTCTTTTTTTGTTGTTCATTGTTTTGTTTGTTAAATGCTACATATGAGTGAAATCATGGTGTTTTTCTTTCTTTGACTGACTTATTTCACCTAGCATTATACTCCCTAGGTCCATCCATGTTGTTGCAAATGGCAAGATTTCATTCTTTTTTATGGTTGAGTAATATTCCATTGTATATATATACCACATCTTCTTTATCCATTCATCTATCAATGGATACTTAGATTGCTTCCATAATTTAGCTATATTAAATAATGTTGCAATAAACATAAGGATGAATATATCTTTTCAAATTAGTGTTTTTGTATTCTTTGGGTAAATGCCCAGTAGATCATATGGTAACTCTATTTTTAATTTTTTGAGGAAATCCCCCCCCGCCGACAGTGTTTTCCACAGTGGCTTCACCAGTTTGCATTCCTACCAGCAGTGCACAAGGGTTCCTTTTTCTCCATATCTTCGCCAACACTTGTTTCTTATATTTTGATTTTAGCTATTCTGACAGGTGTGAGGTGATTGTAGTTTTGATTTACATTTCCCTGATGATGAGTGATGTTGATTATCTTTTCATGTGTCTATTGGCCACCTGTAGGTCTTCTTTGGAGAAATGTCTGTTCATCTCTTCTGCCATTTTTATTTGGATTATTTATTTTGGGGGGTTGTGTTGTATAATTTGTTTATATATTTTGGACGTTAACAATCCCTTTTTGTTTTAGGATGTTCAGTGTTCTTCCTCCAGAACTAATTACAATCTCAAATAGCAGTCAATCCCAGTAAGTGTTTCTATGACTCTAACCCACATCTCATCCACTCTAGGACTTGTAGTCCTAGTCTACTGAACCTGCCATCCATTTCTCTCTATTTAATCCTCATTAGACATAAAAAAATAAGTGAAAACAGTCAGTAATGACCTTCTGAAGAATGAAAATAAAATACGTCCTCATTAATTCTAGTTCTGTTAACCTTTGCCTTAAGTCCAATTTCCCTATGCACTATTTTTGTTTCATCTTTACCCTTCCTGTGCCCTTCTGCAGCTGAAGAGCAAAGAGCTGGACACAGTATCCTAAACAAGGATTTCATCATCATTTCATTCATCCATTCAGTAAATACTTACAGAACCTTGCAGTGCACTGAACCCTATGCCTGGAGCTGGCCATACAGCAGTGACTAAGACCAAGTCTCTGCCTTGTGTTCCTTACATTCAAGTAGGAGAGGTAGACAATGAGATGTCAAGAAATAAATATGATACTTGCTGGTTGTATTTTGAGAAATTGGAATGGGGTAATGTGCTAACAGGTGACTGAATCCAGGGAAGGGACACTTGAGTGGGATGATCAGGGAAGGCCCCTCTAATGAAGTCATTTGAGCTGAGACTTGGATGATCAGAAGTGGGCCATGCAGAGAGCTAAGAGAAGAGTGTTCTAGGCTAGTGAATAGCCATGGTAAAGGTCGTGAAGTGTGGGAACTAGCTTGGGGTGTTTGAGGAGCAGGAAAAAAAGCCATGTATGTCTGAAATCTGGTGATAGTCTGTAGGGTGTTAGCAGAAGGTATGGCTTGAAATGAGGGCAGAGAGGAAGGGAGGAGCTGGGAACCACACGCCTTGGTAGTATGGAATTTATTCTAAAAAGCCATTGAAGGTTTTCAGCCAGAGAATGAAACAACTTGGTATATATTTTCGAAAGATCACTCTAGCTACTGTGAGAATGGACTATAAAGGGGACAGGCAAGGAAAAGCAAACACTGAGAATTGGGAAGGAGCTGCCAGGGAGGCAGGAAGAAAAAAAGAGAATGTTCATAGAAGCCTGAAGAAGACAGTCTTTCAGTAAGGGCAGATGAGAGATGGGAGTAGGCAGTAGATGCTACACTACAGGTAAGAACAGAAAAGTGACTAATGAATCTAGCAAAATGGAGTTTATTGGTGACCTTGCTAAGAACCAAATCAGTGGAGTCATGGGAGGAGAGAACGGAGGAGGAGGTAACAGGGATAGACATACGCACAGAAGATGAAAGTATTACATATCGCTGGGAAGAGAAGCAAGCAGAGAAGTGACAGAGAGGCTGGAGGGAGACTCAAGGGCAAGGGAGGATGATATTAAGATACTTGTATGTGAATTAGAATGATTCTGCAGGAAGGGAGGATTTGATAATGCAGGAGAGTGGATTTTTTCAGGGGCCAGGTGAGAGAAGGGCCTCACACTCAAGTGGAAAATTGGCTTTAGGTAGGGATGAGGCTCCATCCTCCCTCTTAACATAAAGAGAGGCAGAGTTCGTAAGGGTAGATTGAAAGAGGCAAAAATGGAAGAATTTCCTTCCTATTCACAATCCTTGTGTTTTTCTGGGCCTTTGTGGTATATTATGGCCCTCTAGATTTTTTTTTTTTTTTGGTACTATTATGCTGATTTATTTGTGCAATATATTTTTTTCTCCTTCTGCAGGCCATGTATCTTACATACAGATCTGTTTCCATGTCTGTTTCTCCCACTAAACTGGCATCTCTTCAACAAGAGTGGTTATCTCTGTATCTCCAGACACAGCTCACTGTTTGGCAAGAACTCAGTTGAAGGAATGACAGCTACATCAGTACAAAGAACTCATGTAGCAGCTACACAAACATGCAGTAGAAAGGAAAGTAATTCAAGAGCATGAATAAAATTCAGTGTTTATATTACTTAGAAGAATTAATTTATCTTTTTTTTTTTTTAAGTTGAATGAATTGTTACTGATTACCAGAACTGGGGAGTAGCTCAGGGTCAAAAAAGGAAGTACCTCACTCCCCGCTTGGAAAGAGGTGGAATTTTAACAGGCTCTCTGGGTAGGGACAAGTTAGTGTCTAGCATGCTATGCTGGAAAACACTGGTGGAAAACAGGTTCTGGAGAAAGTGAGATTCAAATGTATATGGGGAAAAGCAAATCCCAGTATGGTCAGTTGTTTGAGGGGATCTCAGAGGAGCGGGGAGGTTGTGTGCTAAGAACAAGATGAAATGTTAAAGAGAATGGCCCAAGCAGATTTGTGCTGAAATGAACAAGAACAACTTTATAGAAACTAGTTTCAGTTTGGGACGCCTGGGTGGCTCAGTCAGCTGAGCGTCTGCCTCTGGCTCAGGTCGTGATCCTAGGGTCCTGGGTTCGAGCCCCGCGTTGGGCTCCCTGCCCAGCGGGGAGCCTGCTTCTCCCTCACCTTTCCCTCTGCCATTCCCTCTGCTTGTTCTCTCTCTCTCTCTCAAATAAATAAATAAAATATTTTTTAAAAAGAAAAAAAAAGTTTGAGTTTAGCATGCGAAGCTCTTTCCCAAATGCTTTCTGCTTGGATGGGGAGAAAAAACCACAACAAAACAAAATAGTTCACTTTCCCCTTCAACATTATACAGCACATCCTCAATGAAACATGACTTTCTGAGTTACAAGCTGCCCCTGGCAAAGACGCTGGTTTTAAGAGCATAATCCAATGCATGCCCTGAAATTAATGTTCCATGGGCGCTCCAAATTTGTGTGACGTACTGTAAGTTATATCCAACCCAACTGTTCTTTAAACCAGCTGCATTAAGTATCATGAAATAAGTTGCCCTGAAAGGAACCATCTGAATAAAGAAGCTTTTATGCCTTTATAACTCCTTACTACATGACCCCAGGTCACTGCTATTGACACTGGGAGCTTCCTCTCCCACTTCTCACTCTCTTGCCTTTAATGGGTGGGAGGTCTCCATACCAGCTTTCTTTCTCTTTTTGGCTTCCAGATGCTAGCAAATGGTGCTGCTATCCCCATGATGGCTGAAAGCTGCGGGCACTGGCCTCTCCATCATGTCTCTCCCCTTCCCAGAGGCCCGTGGGGTACCAGCTGAAGAAAGGTCACAATCAGAGCAGCCCACCCCACAGAGCTCATTTCCTCCAGACTCATGAAAATGCCATCTTCATCTTCCCCTGGATTTTTACTTTTCAAAACACTTTCCAATGTGTGGCCTCATTTTATTTTACATTAAACTGACAACGTAACATCTCACCAGGGTTCAGCTGGGAATACAGTTCTGCCCTCACTGTGCTCTGCCATCTTGCCAGCTCTGTCTTTGTTACTCAGCTCTCAGTCAGAAAGGAACTAATTTACATTACATGATGCTGTGGTTGTCTCCTTGAAGAAAGCTAGATTCTTGCACACCTTGGGAAAGTATCTATCTGTGAATGTACTCGAATCTTCCAGATTACATGCCATTCCTCTTTTCTCTTCTTTCTCTTTCACATCATTGTGGGGTCCCCTCAAGTTAGAGCTAAATCTTCTGATTTTGCTCTCCCCACTCAATGGGATTTTACTCAAGGGGCCCATGGCTTCTGTCTTTCATTCCCTTTTTACCTGAGAGAAGTTGATGTAAGTAGAAAGGCATTTTCTAAACATAAGGCTACTGCCATAAAAGAAGAGAATTTTGACTTTGCTGAAGGTGCCCAGGTGTTAGTTTACTTCCCCAGAAGGATTTGGAACAAGCTTGGATTTGGAAATAAAGGTTCTTGTTCTGGGGGGTGTTGACTGAGCAGTCATGGCAACATCTGTGGCCCAGTGACATAGCTGTAGTCCAGAGAGGGAGTGTTGCCTTGTACAGCAGTGATTCAAGCCTAGATCTGGATTTTTAAATGTTGGAAGATTTTGAAGAAAAAAGATTTTTTTTTTCCTCCAAAGATTTTTAAAAACTTTGCCATGGTGCAGTTAACTTAATCACTACCTCAAATTTGTCTCATAGCCAATTTGTGTTTTTACTAACATGAAGGATGGTATTCTTTTTATGCTTTCTCCTCTTTCTCTTTCCACCTTTTCCCCTCGACACTGTGGATTATCAGATAAACTTAAATAGGAAGGTCGATACCAGGTTAACCAGAGTTTAATTAACACTGTGAGTGGGACGCTGGGTGGGATGGGAGTAGGGACTGAATGGGTTGTGTGTCTGAACTCCTGTCATTTTGATGTGTTCCACATTGGACCCCTGTTGTTTTCTACTTACCCTTCATGGCATATTTGGAAACTATCTCATAGGCAGAACAAAGCTCAGGGAAATCTCTACTCTTGCAGTTTTGGTTGTGCTCTTGAGGTTTCCATCTGATAACAATATAGTTTAGAGAGAACTTTTCGAGCTTTTTGAGAACTCCTGAGACTCTAATTTTGTCTTCGCCTGCAGCCAAGATAATTGAAGCTTTGTCAGTCTATTTCAGGGGCACATCTTCAGGTAGAATGTGGTACTATTTGGGATGTTTAGGTAGACCAAAGGGAATGCAACTTGTGGCTCTTCCTGGAGCTATAATTCTGGTTGTGTGTATGATGAAAACGAAATGGAATTTTAGCCCACAAGACATACTGAGGCAACTTAGTCATTATACAGTAGCAACCTCTCTTGTATTAATTCCCTAAGTCTCCTTGGATTTTTGGTCTAGTGATTGTTTATTCCCTTCTTCAAGGAAACCAGGATTCCTTAGCCCTTCCCTGCAATTGCTGAAATAGATTCACACAGAGTTTGAAGGTGAGTGAAGTGAGCCCATCCAGGAACCAGGAACCCCCATTTCTTCCCTTTCTTAGTCTTCTGCTTTGTCTGTCTGTCCACATTTCTTCTCGGTGAAGATAGACAGTCAAATTCAATGATGCAGAAAGGGGAGAGAGTGGTTGTACAGGAATGATGAGATTTGGCCCCATCCTCACTGTCAGCCATATAATCCTCTAAAAAAATGGGAGACAGGATACAGACAGTCAAATCATACTAATAGACCATTTATCAATATCCACATGCCCAGGGATGCCTAAAAGACCAGTAAATGGAGGTGTCAGATGATATATGTGGGTAAATTAATATGATATTCAAATCAATAAAGTAAAAACAAAATGTTTCAAGGATGGTAAGGCTCATGAAAGCACAGTACTCACAAATACATGACCTTCCTCTGCGTACAGCCCCCTCTCTCGAATATGTACACACCCAAGCAGAGACTGACTGTAGACATTTTGAACCTCTGCTCCCTCCCTGGTAGAAGGCATTTGAGGGGACAGAGAGGAAGGGGCATATTGACCACAGGCTGTTTGCTCTGAGGCACCTGAGCGTACTTTTGTCTCACCTCATGCTGCCCAGCATCCCCGTGCAACAGGGCTCCTCTCGTGTTTACTGAGGAAGAAATTGGAGCTCAGAGAAGTCACACCATCTTTTGAAAAGGAAAAAAAAAAAAAAATGGTGGGACCAGATTTCAAAACCGGGTCTGCCTGACTCCGTGACCTTGAGTGGCTTCTTTTTCTACTAAACTGTGCTGCCTCACCAGAAAGCTATGTGCGTCTTCACCTATGTATTTGTAGCATCTTTGCTCTTCACTTTGAGTCAAGGGAGTGATTCTTAAATGACCCCAGGATAAGAGGACCTCCTGTGGAGACTTTATAAAAAACAAATATCCCGAGTTAGTATTGCTTTCATCCTCACTTTCTTAACTACAATCAGCATTGATTCTTTCTTATTCCCTGATAGCGTTAAGTTATGATAACATTAGGGTGACAGAAAATAAAATTGGCACATATAGATACTGCCTAGAAGATCAGTAAAATGTAAGAATTGGCAACAGTTAAAGCAGGTCTTATCTAAAAAGTATGAACATAAATACAAAGCACAGGCTTTAAAAGCATTTCATATAAAGATAACTTTGCTAAACAAGGTTTTTTGAAGGTGTAAAGGAAAATACAATCTTGCTTCTGAGCACCTTATTGTAAGCATGATTCTGCCCCTGGCATGTCCTGTAGGTAAGAGTTAGCTCTTAAAGAAGCCATGTCTATTCAGTTTCATTCAGACTTTAGATCTAGCATATAGTAGGTACTAGGGAAAGGTTATGTTACGGACTAAACATTCATCTTCCTAAAATTCATACATTGAAGTCATAACCTCAAATGTGATGGTATTTGGAGGTGGGTCCTTTGGAGGTAATTAGGTTTAGGTGAGGTTGTGAAGGTGAGACCCCTATGATGGGATGAATGTCCTTATTAAAATAGAAAGAAAGAAAAGAGAGAGAGAGAGACCGGTCTCTCTCTCTCTCACCATGTGAGGACACAGCAAGAAGGTGGCCACTGTCAATCAGGAAGAGAGCTCTTACCAGGAACCAAATCAGCCAGCACCTTGATATTGGGCTCTCCAGCTGCCAGGACTATGAGAAATAAACATCTTTTATTGAAGCTACCCAGTCTGTGGTATTTTGTTACAACAGGGGAGCTAAGACTGGCTAGTGGAAATGAATCAGAAATCAGTCTTCTAATAAAATGCCATCTTTCCAGGACATCATCTTGCTTCTGTTCCTTTTACCTCTGAATGGCTGTACTCTGCCCTGTGAGTGGCTTGCCCTCCCCACTGATTAGAGAAAGGAAGCCCAGATTAAGGTTTCTCTTTTCCTTTCTCTGACTTCTGCCTCATTTCCATTTTAGCTTAGGGAAGACATCTTTGTCATGCACCCCCCCACCCCCACCCCAGCCCTTATTAGTCATCCTTAAACCCCGCCCATCCCACGTGTCATCTCACACCTGAATGGCTTTGGCAGGACCCTTCCCAGCTCTGCTGTCCCTTCCCTGGGTGTATTTAAAAATCAGTTAACCACAGTTTCTATTTAAAAGCTCCAAGGGAAAATTAGGTAGAGTAATAACATTTTCATATGATTATTCGCCATATTGGCATTGAGGCAGCAAAATCTGTTAGAAAAACTGTTTGCTCTTTTCCCATGTGTCCATATTGAATAATACAGAGCTGGATATGCTGTCTCTATTCTGAAGCTGTCATGTGTTGTAATAACTGGTTTGACACTTACTATCTTTTTTAATGCAAAGAGGAAATTGTCAGAGTTCGCAACAGTAAAATGATCCTTTGTTATTTGTATTATTTTCACTTGAAAGTATATTTTACTCCCTTTGCCTCGATAAAACTGAAGTTTACGTGGTAAAAGAGGATGGCATGACATGAAATGCCAGGGTTTGGACAGTATCAGAGAAGAGCAGGATTCAAATGAGTCGTTAATTGGTTATTTTTAGAACCAATGTTTATAGACAAAGCTGTCAACTCAAATCATAGCCTAACCTCGTAGGATCTTGGTGCTTTATCAGAATAATTATTCATCACTGACTTTAATGTATCTTCCTGGAGTGGCTACAAGCGTCCTTTCCATGCTGGTTTGTCAGCACGTGTCACACACCCTGGCTTTCCTCGTGTGCTGCAGGGTAGAAGGAGGGAAGATACAGCCTCACAGCCTCACCGGTACACGGAATTGTGCTTTTGGTTTTACATTCCTGGGAGGAATTTGTGACCAGATTGTTCTGGCCTTTGTACTGTGCTGCCTTGAAAACAATTTCCGAAGTGCCTTAATGGTTAAGCTTAAAAACTGTAGTTTCATTTACTTTTTTTAAAAATTTATTTATTCATTCGAGACACAGAGATAGAGACAGAGAGAGAGAGAGAATGAGCAGGGGGAGAAGCACAGAGAGGGGGAGAAGCAGGCTCCCCGCTGAGCAGGGAGCCCGACGCGGGGCTCGATCCCAGGACCCTGGGACCATGACCTGAGCTGAAGGCAGACGCTTAGCCATCTGAGCCAACATTTACTTTTAATGAATCTTTGATATTCAACAGTTAGATTAAACAGAGTGAAAAACACAATGGCAATCCCAAATTAATTTTCTCCAGCCTGTCAAATGGACATTTGGGTTATGGAATGGACATTTCCAAACTTGCTTGCCATTTTACAGTCTCTGAAGAGCTAGAGAGAGGAGCTCCTCGAGTTCCCGCCCCAGGGTGGACTGAGGAGAAGGCCACTGAATTTGAGCCATTGTGTTTCTAGGCCTGGCTCTGCCACCTGAGTCTCTCTGTACTTTTAGAACTCCACTTTCCCTGTCACTGACTCCAGTGGTTGAGCCAGACGCTGTCTCAGGTCTCTTCTCTGCCCTAACTCAGTGATCTGAAGCGGCAAGGGTAGCAGCAGCTTTGGGGCAGGAAGCAGCAGGGGACCCAGGAGATAGATGATGGCCATGCTCGCCTTCCAAGAGCCAAACACTGCCCCCAGTGTGGCAGAACTGCATTCTCAGCAAACAATAAATATTGAAGGTCTCTATAGAAGGGGCTGTGCTTGGTGCTGCGGGGCAGGATGAAAAACAAAAACATAGTCCATTTGACCGAGAAGTGAGAGCTAAAAGCACAGAAAAGAAATTGATGAGTCAAGGCAGCATACGACGTGTCTGGTGAGTGCTGTGCATAGTAAAGGTTATGAGCAGGAACTGAGATCCTTGGGGAGCGCCCAGAGACTCAGAGCTATGGAGCCGGAGCAGGCCCTGTGCAGGCAAGGCTAGAAGCAGGTCCGTGGGAAACAGAATCACAGACTTTTGGGCAAAGACTGGGAGGGCAGCCTGGGAGTTAGGCTGAAGTTTTTTCCTTTTACGTGTAACCATTACTGGGAGATCTTTCTGAGAATAAAGGTATTACTCCTATGGAAAATTTGGATACTAAAAAAACATGGTAAGGAAGTACGAATCACCCATAACCTCATAATCTGTAGATCACGACTTTAATTTTTCATTTATTTCTCTTTGGTTATGTGTCTGTGCGTGTATTTTACAAATGAACTTCAGATCATGTTATATATGTTTTATGTCCTTTTTTTTTTTACTTTATGTTTTATTACTTTTCCCCACATTATTAAATATTCCTTGAAAACATTTTTTAGGACTGTATATTATTTCATTATGTAGAGGTACCATAATTTGATTTTTCCTACATTAAAGCACATATAGATGATTTGTTTTGATATCATAAATAATGCTGTGATGGATACTCATATATAAAGTTTTGCTTGTTCTTATATACAAATTATGTGATTAGAGATTTCAAAAATTATACTTTTATATAGAATTTAATGTGGCATGTGAGGAGTTCAAACTTTAAATTATACACATTAGATACAATCTAAATTTATCATGATCTCGACTACAAATTTGACTCCAGAAAATAAATGTAATTGTACCTCAGAAAGAGGCTAGAGGATGCCTCTACCCTGGGCCAGGCAGAAGTACTGTGAAAGAAGACTGTCAACTGATGCTAGTATCTTTTTATTGATTCATTCATTTATGTGAACCAGGAACTGTGTCAGACCCTGGGAATGAGGATGGCTTGGATTCATTTAAGTCACTGTTGGTTCTCTCTTGAACTTCTGTAGTCGTCTCTTAACTAGTTTCCCTGTCTTACATGCTTGCTTCACTCCATTTCTTGCCTAGAAGCTACAGTGTGCTTTTTAAGACCTAAATCAGGTCATGCCCCTAACCCTCTTGACTTCCCATTTTACCCAGGTTAAAACCCAGTGCCTGAAGTGTGGCCACTGTACTGCCCACTTATTACCTCCAGCCTTACTGGCCTTTTGCTGCATTTTCTAAAATGTGCTGGGCTCTTTCCTAGCCGAGGGTCTTCTCACATGTTGCTTCTCTTCCTGGAACACTCTTCCCCCGATCTTATCTGACCACCTTATTGCTTACCCTTCAGTCTTAGCTCAGTTTTCACTAACTGAGAGAATCTTTTTGACTACCTCCACCCTTATCTTAATTAAGTCTTCTCCTAGAACTCAGGTCTTTTTCTTTAAGGCACTTATCACATTTGTAATGATGCCTTTGTGTATTTAATGCGTGACTCCTGCGCTAGACCATAAGCTCCGTGAGGGCAGGGACCATGACTGTCTTGCTCACTTTTGCCCAGCATCCGTCACTGTCCTTGTCACATGGTAGAGGTGAAAGCATAAATGAAGGGTGAATAGAACAGACATAGGCCCAGTCTTCTTAGAGTTTATAATTTTATTGAACTTCCATTTCATCTCTGAAAGTAAGAGAAGAGGACGAATCAGAAATGATGAAGAGTAGGATTTAGATGGTTGGTAGGATACAGGTGTTATTGACAGAATTGGAGAGATGGTTAGGCTAAGTCAAGTTAGGAGAGGAATGATGAATCCAATTTTTGACACATTGAATTTAAGGATTAAGGTGGGATAAGTGGGATAATCCATTGGAAAAATCCAGCATTTCAATACCAATCTCTTGCCTTAATAAAACAAAGCCTCAACCCAAACTTTTTGTTCATTTCTTATTCGGGAATGTTATTCATGAATCAGAGAACTTTTTTTTTTTCCAATTGAAGCCCTGCAGCTTTTTTTTCTTTCTTTTTTTTTTTAAGAATATTACATTTATCCTTCTAAATGGCAGGTGAAGAAATAGAAAGAATAAAGCCATCATTTTTGTCTCCCTTGAAGACATGGCATTCTGCCATCTCAATTACAGAAGCCCTCATACCTCCCTGTTCTGTGTGGAGGAGAAAAACAAGTTGGAACTTTCCTCCTCCTTCCCTACCCCAGCCACCACCATCAACTCCTACTTCAATTATTTCGAAAAAATATCTAAATTTTTTTAGATGTGGGGAGCTTCCATAGTGTTTTCATGTACTTACCGGGATCTAATCATAGTATCAGTCTTTTAATGTTAAATTTTGAATGTAGTGTTTCAAGTCTTGATACTTTGCAGAATTGCAAACATAAATTTAAATCAGAAGCTGATTTTCTCCAAGAAGTAATAGAAATATTCTTTGCTCTGTGAAATGTGAGTAATGCAAGAATGGACTTGATTATGACTTGAGCAAGATTATGGATCTTAGAAAGCCAAACCTAGATATGAGCTCATCTGTTCACATTATAGAACTAGCATATTTTTAGAAAATGAATAAAAATATAAACCAAAACCCCATCTCACATAGATGCCTTTGGCCTTGTGTCTCTAGAAGTTCTAAAATGTATCCCTGGACTGGTTGGTTATCTTTCACTTGTTTGCAAGATGGAGACTGCCTTTGAGATATTAGTCAGGCACAATCTGTAGGTCATACATAATTTTTTAAGTTACTGAAGAGTCCAAGGCGTTGTCTTTTGCTGCTTGGACACCTTTCTGTGACAGTGCCCAACTCTCTTTCTCAGTAACCACCTCAGCTTGACACAGTTGTATTTGCTCCTTAACGCTCTGTAAAATGTTATTTAAATATTTCTAACTTATTGTTTCATGCTGGGTTTTATGGAACATAAATTTCTATTTAGGCCACTAATTTACAGTAGAAGTTTGTTACTAACATCACTGCAGGCTCCATCCATCTAAAAATATTGCTCATAACCTACGCTAAAAATATGTTATATATTTGCACTGTATGTAAACAGTGTTGTGTTTTATTAGTGTGCAGTGCTTTGTCTACGGAAATGTCGTATCGCAGCATATATTTAGAGGGGCTAGGAGCTCAAGTAGGGTGGAAAGTCTACAGAAAAGTGAAATCCCTGCAGGATGGGATTTATGGAATTTTCAGGGTGCTTTGCAGAAAATTTACATACAATATCTACATTTTTCTCCAAAGGCAAAGTGGAATCTTACAGAATGTTCTGGGAAGCTCTGTTATTTCATATATTCTCCGTCTTTCTAAGTGGTTTATAGAGGATTGAAACTACAAATCTATTCAACTTAAAAGAGGCAGTCATTATTGCTGTAATGACCATGTTTTTATTTTTAAAACATATTTGTTAAACGGACCAGAGATAATGTAAGTGTATCTTCCTTCTGGTAGGGAAGAGACATGATTTCAGGGAATGGCATTCTGTTTTCTTTCTCTAAGTGCCCTTGAGGTGGAAGAGATGATTCAAGGAATGGAAGATTTAAGACTTTGGAAGAGTTGATTGGGATCATTTTGAGTAACCTTCAGTTACTTCAAGTTATTTAGACTGGTTAACTGAAGGTATTCATTTCTGAGCTCTAATTTTGTCCTTCGCTAGTAAAAATGGGGGAAAGAAAGGAGATTCATTATGATTAAATCCCAGTTACAGAGTTTGTTTCATTCCTGACATCCTGATGGGTCTGATTCCCTGGGTGAGACAGCCCCGGTGCTGACCTCATCGTCCTCACGCTGATAACAGTGTGGCCGCTGGGCATCACCTAGCAAATGCAAACCTGGTACTTGGTGACTAGTTACAAAGACGTTGTGTCTCAAAACAGACAGATTTAAGTGGCCAATTAAACCACCAGCGCTGCGCTTTTATCACCTTTTAAAGGTATGTTGAGATTTGATAGCCAGGTGCTTAAATGGAAAATCTTAGAACTTATTTAAAATACATTTGCAGAAAATTAAGGCCATTGGTTCTGCCCCTAAAACAGTGATGCTGTGGTAAGAAGTTTATCACCCTGTGTTTCCATGGTTCCCCAGAGTGCCAAGAGCCATCATCTGTGATGAAGATTTTTCACAAACAATCCCAAAGAGTTTTAATGTAGCAAATGAATCTTGGAAAACTGCTCTCTCTTTATTTTACTACTTCATTCGATGCATGTTAAAGAAGAAGCGGTGAATCACAGAATTAAATGTGATTTTCTAAGACCTTTGAGGTGGCACTTTCTGATTGATCCCCACTGGCGTTTTGCTTGGTTTGTTGCACTGAGGCAGGAGGTCTTCCAAAGCTGTTCTCGTCTGCAGGCAGACCCAGAGTAAAGGGTGCTTTCTGAGTAGTGCGCTCGCGCTCAGCTCCTGCTAGTCTGCTATCCTCACCTCGCTCTGCTAGGCACAGACTCCACCAGCTCTTCTCTCGTTGGTCCTGTTTAACTGAGAAACTTCAGAAATGTTCACAGTAAAATGATAAAGCATTCTCCAAAAGTTGACCACTAGATTATTAAGAAAAAACAATGGGATAGAATCTGAGTCATAAAGGTTTTCCAAAAAAGTCCTTTTTTCCGAGTTCGCAATAAAATGAGCGTTCCCTGGCCAACATTTGTATCCACAGCCAAGGCATTTCTAGCAAGTTCCTGAGCTGTCCTCCCCCCCATCTTCAGCCTGTGCTTTCATTCTCAAGACCAAGACACACTGCGGCTACGTGGAGATTCTGTGGGTAGGACCATGGTTGCCCTCCCCTCTAAACTTGGCCTCCCCCGCCCCGAAGCTTAGGCCTGTGCTGGGCAGGATGATAAATGTGAAAATTGGACTGCATATCGGGGCCAGGTTCTTCACTTTGTCATTTTTCTTTCCTCCCCTGGTTATTTCTTCTGTTCTTATAAAAAAGGAAAACAAAGCCCATTTAACAACTGCAAAGCACACAGTCTGCAGAGGCCTTAAAGATTACTGGCAACAAAATATATTTATGTCTTTAATAAGGATTTGAAATTTACCACTCACTAGATAAATTTTCCCTCTCTGTTCTTTCTCTCTGGAAATCCTTGGTGTTGGCTGAAACAATTTGGTCTACAGGATATTACATTAATGTCTTTTGATTTCTGAGGAAATATTTTATAGTGTTTTCTGCCAATAATAAAATTTTGAGATAATTCTAAATTCTGGCATACATGGGCAGTTTTGAATTAAACATTAAATTATTCTGTACGGCTTGCAAATGTCTGAAAACTGAGAGAGTACATCCCATGTAATGAATGTAGGTGGGTGTGAGAGTTTATTGAAAGGCCAAAGATGTGGCTATGGAATACAGGTGATATATCTCCAGGTGAACATTGAGTGATCGTTCGTGGAATCCAGATTAAAATCACTCAGATGAAATGATCATGTTGCCTGTGTGATGGTCTTTTATCAAAGCCTGTCTTAAAAGATGAAGAGGTTACAATGCCGCCAATTAGGCAGGGTGTTTCAAAAGTGGGCTTTGTGATCACTCCTGATCCCCCTTTTTCATACTCTTCAGGAGAGATGGCCAGGCAGGTGTCAGAGACTTTATTTGGAGATGAGGAATCTGGAAGTACTGTGGAATTCCCTGTGGAGTTTGTTGAGCTGGGCCATCTACTGCTTTTGCCTCATTCAGGATATTTACTTGTTGACCATTCATCCAACATTTCTGAATAGGCTTTTTTTTTTTTCATCTTTAATGCAACTTTAGATTTCTACAAACATACAAATGAGAATAATAGGCCTGGAAAACTGATATTTTATTTCCTTCTTAAGGAATGGAATTACTTTCTTTTCTTTATATTATTATTCTTTTTATTTTTATTATTTTTAGTGCTTTGATAATCTTCCAAGTCCCAAATCCATCCTTGGGATTTCCCCTACATAGTCAGACTTAGTTCAGTATTTTTTGGATGATTATTAGGGAAAGAAGGCTAGAAGTTTTGCTCAGAGAGAAGCAGTCAACCTTTGAGGTGAAATACAGAAACTGTATTTCTACCTATAAATGTTCTTTTACTAAAGTTTTACATACTGAAACTGTGATATTCATTCAGTAGTCATTCTGTTCATGTTCGAGGATCTTCTCTGGAGCTACAATGGCATACTGTTCATAATAACATCATAGAAGTTTCCATCTGTTTTGATTTGAATATTAAAATACTATTTTAGGGAACCTAGAGAGTTGTAGAGGAAAATAAAACATGATTCCTGCCTTCAAGTGGCTTACAATTTGATAGTTGCACAAGAACTCTAATAAAAGTAATATGTGTTAAGTGAGATAAAGAAATACAAAATGCTCTAGGAGTCTAGTGGAAGGAAACCAGTATATGCAAGTATAATCAAGAGAAGCTTCCTAAAAAATATTTATAGGAGGCCTAATGTCTGAAAACTGTGGGGCATCTTTCAAGGCCTAATATAAATATTTTTTAGGAAGCCTTCCATGATTATCCCTGCAATGCACTCGCCCTTTCCTAAATATGTTCTCACACCCCAACCCACCACCATAACTCTTTAAATGTAAGAAGATAGGCAGTGAAGATGTAGGAGTCAGAGATGGTCAAACTGCAAGCTTGGGTAATCTAGGAAAATTGTGCAGCCAGAACAGAGAGGTGAAAAGGAGGGAGGAGATGAGTTTTTGATGAGTCAGTGAATCTTTTGGAAGTGATGAAGCTTAAGTGCCACCAAGATATCAAAGTGGCTTTGTCCAGCAGGCAGGTGGAAATGTGGAGTGATGTTTCATAGGGGTAGGTCACGGTTTTAGTTGACTCTGCACAAGTTTAAGCTCTGGATGTGGATGGAAGAAATTGTCTATCAAGTTCTTCTAACTCTTAACTTTCTGATACCTAAGTAAAACTATTCCTAATAATCTTGATTAATATCTAACTTGGCACTATGGTCTGCTATTCTGTTAGTAGGAGGGAGATGATTTCTGTGATTTCTACTCTGGATTCATAACTGAGGTTATTTGTCTATAGTGGTACTAATCAGAGCTGCATAAGTTCAGAAACAGAAAAATAGCTTTATGTTTGTTCTTGTGAAAATAACAGGCACCTCTCCCCTAGGTCTAGGGGGAGAAACGTTGAGGAAAATGAAGGGCCTGACAGGTTCTGGAAACCAAAGCTGAAAAGGACAAAAAAAGGATGAGGTCCTTTTCCATAGCTGCCTCTCTCTGTGAGTTTGGGAAACTGTCTTATTAACTTTTTCTAATTCTGTAATCCTTTTTTTCCTTTCCTTAAATTCAAGACCACAAATACGAAAAGCTGTCATTTGCATTTTGGTTTAATCACCTGTCTCATTAGCACATTCTAATGTAAGTGTTCCCTGATTTATTGACTGAAGTTTGCTGGATGCTATATGTGTGTAAGAAAAACCTTTGTGACCTTGGCTTAAGCAAAGGTTTTTAAGATACAGCATCAAAAGCATGACCATTTAAAAAAAACAACAATGAGGGGCGCCTGGGTGGCTCAGTCGGTTAAGCATCTGCCTTCGGCTCAGGTCATGATCCCGGGATCCTGGGATCGAGCCCCACGTCAGGCTCCCAGTTCAATGGGGATCCTGCCTCTCCCTCTCCCTCTGCCACTCCCCCTCTGCCCCTCTCCCTGCTTGTGCTCTCTCTCTCTCTCTCTCAAATAAATAAATAAAATCTTAAAAAAAAAATGAAATTGATGAATTAGACTTTATCAAATATAGAAACTTTGGCTCCTCTAAAGACACTGTTAAGAGAATGAAAAAATGAGCTACAAATTAGGAGGAATTATTTGCAAATCATATATCTGACAAAGAACTTGGATTCAGAATACAGGAAGAATGGTTATAACTCAGTAATTTAAAAACCCTAAAAATTAAAGAATAAAAGGGCAAACGATTTCAACATATAGTTCATCAGAGAGGATACATGAATGGCAAATAAGCATGTGAAAAAATGCTCACCATCCTTAGTCATTAGAGAAAAGCAAATTAAAACAAAATGAGATGCCACTACTAGATTGGCTCAAATTAAAAAGATCAACCATACCAAGTGTTGGTGAAGATGTGAAGGAGCTTGTAACTCTCATACTCTGCTCTCTGCTGGTGAGAATGTAAAATGGCACAACCACACTGGAAAATAGTTTAGCATTGCTTACATTGGCAATTTCCTAAAATGTCGAGCACGCATCTACCTTATGATTCAGCTATTCCACAACTGGATTTTTACCCAAGAAAAATGAAAGCATATATCCACACAAAGACTTAGACACATGAATGTTCACAGCAGCTTCATTTGTAACATCAAAAACTGGAGACAACCCTACTGTCCATTCGATAAGGGAGAGAGAAATTGTGATGCTTCCCTACAATGGAATACTCCTCAGCAATAAAAAAGGGTGAAGTATTGATCCATGCAACAACGTGCATGAAACTGAAAATAGTTATGTTGAAGATTATAATTTTGTAGAGGAGAAATGGAAGCAAAGCAAGGAAATTCTTTGATTGGCTATAGCTTAAGTGGTTGCATTATTTGCAAAAGCCTTGTTGGCTGTTTGTAATTGGTTGTTCTTTTTATCCTTGAAGCGTTTATAGGAATTAATTTTGGTGTAGATTTCATTTTACTTACATAGGATACCAAGACATTAGAGCCACCTCAGTGTAATAACTTCCTTGTTTGATTACTTAAACAAGAGAAATAAGCCAAACAAAAAAAAGAGTATATACTGTATGATCCCATTTATAGAAAATTATAGAAAATTCAGTTATCTAAAGTGCCAGAAAGCACTACAGATTGGGAGCAGGGGTGGAGAGTGAGGAGATAGAGGAGGGTAGGATAGCAGAGGGACACAAGGAAACTTTGGGGGTGATGTATATGTTCATTATCTTGATTATAGTCATGGTTTCACATATCAAAAATGATCAAATTGTATACACTTCAAATATATGCCATTTGTTTCATTCAGTTAAACGTCTCAATAAATCAGACAAGGCAGACGAAGCCACTTTCTTTTAAGAATTATGAAGCTCAGAGTTTTTTACCAACGTGGAAAAGATTTTTTAGGACTTGAATGTGGGTCCAGCTTGCCTGAGGTACTCCTAATGGAAACGTGGAGGTATGTGGCTATAAAATGTACTGTGTCGTTCCCTTCACCCGGGAGGACAGAGAATGAAAGTCCTAGTCGAGATTAAGGAGGTGATTTCCTAAAGCACAAAATTTAATTACTTTTATAGTTAGGTGACAAAAATTAAAGATTTCATCAATTATTAAGTTATCCAGCTTTTAAAAAAAGCCCTGACTGAAATAATTAGTAACGGATTCCAAGTGTTGGCTGAGTGTCTATATGGTATATGAAGAAACATTTGCTTTTGTTTATTATAAATTCACCAGCTATTAGTTTAAAGTGTCCCATTGTTCTTATATTACACTAGTAAATTCTTTTTTTCTTCTCTCTTGGAAGGAGAAATAAATACACAACTGCAGTGTGCATAATGATGTTCAGACTAATGTTGTTACCAACCAAAAAACAAATAGCAATGTGTTGTCAGTTTCCTGGGTAGAAATGACATACAGGGCAGACTGGTTTTATCATTTCTCAGATCCAACTGTTTGATGATTGCTGTGATATTACTAAGTTGGAAAGGAAAAAAACCCACAAAACTTAAAGTACATAGAGAAACTCATGTAGAAATAAGATCATTTGCATTTTTTTCTTTTACTATATAAAATTTAGATTGCAGACCCTTGGAAGTTTCGTATTATAACAAGACGTCTGTTAACTTAGAAGTTAAAGTGTAAGCAACGATTATCTCTGAAGTAATGATAGACTCCCGACACTATTAAATAGGCTATTTGCATAGGATTTTTAGTTGATACCTCTATCATAAATTAGCTGGAGATGATCCCCTACAGATGATGAAACAAATGAGACAGCATAGACCTGTGAATTTGTCCATGGAATGTGGCAAACCATGGTAGACAAATCAATTCAGGAGGCAACAATAGGAAACAAAATCAAGGACGACATGCTGGTCTCCACTTTAAAAGAATTAGTCTCTGCAAATAATTATACTTGCAAATAAAATATAGGTTTGTGCAGCGTGAAATGGGTTCTTTGACCACATTAGTCTCTGAACTAATCTTTGGATGATTCATAGTTATAAATATGATTTTCATCTGGGAAGGTGTATTAATAAGAATAGACTAAGCCATATTGTAACAACAACAACAGAATCACAATCTCAGTAACGCAGCATAACAAAACTGCTTCTTGTTGACATCACACATCTACCATAGGTTAGAGATTACATTCCACAGTCTCTCAGTGACTGAGGCTGATGGAAGCTCCACTGTCTCATAGTTATACCTTCTGAAACATGCGGCCTCCTTGGTCACTGCAGCAGGGGGAGGGAGAGTTGGAGAGTCACACATTAGCCTTTTTCAGCATGAAAGTGACGTGTTCTTTGACTCACAGTCCATTGGCCAAAACAAGTAATATGGTTCCACCTAAAGTAGCAGAGAACTGAGGGGAAGCCCATGCATATTCAGTGGTAAGTAAATGTCTCTGCTGAAGAAGGATGGACAGATTATTACATAACATGAATTCTACTTTGCCTGGCATCTTTGAAATAATACCTTTAATAGAAAGTTTAATGTTAAATAATTAAAGTGTCTGACTGCTGAAGATGCTTATAAAATGGCCTTTTTATGTCAGACTTAAATTTTTTGTGTATTCTCATATGGTAATGAGGGGAAGGGGAGAAAAGAATCAATATATTCTTCAATTTACTATTATTCATATAAATAATAAATTGCCAGCTTCCATTTTCCAAATAATTAAAATGACCTTTGACCACAAATTGAGATAGTGTGTGTGTGTGTAGAAATATGTGGCTACAGGGGCGCCTGGGTGGCTCAGTCGGTTGAGTGGCGAACTTTTGATTTTGGCTCAGGGTCCTGAGATCGAGCTCTGGGTCGGTCTCCATGCTCAGTGGGGAGTCTGCTTAAGGATTCTCTCTCCCTCTCCCCCTCTTCTCTCTCAAATAAGTCAATAAATCTTTTAAAAAAATACATGGCTACAGTGAAAATTCAAAATAGATTTTGAAAACAGGTAGAGTGATTTTAGGCATATTTGCTTGGGAGTTTCCCCTACTAGGAATCTTTCAATCCCAGTTTTTACTGAGTTGTTATGTTGCTTTTCCCTCCAATAAAGTCAAGCCACTGAGAAGAATCTTCTATCGTGAAAGCATTATCTTGAGGTTTTATTTAGGCTCTTTCCTAAGTCTTTATGGGAGACAAATGTGACATGAATCTAGGATAGCAATGGCAGGTCTACTAGAGTCCCTTTGCTTTCTTAAGAACACCAGGGAAATTATTTATATTCAGACCATCAAATCCAAAGATACTCAGTCCCAACTTAACCCAGTCATTCGAGCTAACTTGTAAACTCTAATGAAGGGAAAGAACTCCTTATTATTTTGCAGGTAGGAAACCAAAAAGTAGGAGAAAAGAGATTCCTCACAAAAGTTCCAGTTGAAAACCAACTTCCTTTACTTGTAGACAAATATATTAACTGCTGTTTTGAAGAGCCCCTTTTGCTTGAGACACTAATTACCCATCATGGACACTGCAAAATCTGGCACTTGAAGTTTCCACTCTGGGACTACACTCTTTCCTAGAGTTACTCATTTTTACCACTCCAGTCCACTTTGGACATCCTGATGTTCTCATCCTTCATGTATGACGCCTGTGAGAGTTCCACAACCTCTTGTAAGCACTTGTAAGTATCAGGCACCAAGATTTGTTAAATATACGATATGAAAAAGACATGATCTGTGTACTTGAAGAACTAATAAGCCAGTTAGGGGAGAGAGACATGTAAACATATTTTAGTCTAATGTTGAGTGTTATGGGCTTTATCCTGAACTATTCTCTTTTTTCTACCTATACTCTCCTTTCTTATACATGTATATGCTTCTGGCTCTCTGATTTATCCCTCTGGTCCAAGCTTCTCTGTTGTGTTCCAGCATTACTTGGGTGTTCCTTAGACATCTCAAACTTAACATGTCCCAAACGGATCTTGATTTTTCACTCCTCCAGGCAGTTCTCTATCCCAATGAATGTCATTATTATCCACCCCATTTTCTTGGTCTGCAGTCCTAGGAGCCATCTTTGATTCTTCCATTTTTCTTATTCTTCACATTTTAACCCACTGGAGAGTCTTACTGGTTTTAACTCTAAAATCTTAAATCCATCCACTGCAGTCATTTTGCACTGCTGCCTCTCCATCTGATGCCAGCATCATTTCTTGCCTGTACTACAGTGGTCTCCTAACCGGTTTCCTTGCTTGCCCCTCCAGTTAATTTTTTATGTAGCTGGACAAATCTTTAAAGTTAAGAAAGACTGAATGATTTTCTTTGCTTAAAACCCTTCAGTGGTTTCTCACCTTCAAACTCCTGCAAGGCCTCTAAGACCTTCCCTGCCTCTACTTCATCTTCATCTCATGCTTCATTCCTCTTCCCTTGGTGAGCTCCAGCCATGATGGCCTACTTGTCTTCCTCGAACTTGCCAAACTCTTTCCCACCAAAGGGTGTTAGCCTTGCTCTTCTCTCTGCCTTTATGTTCTTCTCTTTGGCGTGGATCTCGGCTCAAGTATCACCTTCTCAGAGAGTCTTTTGTGATAACCCTTCTTTATCATATCACTTTATTTCATTCAAAGTGATTATTTTAATGCCATGCCAGATAATTCAGTGAAAGTCTGTGACAAATGGAGCCAGGGAATGATAAATAAAACATGATATTTGAGAAGATATGTTAAGACGACTACAAGGGGGAGAAAGTAATTTGCAATTTCACATATATGGCACAGGACCTGTATCCAGAATATGTAAGGAACTCTCAAAATTCAACAATAAGAAAACAGACAACATAATATTTTTTAAAAGACAAAAGATTTTAACAGGTGCTTCATCAAAGAAGATATCTTGGTGACAAATAAGCACATGAAAAGATGCTCAACACCATTAATCATTAAGAAAATGCAAATTAAAACCACAATGAGATAACAAAAACCACAGTACTATACCACTATATGCCTATTAGGATTACTTTTTAAAAATAACCCGCCAAGAAAAACTGAGAGCTTTTCCCCTAAGGTCAGGAACACGGCCGGAATGTCCACTATCACCACTGCTATTCAACATAGTGCTAGAAGTCCTAGCCTCAGCAATCAGAAAACAAAAAGAAATAAAAGGCATCCAAATTCACTTTTTGCAGATGACATGATACTTTATGTGAAAAACCCAAAAGACTCCACCCCAAAACTGCTAGAACTCATACAGGAATTCAGTAAAGTGGCAGGATATGAAATCAATGCACAGAAATCAGTGGCATTCCTAAACACCAACAACAAGACAGAAGAAAGAGAAATTAAGGAGTCGATCCCATTTACAATTGCACCCAAAACCATAAGATACCTAGGAATAAATCTAACCAAAGAGACAAAGGATCTGTACTCAGAAAACTATAAAATACTCATGAAAGAAATTGAGGAAGACACAAAGCAATGGAAAAACATTCCATGCTCATGGATCAGAAGAACAAATATTGTGAAAATGTTTATGCTGCCTAGAGCAATCTACACATTCTATGCAATCCCTATCAAAAGACCATCCACTTTTTTCAAAGAAATGGAACAAATAATCCTAAAATTTGTATGGAACCACAAAAGACCCC
>NC_138376.1:28646046-28677864 GCF_054177405.1 Leptonychotes weddellii | reverse complement strand
ACAGGCAGCACCCTCTTCAACCTCAGCCGCAGCAACTTCTTCCTAGAAACATCACCAAGGGCAAGGGAAGCAAGGGCAAAAATGAACTATTGGGACTTCATCAAGATGAAAAGCTTTTGCAAAGCAAAGGAAACAGTCAACAAAACCAAAAGACAACCGACAGAATGGGAGAAGATATTTGCAAATGACATATCAGATAAAGGGCTAGTATCCAAAATCTATTAAGAACTTATCAAACTCAATACCCAAAGAACAAATAATCCAATCAAGAAATGGGCAGAAGACATGAATAGATATTTATGCAAAGAAGACATCCTAATGGCCAACAGACACATGAAAAAGTGCTCAACATCACTCGGCATCAGGGAAATACCAATCAAAACCTCGATGAGATACCACCTCACACCTGTCAGAATGGCCAAGATTAACTATTCAGGAAACAGCAGATGTTGGTGAGGATGCGGAGAAAGGGGAACCCTCCTACACTGTTGGTGGGAATGCAAGCTGGTGCAGCCACTCTGGAAAACAGTATGGAGGTTCCTCAAAAAGTTGAAAATAGAGCTACCTTACGACCCAGCAATTGCACTCCTGGGTATTTACCCCGAAAATACAAATGTAGTGATCCGAAGGGGCACCTGCACCCCCAATGTTTATAGCAGCAATGTCCACAATAGCCAAACTATGGAAAGAGCCAGGATGTCCATCAAGAGATGAATGGATAAAGATGTGGTATATATATACAATGGAATATTATGCAGCCATCAAAAAATGAAATCTTGCCATTTGCAGCGATGTGGATGGAACTTCGCTTTTATTATGCTAAGCGAAATAAGTCAATCAGAGAAAGACAAGTATCATATGATCTCACCGATATGAGGAATTTGAGAAACAAGACAGAGGATCATAGGGGAAGGGAGGGAAACGTGAAATAAGACGAAACCAGAGAGGGAAACAAACCATAAGAGACTCTTAATCTCAGGAAACAAACTGAGGGTTGCTGGAGTGGAGGGGGGTGGGAGGGACAGGGTGGCTGGATGATGGACATTGGGGAAGGTATGTGCTATGGGGAGCGCTGTGAATTGTGTAAGACTGATGAATCACAGACCTGTACCCCTAAAATAAATAATACATTATGTTAATTAAAAAAATAACCCCCAAAAAACCAGTACCACGTTCTGGCAAGAATGGAAAGCATCTGAAATTCTCATTCATAGCTGGTAGGAATGCAAAATGGTATAGACATTTTGGAAGACCATTCAGCAATTCCTTAGAAAATTAAACATACACCTACATCTGACCCAGCCATTCCACACAAAAACTTGAATAAGAATGTTTATAGCAACATTATTAATAATTTGTAAAAACTGGATATAACACAAATACCTCTTCAGTTGGTGAATGAGTAAGCAAATTGTGGCATATCCATATTATGGACTACTACTCAGCAGTATAAAGGGAACAGACTACCCATAGACACAGGGCATGGATGAATCTTATATGTATTCTGCTAAGTGAAAGAAGCAAGATACTACATACTGAATGCTTCCATCATATGTCATTCTGTAAAAAGCAAAACCATAGCAAGTGGTTGCCACTGGTAGGGTTCGGGTAGGGGGGTTCCCTGCAGAGAGCACAGGGCCGTGTTTTGGGTTGATGAAATTGTTCTCTGATTGTAGCCGTGGCAGTTTTTAAAATTCACGGAACAGTACACCAAAGAGAATAATTTTAACTGTTAATTTCAATTAAACTTAAAAACAAAATGATCATGGGCATTGCTCTGTAAACCTTGATTTTGTTTCTTTGTTTTATTATGCTGGTTGTTGCACTACCAGGCTAACAAAATTCAGTTTTTATCTTCTTTCCAGAAAAGAAGTATCTAGTTATAGGAAGTGTTGGTTTCTCTCAGGCAGCCCACACGACAATGACATTCTTTAAGCTGATAATGCTGTATTGATTCTCTCATTTTTTTGTTAGCTTTTGTTAAATGAATGAGCTTTGTATTTCTTATCATGAACTTGCATTATTATTTCTAGTATTTAATTTTATAGTAATGTTGCTTTTTAAAATGACTTGTGGAAAGATATTTTTTAAACTTGCATTTTCCTCAGAATGGGAGGATTTGCAGTGCTTTATGACCCAACGTTCCATATGTGAACTTTAACCTCAAAAATAATTAGACTTAGAAGGTGCGTAATACAGTGTTTCCCCCCAATTTTTAATAGTTTGTGCTCATCTCCAATAAAGCAGCTGTGTCCACCCATGAGGATATGAACATTGAGTTAACATTTATCAGACAGTGTTTTGCATGCTAACTTCATTATATTTTGTCGCACCCATTGTGCAAATGTTAGGTTAATTACTTGAAACCCAGACCTACTTGCCTGAGAATTTCCATTTTGAAGTACATCAGAGTCATTATTCACTGCACCTTTTGATCTCCTTTGAAAAACTTCCCAGCGTTTATTTTTCTATTATCTCCCTCAACAAAAAGAAACCACTTTTTGAGCTGCTGATGCATGACCTGGTGCGTATAGTTCTGTTTCATGAGTCTGTCGAATACAGGGTTGGATTTGGAATGCACCCTCAACATTCCTGCACCGCTTGAAACTTATCCCATGTTCTGATGTCTCCTCTTTCCAAAAAGCAGCTTGATTTATTTACGTAACAGTTACTGCAGTTTTAGCATTTCAGTTGCCTCTATCATCTCCTCTCTCTCCATTTGGGATGATATGCAATATGCAGAGGGACATTTGATGTTCCGGTGGATATCATAAGAGAATGTTGAACAGCTAAGGAGGGAACATTCTTCATACAGAACCTACCCCGTTACCAGGCTGTCCTCAATCACAGGGTGGTACCGGAGCTACATCCTCAGCTACAGCATAGCATTTCTTTTTAAAACTTGTCATTTAAAAACTATAAAACCAAATATTTAAAAGCACTCTGGATGTTTACTTTGCTGAGCCTTACTGTTGATTTTGTTGTTTTATGGAATACTGTGGAGGAGTCCACTGTTAATCACGTCCTAATCCTATAAAATATGTAACAAGCTGCTGAACAGAATGATGACAGCCAACAGAGAACAGAGTTTCATTTGAATGCATGCAAATGTAGAGGTTTCCCAGAAAGCCATTTGTAAAGTATGAGCCACATTTTGAAAATAAAACAAAGAATAACGCCTTGGAGTAGAAATCTGTAATGAAACCCATAATAGCTGAAAGAGTACAATAAATTCTTCGGGGAGAGCATTCCATTTTCTGTTCCTTTTCAAATTCTAATACTAAACTCTATTAGTAGTCAGTATAAAATAATGAGACATGAAGCCCTGCTGGTATAAAACTATTACTAATCTGTTACTTTGCATAAATTTTCACTCAAACGATTGTCTGTGGTCTTCTTTTTTTTTTTTTTTTTTTAAGATTTTATTTATTTATGTGACAGAGAGAGACACAGCGAGAGAGGGAACACAAGCAGGGGGAGTAGGAGAGGGAGAAGCAGACTTCCCGCTGAGCAGGGAGCCCAATGTGGGGCTCGATCCCAGGACCCTGGGATCATGACCTGAGCTGAAGGCAGACGCTTAACGACTGAGCCACCCAGGCGCCTCTGTCTGTGGTCTTCTTTTGAAGGACCTGTTATATGCTCTCCAGCTAAACAGATGAGACCTATTAACCATCTCCTTTGAATGAATAGTGTTGGAATTTGCAGGCATTGCACTTTTTACAAGTTTGGAAAAGAAAGGGATTGCATGCAAGGGACACAAGAGTATTTACTCCAATCAGAGATCAGTGTTCTTCTGTGACTATGTGAATTAAAGTCCCTTTCATTACTTTTGGGGTCACACTGAGGAGAAGCAGAAGGCATTTTTACTCTAAAGATAGGTACATCTTCCACATCATTGTTTTACTTTTCATAATTAAAGCAAATTTATCATATCCTCTCCCACAAAGCTGGATCTTGCCCTTGTCTTTCTTGTTTCGGTCACGTTCTTGGTCACACAGACTTACAAGTTAAGTCCGTTTTGATTCTTTTTCTCTCACTTCGTATGTTTCAGCAGCCGCCAAGTTCTTTTGATTCATCTTTCATAATTTCTCTCATATCCGTCTCTTTTTTCCATTCACATTGCCAGCATCTTAGTGCAGGCCATTATGGACTCATGCCTAAATTATTACATCTTTAATTGGTTTCCCAACCTCAAGTTAATTCCCTTCCGATCCATCCTACATATTACCACTGGATTTATCTCACTAAAACATGGCTTTTCTTACCCTCACCAATTTGAAAGTTTGGAAGTGATTGCAAAAGCAATTGAAGCTATTAGGGTTATGAAGGGATGGCGTGGTATTGTGGTGTATTGGCTTTGGAGCCAGATAGACATGGGCTAGAATCTGAGATTAATCCCTTAGTAATGGCATGTCTTTAGGCATTGAGTTACTTGACCCTTTGGGGCCTCAAGTTCTTCAAATGAAAATAGAATAATATCGGGCGCCTGGGTGGCTCAGTCATTAAGCGTCTGCCTTCGGCTCAGGTCATGATCTCAGGGTCCTGGGATGGAGCCCCACATCGAGCTCCCTGCTCCGCAGGAAGCCTGCTTCTCCCTCTCCCCTCCCCCTGCTTGTGTCTCTGTCAAATAAATAAATAAAATCTTTAAAAAAAAAAAAAGAAAAGAAAATAGAATAATATCATGGTTGTTATAGGGGGTACCCACAATATGTCAAGTACCTCGCTTAGCAGGCTTAATTAACGATAGTTCTTATCAGTAGAATATTGTTGCTATTATGTTATCTTTAGGACAAAATGGAGGAAGGAAACTGAGATTAGGAAGCCTAAGGGGAAAGAGCCCTTCTATACTGGCAGGTGCTTCTGAAAGAATGAAGACAGTAAAACATTTGTTTCTCTTACAGCGTTTGCATTTTTTATATGTCTAGGTTTCTTCTCCTTAAAGAGACTACAGTATGTGATTTTTTCAGATACATTAAGACTTCTTTGCAAACCCATGGATCAAAGGCCATTGGTTTCGATTAGGAAATTAATGCTGGTATTCTGCATTGCAGCCTCATATAGGACAATAGGTGCCAGACAGGTAGGAGAGAGAGACGGACGCAAGAGAAATTATCAAAGATGAATCAAGAGAACTTCACTAAACATGCCAGGAGTAAATTGTGGCAGAAAAGCAGAGACAGAGTGGTAAACCTTTTATCCAGTAAGTTTAGAGAGAAAAGAAGGAACAAAATAAGGCTTAGCGGTGGTGCCCCTGGCACCAGGGAGAGGTGGAGGCTTTTCCACCACAGGCTGGTGACATAAAATATTTAGAAGATAGAAAGGAACCAGTGTTGAGGATAAGTGTGGAAGCAAGGACTCACCATCCTTGTACCATAGAAGAATTGGAGACTCCTACTCTTTTGCCTCTCTTCTGCGACTCTTGATCATTTGTAGACATGTTTGAAGTACATATTTAAGGCTAGCGGCAGGTACTAGATGAGACAACTGTGTTTTGTAAAAATGTCTTCTGACCTAAAACCCAGGGAAAATAATGGCTGTTACCATCAGTTAGTTTGATTCAAGGTTATGATACTTTCTGTATCTAACTGTGCTAGGACCACAATGACTGGAGATGAGTACCCTCCTTCACAGAGCTTACACTGAAGTAAACAAAACGCACACACAATGTAAGTACGTGTTAAATTTATGTTTGTAGCACAGTGTGTGCCAACTTCTGTGCAAGTAATGAGGATAAAATGGGTATGAGACACAGACCTTTCCCTCAAAGTATGTACTGTTAACTCCATTGTGTAGTGACAGGTTCCATTGGTATGGTACAAAATAGTGCTATAGTTTAATCAGGGTTCACGTGTGGTTGGAAAATCAGCAAAGAAATCATTCATCATTTGTCCAGCTGGATCTTGAAGGGGTGGATAGGCTTTCAATAAAGAGGAGTTAATGAAACTTGAGTGAGGATGTTTCCTGACAGAGGAAACAACAAAAATAAAAGATCAGAGCAGGGAAACTATTTAGACAGCCTGAGTGATAGTAGAGGATAGGTGATAGATAAAGCTTCAGAGGTCACCTAGTCTGGTTCTCAGTCTTGAGTGTACATTAGAATCACCTCAAGGGCTTGTTAAAATGCAAATTCACAGGCACTCCCCTGTTCTGAGTCATGAAACCTAGAGAGAGGCCCAGGAGCTTGCATTATTTTCCGAATTCCTATCATTTCCTGTTCAGCAGGCACATAAGGTAGTTCTAATTCAGTTTGCCCTTGTATGGCACCTACAGAAATGCTGGCCTGGTCCCAAACTTTCAACCAGTGCTTAACCCCCTTTCTAAGCCTCTAAGTAGTTGTCTACCCTTTGCATGAATTGGGACCCTGTCTTCTGAGGCAGCCTATTCTGTTTTTGAATAGCCCTGCTAAGAAAGTTTTTCCTTTTATTGAGCTGAGATTTCTCTATCTGCTCTATGTGTTGATTTTCACTCTCCCACCTTGAGGCCACAGAAAATAATAATAGGCCTTTTCCCAGGTGAGAGGCCTTCAAGTATTAGAAGGCCTCTCTTTTGTAGGCTGAACACATCCAGGTCCTCACTGGTTTGGTTTTGAGTCCTTTCCCTGTCCTGCATGCTTGTCTCTGAATGTGTTCCAGTTTTTCTGTGACCTTTGTAAAGGGTAGCACCCAGAACTAAACATTATTCCTGTGTGGCCTCTGAGTTGTGAGTGAATAGTACCCAGATGGGCCATGTGGTTTTATCAATTATTTCCTCATATGGCCCTTATAAATATTGTAATGGAAACATGGGGACAAAGGGTTGATTGGAATAACCTTTATTAAGAGATTTTATGCCACTGAGAAAAAGAAAGAGACTTGAACTGGCTTGTGTGCTTGGTAGTTGTCAGCTACTAGATTTTGGAATGTAATAGAAAGAATACTGTGCTTGCCCCCTTTTCCTCCTGTGCTTAATTATACTCTAAGTGTGACTTGTAAAAATATGCATCTCTTACCTCCTTCCACTGTAACTCTTTCTTTTGAATTTTTTTAAATTTTTAAAATTTTTTTAAATTTTAATTTCAGTGTAGTTAACATACCATCTTATATTAGTTTTGGGTGTCCAATACAGTGATTTCAACAGTTCTATACATTACTGAGTGCTCCTTAAGATAGTGTGCTCTTAGTCCCTTTCACCTGTTTCTCCGATCCCCCCACCCCTCTGGTAACCACCAGTTGTTCTCTATAGTTACAAGTCTGTTTTTGGGTTTGTCTCATTTTTTTCTTTGTTCATTTATTTTGTTTCTTAAATTCCACACATGAGTGAAATCATATGGTATTTCTTAACACTTTCTTCTCTTCCCTTCCCCTTTTTTCCTTTGCTTTTGTGTTAAGAATTTTACATATGTCAGGTTAGAGAGATTATCTGAGCTTTCATCTCATTTGAGGTACTTTCAAATAGGGCAAAATGGAGAATTTGGGGGGCACAAGAGGGCTTTCAGTTTAGGGACAGAGCAAAGTCAGCCCCGTCCATCCCCTTCTTCCTCTTGTGGGGCGCTTCACACACCCTGATGGCTATAGGAAGTTCTTAGGCGGGGGCTCGGGGTTAAGCTAACCAGAGCTGCAGCTGAACAAGCTGAATTTTAAGCATGAATTGCCCTTTTGGAGGGCAAAGTAAATTTTGGAGGGTTACATAAATGTACGTTTCTAGGTCTGTTTTAAAGCTGTTGAACCAGGACCAAAGAATGTTCATGTATCTTCCTACAGACTTTATTCTCCTATGGCCGCAGTTTTAACTCCGTTTTTGCATCCCTGCAATTTGTCTTTGACTTTTCCCTCAAAAAAGTTTAAATATCAGTTGTTTCAAGATGGGGTGTTTTTCCAACATGGTAAACTATATCCTATAGCCTTCTAATAAAGAGGCTGGTTGGGGAGGGAAAAGGAGAGGGAGAGATACAGTGTTTTTTTCCTTTTCTTGAGGAAGCCCTATGATAATTTTTCCTGTTTGTAATCTTAATTAAGAAAAGATGCCTATTAATTAGCTCTTTTGTGTTAGTTCAGTATGACTGGACAAAGTCTGTACTCTAGCATCCTTGAATTTTTCCACTTTCTTGCCCTTTAGCAACATACTAAATTGGTTGATGACTGTTGGAGCCTTTATTTCTTCTCCTGCTGATATTTTTCTTCTAGAATAAGGATGCCAGTGGGCTTTACATGAACTCAATCACAGTTTCCAAATATTACTATCATTTTAGGTTCTTTTTGACTTTGCTGAATTATTTGCAACATCTTTTGTCTGTTGCTTGTTATATCAGGTGATTGAAAAGTCCCTGGAGTCTCTTCCTATCTTTCTGATCCCAAAATTGACGGCTGAATTGTAACAAATTGCTATATACACTGACCCAAATTCTCCATCTCTAATTGAGGGTCGTTCATACTTCCATGAGTGTTAACAAAGCAGCAGGATTTTTCTGAGTCTCCACTCTACTGCCGCATTTTGTCTTAGTAGTAGTGAGCTTTTATAGAGCTTGATATATTTTTATTTACTTAAAAAAGTAACTGTAGTTAAGTACTCTTAACAAAAATCCGAGCAATGACAGTTCTTTTGATGAGTTGTAAAATTGCCACTAATAAAGAAGAAAAATATGAATTACATGGAGAAGAGTTATTGTTGTTTTTTTTTTAAAAAAACCAAGGATTTTTTTAAGTATAATTTTAGGCTTTCTAATTAGCCAAGTGCACAGGAATTTTGCCTGCTCTGACTTAATTTGTCTAGATTTGTGTGCACGATTTGACTTAGGACTTTGCAGTATGTGTTGAAAAATTGATTCCAGGGGTCCCTGGGTGGTTCAGTTCAGTGGGTCAAGCGTCTGCCTTCAGCTCAGGTCATGATCCTGGAGTCCTGGGAGTGACTCCTGCATCGGGCTCCTTGCTCAGCGGGGAGTCTGCTTCTCCCTCTCCCTTTGCCCCCCCACCCAGCTCGTACTCACTCTCTCTTGCTCTATCTCAAATAAATAAATAAAATCTTTACAAAAAAAAAAGGAAAGAAAAGAAAAATTGGTTCCACTCTGCCTAGCCATTTAGTGTAGTATAGTAAGCATTTGCTTTGACATCAAACAGACCTGGGTTCAAGTTCAGCTATATGACCTTGGCTAAGCTACTAGTCTAAGCCTCAATTTCCTTATCTATTAAATATGACTAATACTAGATCCTATCTCATAGAGTCCAAGATGAAATGAAATCATAAATGTAGAGCTATATGCAGTGCCTGGCATAGAGTTAACACTCAATAAATGGCAGGTATCAGTGGTGAACAAGAGTGTTCCATGAACAGGGTCCACCTCACTGCCTGCTGGTGGAGATAGACCCTAAACAAATCCTTATGAGAGTATAGGCATACCTTGTTTTATTGTGCTTTGCTCTATTGCACTTTGGAGATACTTGCGATTTCTACAAACTGAAAGTTTATGTCAACCCTGTGTGGAGCAAGTCTATCAGAGCCATTTTTCTAACAGTATTTGCTCATCATGTTTTGGTAATTCTCATAATATTTCAAATTTTTCATTATTATTATATTTGTTATGGTGATATGTAATCAGTGATCTTTGATGTTACTATTTTAATTGTTTTGGGCGTGCCACAAACCACACCCACATAGGACGGTGCACTTAATAAATGTTGTATGTGGTCTGACTGCTCCACCAACCAACTGTTCTCTTGTCTCTCTCCCTCTCCTCGGGCCTCCCTATTCCCTGAGACACAATATTGAAATTAAGCCAATTAATTACCTGACAATGGCCTCTAAGTGTTCAAGTGAAAGGAAGTTGAGTCTCATGTCTCTCGCTCTAAATCAAAAGCTGGAAATGCTTAAGCTTAGTGAGGAAGACATGTCAAAAGCCAAGAGAGGCCAAAGGGTAGGCCTCTTTTGCCAGTTAGCCAAGTTGTGAATGCAAAGGCAAAGCTTTTGAAGGAAATTAAAAGTTCTACTCCAATGAACACACGAATGACAAGAAAGTGAAACAGCCTTATTGCTGATACGGAGATTTTAACAGTCTAGTTAGAAGATCAAGTCAGCTATACCATTCTCTTAAGTCAAAACCTGATCCAGAGCAAGGCCCTCGCTCTCTTCAATTCTCTGAAGGCTGAGAGAGGTGGGGAAGCTGCAGGAGAAAAGTCTGAAGCTAGCAGAGGTGGCTTCATGAGGGTTAAGGAAAGAAGCCGTCTCTGTAATACAGAAGTGTACGGGGAAGCAGCAGGTGCTGGGGTAGAAGCTGCAGTGAGTTCTCCAGGAGATCTAGCTCAGATCATCCTTGACGGGGGCTGCACTAAACAACAGATTTTCAGTGTAGACGAAACAGCCTTCTATCGGAAGAAGATGCCATTTAGGACTTTTACAGAGAGGAGAAGTCAATGCCTGGCTTCAAAGCTTCCAAGGACAGTCCGACTCTCTTGTTAGGCCCTAATGCAGCTGCTGACTTTAAGTTGAAGCCAATGCTCATTTACCATTCTGAAAATCCTGGGGCCCTTAAGAATTATGCTAAATCTACTCTGCCTGTGCTCTCTAAATGGAACAACAAAGTCTGGATGACAGCACATCTGTTTACAACATGGTTTACTGAATATTTTAAACCCAATGTTGAGATCTACTGTGCAGAAAAAAAAATACTCCTTTCAAAATATTACTACTCTTTGACAATGCACCTGGTCACCCAAGAGCTATGATGGAGATGGACAACAAGATTAATGTTGTTTTCATGCCTATTCACACAACATCCATTCTGCATCCACTTCATGGGTCAAAGAATCATTTCAACTTTCAAAATGTATTTAAGAAATGCACTTCATAAGGCTAGAGCTGCCATAGGTAGCAGTTCCTCTGACGGATCTGGGCAAGGTAAATTGAAAACCTTCTGAAAAGAATTCACCATTCTAGGTGCCATTAAAAACATTTTTGATGAATAGTAAGAGGTCAGAATGTCAACAGTATTGACAGGAATTTGAAAGAAGTTGATTCCAACCCTCATGGAGGACTTTGAGGGAGTTCAAGACTTGAGTGGAGGAAGTACCAGCAGATGTGGTGGAAATAGCAAGAGAACGAGAATCAGAAGTGGAACCTGAAGATGGGACTGAGTTGCTGCAGTTTCATGATCAAACTTGAACTGATGAGGAGTTGCTTCTTAGGGATGAGCAAAGAAATGGAATCTACCCCTGGTGAAGATGCTGTGAAGATTGTTGAAATGACACCGGGGGATTTACAATATTCCATAAACATAGTTGATAAAACAGCAGCGTTGTTTCAGAGGATTGACTCCTCTTTTGAAAGTTCTGTGGGTAAAATGCTATCAACTTGTATCATATGCTACACAGAAAAAATTGTTCTTGAAAAGAAGAGTCAATATGGCAAACCATTGTTGTTTTATTCTTTTTTTTTTCTTTTTTAAAAGTGCGCGCAAGCGGCAGTGGGAGGGGGCAGAGGGAGAGGGAGAGAATCTTAAGCAGGCTCCATGGCCAGCACAGAGTCCAGTGAGGAGCTCCATCTCACGACCCTGAGATCATGACCTGAGCCAAAATCAAGAGTCAGGCGCTTAACCGACTGAGCTGCCCAGGCGCCCCTGCTGTTGTTTAAGAAATTGCCACAGCCACCCCAGCCTTCAGCAGCCACCACCCTGATCAGTGAGCAGCCTTCAACATGAAGGCAAAAAGATTACAACTCGCTGAAAGCCCAGATGATGGTTAGCATATTTTAATAATAGTGTAGTTTTTAATTAAGGTACATACAGTGTTTTTTAGACACAGTGCTATTATTGCAGTATAGTATAGTGTAAACATAACTTTTATATATGCACTAGGAAACCAAAAAATTCATTTGATTTGCTTTATTGCGATATTTGCTTTATTCCAGTGGTCTGGAACCGAACTCACAATATCTCTGAGGTATACCTATAGTTGTTTAATTTTGATTACCTATGCAACAGGGCAAAATACAGGGTCTATTTAAAGAGGCTGCTTTTCTGTGGTCAGTCCCTTGTGGTGGTTTACATTGACTGAATGTGCTGTGTCTTCAGCTGGGCTGATTAACTGGATGTGTGTATGGGAGTTAGAAGTGGTATGAGAGGGAGGGAGCAGAAAAGGAGGGTAGGAGGGAGTGAGAAGGAGAGGAGAGAGAAAAACAGGGAAGGAAAGGAGAGAGGAGAGGACAGAGAGAGAGATTAAGGCCAGTTTCCTGATTTCTGGCTTGAAAGCTGAGTGCTCCCTACCAGGAGAGAGAGAATGGTGGAAAAGCCTGTGGAGGGGAAGACATGAGGAGGTAGCATTGTGTATTCTTGCAGTGGGAAATAGGAGTGAAAATGCCAAGATAAGGGGAGAGTGAGACAGGGCTGGGGAATGCATCGTGAAATGAACATGAAAACAACATGCCAGAAACAAAAGTGAACAGCTAGGCTGTGACACATCTCTAGGTATTGAGGCAAAGGAAGATTCAGCCAGTGGAAGGCACATTTGCCTCCCTCCACATGGACTCAGGACCAATCTAGGCTAATCTAAACAGGTTTTCCTTTCTGTTCATAGAGGACTCTTATCTGGTTAGTATCAGGTTTCAGTCTTCGTTAGTATCTCACATAAGCATATCTAAATATGTTTTTCTTTGATTAAGTCAGTGTAGAAGTATTATCTAGTCTTGTTTGGGAAATTGTTCATGTGGCCCTTTGTGTCACAAGGTCATATCACCACAGTCCATTTGCGTGCTAGGTAAATATTTGCTGGACATACAAAAGCAGAAATCAAGAGGATTCTGTCCCATTTGAGCTCTTGTGATGTTTTGTTGTTGTTGTTGTTTTAATCTTGCTACTTCTGTATTCAGTAGCACCAGGGAGACTATTCTACATTACTGTCCCCAGCTTTCCTTCTTCATAGGAGAGGGGCATCTGTGGCTGACCAGAGCAGAGAGCGTGAAGTTTCTGGTGGCATTATTATTAGCATGGGCGTCTTCTTACTCTATAGATACTAGTACTTTTCTTTTTATTTTATACACAGCTACAGCAAGATTCTGTTATTATATGAATTCAAGTGTATTGCCAACTAAATCTTGTCCCCACAAAATAATTGTTGAATCTAACAGAAACCTGCTCCCCAGCACCAGCATTACAAAGGTGCTGTGATTTTGTTATACAATTTCTATACATTCTGGGACAGGGGAGCCATTCTGTCTTGCCATGGTTTTGCCTGGGCCCTTAGAATAGGAACTTCTGCTCTCTCTCTGAGGAATTCTGGGGAGGAAGCTTCATGCTTAAGCGAGTGACTCTGGAACCAGAATGCCTAGGTTATCTCCTGGCTCAGTGTAACTCTGGGCAGTAGGACTGTATGACTTCATTTGTACCATATGTAAAATGGGACCGTTGGAAACATCTACTTCATAGGTTGTTGTCAGGAATAGTGAGGTGCCATATGTAAAGCACTTAGAATAGGATCTGGCACATAGTAAAAGCTCAGTAAATGTTAGCTATGGTTGCCTTCCCTATTTCCCCCCCGTTGGAAGTGATAGGTTTTTCCTCTCTGTGACACTCTGTAGCATCTAATATAGGATTCTGTATTCAGAAACCTCCTGCAACCAACCTCCTTTCCCTCTAAAAAGTTGTGGGAGTTTGTAAAGAAATGGAAACTGGCCCCTTTGGAGCTGTGAGCAGCACCACACACTTTGAGCTGGGATTGGGTCACCCAGCGTTCCTTGTTCCTCAGGAGCTTTCTCTTTTACCTTAGTGTGTTAGCTCTCAGTTCTGTAGAGTAGTGGGTTTTTTACCCTCAGAGTTATAACTCCCTTAATTGCCTTCATAGGTATCACCCTGCTTCTCTACCCCTACACAGGGTGTTTCTGGGAATTATATGATAAAATGAGTTATAGTTTTCTAGAGGAAAAATACAAGTGTAAATTACTTGGCTAACTTAGACCTCAGTATCAAAAAAATTCTAGATTGGGCCAATGTGAAATTAGAAAAGCAAAGACACATCAAGTGAAACATCTTTTAGGCCCTTAAAATTGCTAGAAGTCATATGATTTTAAGGTGGCAGAAGACTTACAAATGGTCTAGTCTGACACTCATTTTATGGGTCGTAAAAGAGGCCTAGAGATGTTACACACACCCTCAACCCGCCCTCCTCACGGTCACCGGTTATTTCCACAGTGCTAAGCCCAGGTATCTGTGCTGCCCTGGGCCTCTTTGACCTACCAGCAGCATTTGATTCCGTGGATCCCACCCTGCTCCTTGAAACACTTCATCTACTTGACTTAGGACACCACTCTCCCTGGTCTTCCTCCTGCCTCACTGGCTGCTCCTACTCTGTGTGTCCCTGGTGCCTCCTCGTCTCCCTGACCTCTAAAATCAAAGAGCCCTGGACTCAGGCCACAGTCCTCTCTTCTTCTCTCTTTATACTCACACTCAGGCTCTTGGTGATCTCATCTGGGCTCCAGGGCTTTAAACCATTTCTAGGCTGAAGATTCCCAAATTTCTATCTCCAGCCCAGACTTCTCCCTTGAGCTCCAGGCTCATAAATTCAGCTGCTTACCTGATACCTTTACTTGAATGGCTAATAGACATCTGAAATATAACATAAACAGAGTCACACTCCTGAACTAGCTCCTGAGATCCCCCTCCTCAAGTATGGTCTTCCATACTTTGGCAAATAGCAACTCCATCGTTTGGCTCAGGCCAAAAACCTTGGCACCCTCTAGTCTGTCAGCAAGTCCTATTCCTTCTACCTTGAGGATATTTTTAGAACATGATCTTTTTTCACTGTCTCAACTGCCCCCGCCCCTATTAACACCTGCCCCCTATCTCCTGCTTGGACCCTTGCCCCCCTCGGTGTCTTTTCTCAACCCAGCAGCCAAACTGATCCTTTTAAAGTGACTGCTCAGAACCCTCCTAGCCTCTTCTTTTCATCTATAGTGATTTCCCATCCCACCCTAATTAAAAGTCACACTGCTTATAGGAGCCTATAGAGCCCCACATTATCTGGTACCACATTACCTCATAGACTTTCTTTTTTACTACTTTTGCCTTGTTTACTCTAGCCACAATGACCTCCTTGCTGCTCCTTCAACATAACAAAGCATAATCTTGCCTCAGGACCTTTGAATTTGCTGTCCCCTTAGATGGAAGCTTTTTCCTCCAGATACCAGTGTGACTCATTGCCTAACCTCCTTTAGGTCTTCAGGCAGGTGTCATTTTTCTCAGTAAGACCTTTCCCAACTACCCTACTTTGAAAATTGCCAAATGCCTATCATCCTTCACTGTTTTATTTTTCTCCATAGCATTGATCACCACATACCATATATATTTTGCTAATTTATTTAATCTTATTTGTTTACTATAGATCTCTTCCCCACTAAAATCCCTCCTAGATCATCTCCCCAGGATCTCGAGCTATACATGACACATAGTAGGTGCTCAATAAACATACTTGAGAGATTGACAGAATGAACTCTTGTTCTTCCTTGAGTTTTCGGAGGAATCTGTTCATTTAATTGAGGCCTGAACGACCAAAAGTTTATCGCCTATTGTTTGTATTTGAAAACATGGCCTTATTGGTAGTACATGGGAGATGTTTGAGTAGCTCTTTTTACTTATTCCCTCTGAGCTTGTGCCCCGTGCATCATTCCCTTAGCCTTGCCAGAAGAATTGGAGTTATCTACTTGCCATCTTAGTTCTGAAAGGCTGTTAGCTCCTAGTCTGTATCTCACACAGTGATCATCACCTCCTCACTTCACCAGTTTGTCTGCTATCCAAGCTTATGTTGAGAGTCCAGAGTATGTGAGAGCAGCTTTTGATGTATCACATTGCCACAGAACAATAAGACAGTAGTAGCACTCCCCAAGCCATGTCTCTTCTACAGATGTTTCAGAACTTCAAAGTCCGTGCTGTTCATGGAGGTGAAAGTGTCCTCCTGCTCTGTCCCCAGAGATCACGGGGCTTTGGAGCTGATGGGTTTTGTTTGACTAGAATTCCAGCTCTGACACTTACCCAGCTGTGTGACCTTGGAAAGCCTTCTTAAAATCTGAGACTGGGTCTAAAATGTCACCCCTCAGCACACATTGCTTCCCTTTGCCTTTTCTGCTCCCTTTTCCCTTTTCTCTTCCTATCCTCTACCCAGAGAAGAGATTGATTGCTGGGTTTGCAAACCTTAAATACAGAGATTTCCATGTGGACATTGTCCCGTGCTTTAAAACTGTATTCTGAGTTAATCTTGCACATTTCAGTATGGTCTTTCCCCCCTTAATTGTTATTAATGAAGCCACCTTCCCTTCGTGACTGTGTACTGAGAAAGCCTCGAATCCACGCCGTACAAGCATTGCAAAGTAAGACAGATATGTCTTAGATGTAAGATTAAAGATGACTGCATCAGAAAACATGTGGAAAGGGTATTAGCGCTCTCACAGTCCCTCTCCAGATGCCATTCTTTTTCAAAGAAATAACAAGAATCCCAGAAAAATATGTATATCATTTTCACACTTCTTCTTTTCAGTGACTAGAAGTAAAAATTAATAATAATGGGAAAAGAGCATGAATCTAAATGAGGTATTTACATCTTCCTCTATCTCTTCGTCCTCAAGGTGTTGTGAGCTGAGCTGGTAAACCTCAGAGCCATGGGGCTATTGGCAAGATACTGACTAGGACCTTCTTCCCTCTTGTAAGGAGTTACTAGTTGCTGTCACCCTTCCATGTCTACCCTAGGGGAGGAGGACACATCCAGGGGTGCTTTGTCATTAATGTCCCTGTTCTCCTTCCATCTTTGTGTCACCTTGACCTTTCAGTCTTAAAACACATACAGCTCGTCATAGTTGACTCTACATTTACATATTCATACTCCTTAAGCCTTGGATTTGTTGTAATTTATATTAATTAACGCATCAGTGTTGTATACATTATCTTCCATCCAGCTTTTCGTGATACCATGTTTGATTCTGCATCTTTAGGAGGATAGGAGAAACTGGCTTGCTTTAGGGATCGCGGGAAGCCAGAGGAAAAGCTGGTCGCTCAAAGAGGGGGGCATACATACATATTCCTGTGGCTAAAACTGTCATCATCGTAGACTTGTAATTTATAGCACTTCCCTGTTTACAGATACTGTGAGGGCTTCACCGTGTAACTGGAATAATGCCAACAGCCGACTCAAACAGACAGAGGTTCTGGTTCTTGCTGAGGGAAAAGCACAGAGCTAGGGAGTGAGACATCCAAACCTGTCCTGCTCCCTTTTGTGAAATGAAAACCTTCATGAATGAGAATGCTGATGTTAATATATATCTATCAAGATTAGAATTTGGGTGGCTGTTGCTTCATTAGTTTCATTTATAGAAGATTCTGCAGCCTTTCCTTGGAGTGTTAGACTATAAAGTATGGGGGTGGGAGTGAGTGGGAGATTTGGATTTAAGATGAGAAATTGGAATGTGTCATCTTGGATGTTCCTCACTCTACTGCTTCTATTAGTTGTGGGCAGGAATCTGTAACTGTTAGCCTCATTTTTTACCTTTAATAAAATGGTACTTCCTACTTATCTGGTTATTAGTACAAGGCAGAGATTTTGTATAATTTTCAGGTTCAAGATACTTAAGTGATTTATGACATTTAGTGATTTTGCTCCAAATTGTTAACTTTATATTCAGAGCATTAATATTGAACATTCCCTTAGATCTGTGGTTATACCAGCATATTCTCATGCCTCGATGTATTATTAGAAAGATAGAGATCTATGGGGTACTTCTAAAGGTTGGATGTTTTGTTTTTTAGTATGTTCTAGATTTTTTTTGGAGCAGATTTTTAATTATTGTTTCTCTAAGGTCAAATTTAATAGTTTTCTGTGTCTCGTGCTTGTGAAAGGCTGAGAGGAAAACATGACGTGAAGTAGTAACATTTCTCTGGGCTAACAGTGAACCAAAGGAACATAAGTCCTTAACTGTGGTAAAACAATTCAGACCTGTAGTAACATATTTTCTATTCTCTAAAAGTTTTTACATGAAGAGATACAGATAATCTCTCTAATATCCTTATCTGTATCTACATGTAGATACAGATAACATGTTTATTTACATCTACAAATAAGTATATATATCTACATAGACATACAGATATAGACAGCCTCTGTATGTATTTCTATATACACATACATACATGAAACAACTAAAATGAAATTTAACGTGTAATCACAGACTTTTTGAACGCGGACTAGTACTAGAGAGAGAGCAAAAGAGAAAACTCATTCAACAAATTGGTTGAGTGCCAGGTACTCACTATTGCAGTCACTGAGGATAGAACAGTGAGCCCAACAGACATGGTGCCTGTTGTTGTGGAGCTTATATTTTATGTTGGAAGAAAGAAAGATAATAAACAATGAAATACATGTGACAGTTGCAGATGCTAGAAGAAAATAAAACATGGTTTAGGGATTGGGAAAGTTCAAATGGCATGGTCAGAGAAGATAAAATTTGACCTGAAGCTTAAATGGCAGGAAGGAATCGGGGAAGTTAAGATCTCAGGGGGATACATTCCGGGCAGAAGGAGGACTCTGGCAAAGCTGCGAGGTTAGGATGAGCTCTGTACGTAAAAGGACCAGAAGGAAGGCCCATGTGGCCAGAGGGATGGTAGTAGTGTGTGAAGCTAGAGATATGGCTAGAATCGTGATCAGATAGGGCCCTGTAGGCTCTATCAGGGGTTTGAGTTTCATTCCAAGTGAGATGGGATGCCATTTTAAGCAACTTTTAAAAAACTTTTAAAAGAAATTTTATTCTTGGGGCACCTGGGTGGCTCAGTCGTTAAGCATCTGCCTTCGGCTCAGGTCACCATCCCAGGGTGCTGGGATCGAGTCACACGTCAGGCTCCCTGCTGCACGGGAAGCCTGCTTCTCCCTCTCCCCCTGCTTATGTTCCCTCTCTCTCTCTCTCTGTCAAATAAATAAATAAATAATCTTAAAAAAATAAAAAAGAAGTTTTATTCTTGTTGCAGTGGCAATACAGGCAGAGAAGAATACAAGCAGAGAGACCAGTAGGCGTTAAAATGGCTCTGAGTAGAAGTGATGGGAGCTGGGCCTTCGGTACTACGGGTGGGAAAAGAGAGCTATGATCAGATTCAGGATATATCCAGAATTTGCCTTTGGGGTGGATATAGTTTGGGGAGGAGAGAAATTTTTGGTTTAAGCAAGTAGATACAGGATGGTGAGGAGGACCATGCGAAGAGCAGATATAAGGGATGGAAATCAAGACTTTTGTTCTGGTCATGTTAATCTTCACATGCACCTGCTTCTGACACATACTGGCAAATTGTTCCAATGCCCTCATCTTTAAAAAGGGGGGTTGGTAATTGTACTATGCTATATGGTTGATGTGAAAATTAAATGAATTAATACCCCTGAAGCACATAAAACAGCATCGGACACCCCTTAAGTTCTCAGTAAATGTTAACTGTTGCTGTAGCTAGTGTTGTTAATATTATTATGATCGAAATGGGATATATTCAAGGGAGATGTTGAAGAGGCAATAGGATATGTCAGTCTGTAGCTCAGGACAGAAGTAAGGACTAGAGATGAACTTTGATAGTTATCAGTATACAGGTAGATATTTAAAACCATGGAACTAGATGAGATTGCCTATGGAGAGAGGAGAGAAGGGGAGGGATGAGGACTGAGGAATGGGGGGCGGCCAACATTTAGAGGTCTGGAGAGGAGGCAGAGTCAGCAAAGAACTGAGAAGATGCTGTCAGGAGACAGGAGAGAAACCCAAAGGGTATGGAAGGCACCATGGAAGCCAAGTAGAGGAAGCATTAAAAGACAAAAGTTGACTATTATCAAATGATGCTAAAAATAAAGTAAGAGTAAAAAGGAGGACATACCTGATCATTGGATTTGTCAAAGGGTAAAGTGATGGCAACCTTGACAAGAGCCATTTCAGTGGAGTGGTGGGAATGAAATCCCTATTTGGGCAGTGGAGTGGGCAGAGAGAATGGAGAGGTCAGAAATGGGGCAGTAACTGGAAAGGAATAGAGGTAGGAAGATGTCTTGTGTTTGTTACCTAGAATGATTCAGCAGAGAAAGAGAATTTTATGATAAAAGAAGGAAAAAGAATAATTGTGAAGAACAAAGTCCTTGAGTACACAAAGAAAGAATATGATCCAGGAGAGACATTGAAGGGGAACAGAGACACTTCTTCCATTGTAAATGGAGGCAAGGCAGAATATGGACACAGTCATAGGTAAGGTGGTGGATCTGAGGATGGAATGGTTCTAATTTTTGTTTCATTGCATACCTTTCAAAATGAAGTATAAGGTGTAGTAGTTAGAAAGGAGGAAGAAACCTTGAGGTATTCACAATGAGTTGAGGATCTGGACAAATGCCATAGGCAACAAAAATTGATTTTAAAAAAATTCAAAGCTACAGTCTGAACAGTAAGGAAATAATAAGGGAGGGATAGTCTTCCTCTAACAAAGGTGATCTGGTATCATGTATTACCCCTGATAAAACAATTATTAAACTCCTAACTTACCTCCATTTTCTTCAGTAGGGAGTTTGGCCTTCAAAAAGGAAAGGGTAAAACAAAAACATGGTTGAGAAGAAATTGAAGCCCGGTGTGGTTAAGAGTCAACGAAAGAATAAAGAAGTATTTGCAGCTTTGGATTATTCTAGTCTTTAGACTGTGCTAAATTACATCTCAGGGGACTCTGAGAACTTTCAGATTGATTTTGGATTTTTCATTCACCACAATTTCTAGACAGAAGACTAATACTATAGGTGATTTTTACCCCCAAAAGAGAGATTCTATATACAATAACAATAGGCCTGATTTTTTTTTTATCCCTGGTAAAATTCTAGAACTAGTGATTAGCCTGATGATTTATAAGCATTTAAGGAAAAATGCATAGTTCTAGTAACCAATTTGAGTTGTCTGAAAATAAGTCATTCCCAAATAAATGGGTTTTCTTTTAGAGTTTTATTGGAAAGCCAGGACAATGCTATAGACACAGTATATCTTGATTTTAGCAAAGTGTTTGATGTGGTTTCTCATGGCATTTTTAAAAATAAGGACGAGTTAACATTTAAGTATCTATATGTGCAAGGCACTTGGTAGGATGGCGAAATTATATAGAATGTTGGTTCTTAAATCAGCCACCCCCATAGTGGAATATCACAGGATTCTGATCCTGGCTGTCTTCACCAGTGGTCTTCAGAAATCTAGATGAAAATATAATGGGCACATGGAGAGAACGAATGCAGTAGATGACATAGCCAAATGAATAAATCATCTCAATGACTGGAGAAGCTGTGTTATTTAACAGTCATTCAGGAGCCATTCATTAGTTCATGTATTGGTGTTTATTGAGAGCTTTGTATCAGATACTGTTCTTGGTGTTGGGAATATGTGGGAAAACAAAGAGCAATGAGTCATGGTCCCTGCCTTCAAGGGCCATATCGTATGCTAAAAGAACGCATTAATAGAGCAGTTTTCAACCTAGAGGAGGGTACAAAGGTCTTTTAGGGCGTAAGGAGAGGAGTGGTCAGTTCAGTTAGGGTGCTGCTCCATACCGAGTCACCCAACCCCTGCCGGAGGGTCACCACTTCAAGCTCCTCTGCACCTTTTGCAAAAGTCCTCTGTGTGGTACCTCTTGATGTTTAAATGTCAGGGATGTATCTCATTAACCTTTGTGGCCCCATCTTCTCTTCCCCACCCTCACTCCCACCACCCTTGACAAAGCACCCCTCCCAGAACCTGTAACCTTGGGAGTAGCTGTTCTTTGTTCCCCATACCTTTGAAAGGACCTACTTACCTCTTTTTATGCAAATACAGAAAAGTACCTTCACTTATGCAAATGTTGAACATTAACACTTCCTAGTGCCCAGGAGCAGTGTTCCCTCAAACATTACACTGTTCCGGAGTAACAAACTATGAAGGTTAAGTGTACAGGAACAGTTTAATCTGTAATCAAATAAAACTGACTCTGGTTAACGCAAAACACGTAATAACGTACCTTATCATTATTGTGCTGCATTGTGATTAGTCAAGTAGAGAGTAGTTGACTTAAGAGAATACAATTAGCATTTCTTTTATACGTGAAAGTAGATCTATGTGCTGTTTTCTCTTCCTTTTGTTAGTTCTCCGTCACCTGTAATTATCTTACTGTTGCCAGTTTTTCTTGAGACCAGTATAATCTAATCATTTCTGTGAACTCATAAACACACACCCAAATACATTGACACACAGGTTAGAAAAATAAAACTCTAGTCCTTCTAGCTGCTGGGGTTCCCTCTACTCCCTTCTAGGGAGGTGTCTTTTCTGCGCTTGGTTAACTCGTGCAGGAATGGCTGCTCTTCCTTGCCTGGTGTTGACTTTTCTCAACTCCAGCTGTACACTGGACTCATTTGGGGAGATTTTATAAAACCACCATGCCTAGATCCCCCCTCACTGAGAGTTTGACTCAACTGGGCTGGGGTAGGTTCACCATCAGTATTTTTTTTTAAGCACCTCAGGTAATTCTCATACGCAACTAGGGCTGAGCATTCATTACACAGAAAAGGATGGAGGTTCAGTGGTTTCTTGGGGTGTCCCAGGAGGGTCAGTGGAGCATCATGGTGCCGCTGTAGAGAGCAGAGAGGTCATGCAGGCTGGATTATAAGGGGCAGAACATAAGAGAGACTTCCCTTGGAAATCAGGGAGCCCAGGGATTGAAGGTTCGTTTCAGGCACTTAAGGGAGTATTGAAGGCTAGATAATTATGCATCCTAGGCCACACATTGTACCACATCAGACATTCTTCATTATTTCTTGGCAACACCTAGGCAGCCCCTCGTCTCCTCTTGGAGGTCCATCCTAATCCTCCTTTTTATATAAAGACACCAATAATTATATCAGATTAGCTTCTGGGCTGGGCTTGCCATTAAATACAGTGTGATAGCAAAGGACCTGGAATTCCCTCTCCCTTTCCCTGCCTTGGATATAACTTACAGTTAGAATCTCAGAGCTTAAAAAAAAAAAAAAAAGAATTTCAGAGCTTGAAGGATAAGTCATCCTTCTCATTTTTAGATGGGACATTGAAACCTATAGAAATTAAATTTACTGCCTAATGTCACAATAATGTTATAAGTACTAGAACTAAAATGAAAACCCAGTTCTCTTGGCCACAAGTTCATTGCCTTTTGTGTACATCATACTGTCCTCTAGTATATTCTTCTGAATATTTCCAGTAGAAAATGTCTCTATATTTTGAAGATAGATTAACTTTTGGAAACTTTTGTAACTCATTCAGATTTAAGCCTAGTAGGATGGGAAATTTACCTAATATTTGTGGTCCATAATTGACAGAAAATTTACAGTGAACTGGAGCATTGTCATCGAGCCAATTGTTGGGCAGTATTACTTTTTTCTGTATTACAGAGAATTTCTCAACTGCTTCAGAATTTCTTCCTTATAAACTGAATGGACAGTATGACCTTGTGGGATGGATTTTGAATGTACTGTGCCATTTGCTTGCTGATGCCTGACATTCCTTTAAAGGAGAAAAAGATTTTCTTTCCACAATTAGAAGTAAAAGCCTTAAGATGCAAATGCCTCTGAGACATAACCCATTGAAACTCATTCACTCATTCACAAATCAATCAGTAAAGTATAAAAATAATACTAATGGCCATTACTTACTTAGTTCCTCTCAGGTACCTAGCTCCTGGATGCTTTGCATACTCATCTCCAGTAATTCATACAAAAAATTGAATGTCAGTATTATTTCCATTTTACAGATAAGGAAGCCCAAACTTCTGAAAGGTCAATTAACTTGTCCAAGGTCATGCAACCAGTAAGTGGAAGTGCTGAACATGACATGGCCCATGTCATGAACTAGTTAAAAATATGATCAATTATTCATCTTGGATTAATAGGCCAACAGGTCTGATTTAAGTTTTTGATATTCCAAAAACATTCTTTTAACCCATTTTGTTATCTGATATGTCATTTTTTTTATTTTATGATTTAACTATAGAATCCCAATACTAACTTTTATCCTTTGACCTGATGGATTTCCAGTTTTGTTAAACATTTTGACTTTAATTGCCCAAATAAAAAATAAGGAGTTTATTTATAATGACCTGTTTGGCATTCGTGTATGTGTCCTTTGGTCCTCTTATGATCATTTATAAAGGAATTAGGGATTTTGATAAAATCACAAACTCTTAAAGGATATCAGGCATACTTCTGCCTAGAAAACCCTGGGTAAAATAATTAAATGGGCAAGTCATGACATCTAAGAGATGGATTTTTCAAATGTGGATATTCTCAATTATCATCTTGAGTAAATTTTGTTTTTCATAGAAGATCTAGTCTTAGAATATTAAATCCCTGTTCAATAGGGGAGAGTGCCACATCCTTATTTCATTTAGAACATTGGTTCTTATCTCTATGAGGCCCAACATCCCCTTTTTTACAAAAAAAAAAATGTAATGACCCTTACCATCCTGAAATAAAATTTTAAAAAATATAGCCCACCCACAAAAATAAATGTTTTAAAAAATCAATATAACCCTAACTGTTTTTTTGGGTTTTTTAGTGGAATTTTGAAAGATTTTATTTATTTATTTGAGATAGAACGAGAGTGAGCGAGAGTGAGAGAGAGTGAGCACAGCGGGGTGGGCACAGGGAGAGGGAGAAGCAGGCTCTCCACGGAGCAGGGAGCCTGACACAGGGCTCAATCCCAGGACCCTGAGCTGAAGGCAGACGCTTAACCGACTGAGCCACCCAGGCGCCCCTTTTTAGTGGAATTTAATAGGCTGATTCTAAAATTTATAAAGACGTATAAAGGGTCAAAAATAAGCACATCACCTATGAAGGAGAAGAACAGGGTGGGAAGACTAGCTTCACTGCCTACCTATCAAGACTTACCAGGAAGGGGCACACGTGGGGTTTCTGAGGGGCTGACAATGAAAAGGAGGTTTGAATAAATCAATATTATGCTCTAGCTGTGGCATAAAGAAGAAATGAAAGGAAAGGATTCTACCGGAAGGTTAAAAGTGCTCCTACAGGTTTCCAGACTGCCTTCTAGAGTGACACTACCACTACGGAAAACCTCTGATTGAGAAAATTAACCTGATAGGGAGGTTTTACAATTGTATTTGATGGCACTGGTTTTTTATTTAACCAGTTGAAGAATTGTCTCTTAATTAGTTGTTCTAAGTCTTATCTCATGCTGCATTCTGATCCTTAGTGGAAACTAAATGATCATTGTTTCTGGTGGCAAACATGCATATTTTGGGTCAAGCTTTCTGTATTTTAATATTTGTAGTCCCGGGGCGCCTGGGTGGCTCAGTCGTTAAGCGTCTGCCTTCAGCTCAGGTCATGGTCCCAGGGTCCTGGGATGGAGCCCTACATCAGGCTCCCTGCTCGGCAGGAAGCGTGCTGCTCCCTCTCCCACTCCCCCTGCTTGTGGTCCCTCTCTCTGTGTGTCTCTGTCAAATAAATAAAATCTTAAAAAAAAAAAAAAATATTTGTAGCCCCTATTTCCATTTCTTCCTCCTTTGTTTTCTTTTGCTTTATTAATGTACCCTGTACTTGTCATAATGAACTTAATTATTTATTCCACTGACAGTTTTTAGCTTTAGTCAAAACTTCTGGTGTCTGGCTAATGGCTCTGTTTGGTGTCATCTCGAAATTCAGTGGAATCTATTTCTCATGCATTTATCTGGTCATGGATGCAAATGTTAAACATATAGTATTCTTAAAGCTGGCCATATTACCATGAACCACTTAAATCCTTTGCTCCATGTGCCTTATCCTGAGGCTGACATATAGAAGGGGAACATCTTTGAGCTGTCCCATCTATAAGGCAGCCTAGGACATGTATAAATACAAAGGAAATTGTTAAAAGATAAGAACGAATTTTAAAACCAAAACATGTTCAGAAACAAAGGAAGAAAAGAATCTTGCCATCTAAATAATCTTGTCCTCTAAAATTGTAAATGTTTTCTAAAACTCTTCTATTATTAAATACACTTTAAGACATCATAAAAGGAAATAAGAATCTTAAAAGTTTCATCCAGTCCTATCAATGTAACATTCTCATTTTTTCCCATATTCAACAGTTATAAGATCTTTTTAAAAATTTTGTGCCTTTCTTGATGTAACATTATCCTTTAAACATTTTGCATGTAGCCAGCATAGGTACCAATTTCAATGGTTGTGTAGTATCTTACCTTTTTGATAAAACCCCACCATTGACATCTTGATGAACAAGTCAGAAGTAATCACAAAGTTCCCCAATCCAGGGATTTTACTGAAACACAAGTTTTGGTCACTGCTGGTGTTGTCCCACAGATGCCAAATTAGTTTCTTATGTAGTAAGTGAGCAGAGTCCCCTGCCCAGCATAGAGTTTTGGTACCTCCATGTTGTTTTCTGCTGGTCCTTGTGTGCAGGGTAACTCTTATAAGCTGATTAAAGAAAAATACCCTCACAGCTTCATGTAAGTTCTTGCATGTTGTCACCATAGTAATGATGCAGAATAGTGTTGATTTAATGACACAACCTATTAGTCTTATAAAAAGTTCTAGTCATCTATTCATAGGATAATTAAAAGCTTATAAAAGGTTTAAATTTTTTTTTTAGTTTTACTTATTTGTCAGGGAAGTGAGATGTTGTCAGGAGTTTTGGTAGATTCAGAAGTACCTTGGGATAAGTTTTGACTATTTCAGGTCTAGTGTAATTTTTTTCTATTCCATTTTTCAACATGTAGTTTGTAGAGCAGGAAGATTGTCTTGAGCACCATAAAAAGTATTAAAATGTTTTCTCTTAATACTTCTAAACCAGTATTTTAGAGTTTTCCAAAATGAGCATTTTCTCTTTCTTCTGGACTAGATCATACTCTGATTCTCTTAATTACTGTGCATTTGAAATTTCAGATCAGAGAGTCTCATCAATATGATGTCCAAGCATTTCTAAAGTACAAGCCTGACCTCCTTTTGGTTAACAGCTTTATTGAGATGTAATTCACATACCATTCAATTTACTATTTAAAGTGAACAATTCCAAAAAAAATTAAAATAAAAAAAATAAAGTGAACAATTCCATGTTTTAAGAATATTTTAAGAGTTGTGCAACTATCACCACAGTTCAATTTTATAACATTTTCATTGCCCTCAAAAGGAACTCCATGCCCTGTAGTTATCACTCTCCCCTTTCCCCATCCCCACCCGTACACCCACCCCAGCCTCAGGCAATCACTAATCTTTCTGTCTCTATAGATTTGCCTACTCTGAATAGTTCATGTAAATGGAATCATAAAATATGTGGTATTTTGTGACTGACTTCTTTCATTAGCGTAATGTTTTCAAGGTTCATCCGTGTTGTAGCATGATGCATGTACTGATAAGTACTTCATTCCTTTTTATGGCCAAAAAAATATTCCATTGTATAGATATGCCACATTTTGTTTAGACATTCATCATCGGAAAGTAGGATTCTTCAAGAACTTGAAATCCCCGACCCTAGATCTAATGGGGCTTACTTGGTATAGAAATGGATAAGGGAAGTTTTGCTGCCCATAACTAACCTCCAGAAAGAATAATCAGCAAATGAGAAGGATGTCCTGACCCTTTTCTATAGCCCTTCTTGGGAATAGAAATCACAGGCAAAAATTAAATCTCCTAACGTCCCATAACCAGAATCCCCCTTGGGCCATCAGGATGGGAGATCAGAGAACATGGGGCTCTATCGCATTGGAACTCAGCCAGGTATTAAGAGATAGGATTGCCACCTAAGAAGATTATGAAATGCATACTAAGGGTAAGTTAGCAGTATTCCTAAATGTAAATTCCATGCTTGAAATTAATCTCACTAATTTTCCTCAAGTGCAAACACATAGCTATTTTATAAGAATGAGTTTAGTGATCTTTGGCCCACCTTGCTTAAGAACAGTGCATACCATGTTCATATCCTCTAGTCCACGCATTCTCATCAAGAGGGGATATTGCCCACAGAGGTGAAAATTGGCTCTCGGGGTCAAAAAGATCTTATTCTTTTATGTATAAAGCACAGATGTATATATATATATATGTATATATATACATATATATATATACACACACACACAGTACATAAATAGTTATGCTACTAAAATTTCACTGGAAGAGAGAGTAATTAGAAAAAAAATTTCTAAAAAGTCTCCTTAGGAGGGATGGTAATGAAAAACATCATGAGAAATACTGCTGTAAGGAGGAAAATCATTATTCTAGAGGAACCTGGGAAATTTCAGGCTCCATTTGGGGATTTTCCTGAGAATTTCATGTAGTAGCCAGGAAATTTTAGCTCACTCAAACGTTAGCTTACTGCACTCATATACCCATACACTCTCTTCCTCCTACCTCCTCTCCCCGTGTTTTCACAGGTGGGGTAGGAGGTGTTGGGAGTGGTAAAGCTGGAGAGGGAAAAAGGACCAGAATACACTTGGGTGTCCAGACCGATCGGTAAATGGACAGTCTTATATACAATTAGGCCAGTTTCTGCATCTGGACCATAACACATTTACATGATAGCTGTGCAACCCTAAACATATTTCTCTCTATACTTGGAGTCAGAAAGAGTGATTTTGTGTAATTTATTTCCCTTGGAAGGCTCATCTCATATCAACACTTTTGTTTCATCAAGATCCTTTATTTTTTTCCCTTAAAATTTCAGTGCAGTTAAATCTGACTCTTTATGGGCCATAAGCAAAGACATAAATGATAATAGAAAAAAATATTCTTCAATTATGGCAGGCAAGAATTCTAGGGTACATTGTTCAGCTGCTTTCTTTTCCCATGGTAGAAAGCTGATAAATGACTTTTAAAAGGTTTTCAATTTTTTTTCCATCTTCCCTTTGGGAAAAAAGTAAGCTGTGATGCTCAGTTATGGAAAACAAATGTTACTCATACTATGGGAAAATGAGAAAGTCAACTAAAATTAATATTCATATACTTATTTGTTTATTCAACAATGTTTGAATACTGGTTATTTGTCAATAGTTTATTAGGTACTGGGGCACAGAGGTGAAGACAAAGTCTCACCCTCAAAGAGGTTACATTCTAGGCAGAGGAAATGGATGAAAAGCAGTCAACCCTTACATCTCAGTGAGGGACATGCCACAGTAGAGAATGTCCCAGGAGGTCTAAGAGTTGACGGACCACCTAACTCAGGCAGGTGGGGCTAACTCAAGCTCTACCTCCTAGGAGCTGCCCTTACAGATAAGTGAGGTGATTGAGCAGAATCTGGGTGTTGCAGACAGAGCCACAGGGGATGAGAGAACATAGCTCCCAAGTCTTGGACAGACGAGTTATTTGGTCCCCTTCCTAGAAGTATTATTTAATAGTACTTTAGAGATGCTGAGGGCTGTAGAGGAAAAGGGTTGAGCGAGCCCTCTGGTGACTGGGTCCCAGAGCCTTTCCAATAGTGCTCTGTAGTTAAAGGGGTGGGTCCTTCTTAGAAGGCAATTCAACATCTATTTGTGCCACTCAAGAATATCCCTGGGGGCTTTCACCCGTCCCCACCCTCCCACATCCCAGTGTTTTCTTCCAACCTCATACAGTGCTGGGTACTTTGGAATTCTGTTAAATGTAGTTTTCCTCCATCTCTTTATGGTTCTATAATGTTTAGCCCTAACTAGTATTTTAATGCTCCATATAGCTAGTCTTTGTTCTGATAGGGCTTCATAGGCTCTGCTGGGATATTTGAACTTGGTCCTGAAGTCACTGAAGAACTATTTAAAGAAATATGATCAAGGAAGGGATGCTTTTTTTTTGAGGACCCTTTAGCAGGCAACAAGTATCAATGGATAGGAATGAAATTGGATGAGGGTACCAAACTAAAAAAAGAAAAGCCAGTAGGAAATTATGATCATAATCTGACAAAATTGGATGAGATTGTGGTAATGGGGATGAAGAAGAGGAATTGGATCTGAAAGTAATTTAGATGATAAATCAATAGTACTTAGAGAGTAATTGACTAGAAATAGAGGGTAACTCTCTAGCTTCTGCCTTGGGTGCTGGATTAGTGTCCTATTGTTGCTCTAACAAACTACCACAAACTTAGTGGCTCAAAAACAGCACAAATTTATTGTTTTACAGTTCTGGAAGTCAGAACTGAAATGGATCTCACTGGGCTAAAATCATGGTGTTACCAGTGCTATGTTTCCTTCTGGAGCCTCTGAGGAGAAGCCTTGCGTGTGTTTCCAGATTCTTAAAGCTGCCCTGCCCACATTCCTTGATTCATGGTCTCCTTCCATCTTCAAAGCCAGAAGTGGCTGGTTGATTCTTTCTCATATCACATCCCTCTGACTTTGGATCTCTGTCTTTCTCTTCCATATTTAAAGACCTTGATGGTTATATTTGTCCCACCCAGATAATGCAGAGTAATTTCCCCATCAGTTGATTAGCAACCTTAATTCCTCTTTGTCAGTAGCCTAGTCTGTTCACAGGTTTTGGGGATTAGGACATGGACATCTTTGGGAGGAGGGCTATCTACCTGTTCTGCCTACCATAAATGCATATGTAGATAGTGGTGCCATTGCTGTGTTGGAAAAGGAAAAAGTTTGTGTGGTGGGAGCATTGAGTTGATGATTTCTTTCTTAGATATTTGGGGGTTAAAGTCCCCCATGGAACCTTCCAGGGGAAATGTCCAGTAGGCAGTTGGAAGTGTGGGTCTGGAGCTTAGAAATGATTAATTTGGGTGTTCTTAGTTTAAGAATAGTAGCTGAAGTCATGATTGTGGATGAGATTGCCTAGGATAGGTATACAGAGTAAAAACAAGAGAAGGCCAGGTGAGACTCTTGGATAACACTCTTTGTTTAAGGGGCAAAATAAAGGAAAAGGACCACGCATAAAAGAGCAAGATACTGATGAAGAACATAGGGAGAAGCAGGAAGAATAAAAGGAAAGAATGATGTCACAGAAGAATGCACAGCAGTCAGCAGACTATCTGAACAGGTGCAGTGGACTGGTGGGGGCAGGGAAGCAATGGCAATGCACTGAGGAATCAATGGGAAGAGGGGAAGTAGAGATCGATGCGAAGCAGGAAAAAGGGAAAGGGCGGTAGCTAGAGGGAGGACACAGGTCTGAGAAAAGTTTTGTTGTTTTTTTAAATAATAAATGGTTGGGAAAAAATGATGAATTCATAATATCAGGCCCTGTGACTTGCATCCTCTGTTATTCAAAGAATTAGTAAAACTTATTGGCAGAGTCACTATTAGCTATTATTTTTGAGATGCCATGGAGCACAAAAGACAGCTGTAAAAAACTAGAGAATAGCTTCTGGGTGACCTGGTAATTACAGATGTCTTCCTATTCCAGATAGCAAGGAAGTTATTGCAACATATCATCAAACAATCCACTTAAAATAAGCACCTTGACAAACACTAGGTACTGAATAGCAATGACTATGTTTTTGCACATGGCAAATTTTGTTAGTTGTTAAGTCTCCTTCAGGGATAGACAGGCCACAAACAAAAAGATGATAAATGTGACACCTAAACTTTGGTGAAACTTTTGGGAAGATTCTGTATTATATAATTGTTAAATGTCCTACAATGACACTACTAGTCGCTTTGTCTGATCAATTTAGCTATGTGCCAGACACTGTGCAGAATACTTGACACATATCAAATCGTTCAATCTTCACAACAGCCCCATCAAGTAGATACTCTGTTATTCCCATTTCATGGATAGGGATCTCAAAAGTCACATGGTAAGTCAGTGAGACAGAAGGGCTGCAGTAGGCATCAAAGGAGCTGGCTTCTAATCCGAACTCTGTTTTTTTAATTTTTTTTTTTTTAAAGATTTTATTTATTTATTTGACAGAGAGAGAAATAGC
>NC_138376.1:28577806-28645546 GCF_054177405.1 Leptonychotes weddellii | reverse complement strand
TTTTTTTAAAGATTTTATTTATTTATTTGAGACAGAGAGAATGAGAGAGAGAGAGTACATGAGAGGGGGGAGGGTCAGAGGCAGAAGCAGGCTCCCTGCCGAGCAGGGAGCCCGATGCGGGACTCGATCCAGGGACTCCAGGATCATGACCTGAGCCGAAGGCAGTCGCTTAACCAACTGAGCCACCCAGGCGCCCCTTAAGAGTTCTTTATATATTCTGTATTCTAGACCCTTATCAGATATATGTTTTGGGAATATTTTTCTCCTATTCTATAGGTTGCCTTTTTAGTTTCTTGATAATGTCCTTTTGAAGTACAAGAAGTTTTAATTTTGATGAAGTCCAATTTATCTTTTCTTTGATTGTTTGTGCTTTAGGTTTCGTATCTAAAAAATTATTTTACCTAATCCAAGGTTGTGAAGATATACACCTCTGTTTTCTTCTAAGAGTTTTATAGTCAACAGCTCTAATGCTTGGGTCTTGGATCCATTTTGAATGAACTTTTATATATGGTGTATGGCAAGAATGTAGATTCGTTCTTTTGCTTGTGGACATCCAGTTGTCTCAGCACCATCTGTTGAAAGATTCTTCTTTCCCCCATTGAATTATCTTGTCACCCTTGTCAACAATCGATTGACCATAGATGAATGGGTTTATTTCTGAACCCTCAGTTCTAATCCTTTATTACATATGTCTGTCCTTATGCCTCTACCATGCTATCTTTTTTTTTTTTTTAAGATTTTTATTTATTTATTTGACAGAGAGAGAGCACAAGCAGGGGTAGCTGTAGACAGAAGGAGAAGCAGACTTCCCGCTGATCAGGGAGCCTGATGCGAGGCTCAACCCCAGAATCCTGGGTTAAGGCAGACGCTTAACCAGCTGAGCCACCCAGACCCCCCAGTACCATGCTATCTTGATTACTGTGGTTTTGTAGTAAGTTTTGAAAACATGAAATGTGAATCTTCCTACTTTTTTTTCCCTCCAAGATTGTTTAGGCTATTTTGGGTTCTTTCATAAGAATTTTAGGTTTAGGTTGTCAATTTTTACAAAAAAAGCCAGTTGGCATTTTGAAAAGGATTACATGAAATCTGTAGATTGCTTTAGGGGAGTATTGCCATCTTAACAATATTAAATCTTCCAATCCATGAACACAAAATGTCTTCCCATCTATTTAGGGCTTCTTTAATTCCTTTAAACATATTTTTGTAGTTTTCAGTGTATGTATCTTTCACTTTTGTTAAATTAATACCTAACCATTTTATTCTTTTGATGCTATTGTAAATGAAATTGTGTTCTTAATTTCACATTCATATTGTTCACATATAGAAATGCAACTGATTTTTGTATATTGATTATTTTCACTACTTTTAAGAATATATGCTTGTTATAATTCCAAATATATTGGAACCAGTGGATAAAGCCGGTGGTAGTCTCCTTTGTGATTCTTTCAAAGATGAGAATATGTATAGGTAACATTTATTGAGCACTAATGTGTCATACCCTAAGCTGGTATGTTACATTGAATTATTTTCATTTAATGCTTACCTCTATCTCTGTTTTATAGTGAGAAATCCTTGCCCATAATCCTACTGTTAATAATTAAGTAGCAGAGGGGCGCCTGGGTGGCTCAGTCATTGGGCTCTGCCTTCAGCTCAGGTCATGATCCCGGGATCCTGGGATTGAGCCCCGCATCGGGCTCCCTGCTTGGCGGGAAGCCTGCTTCTCCCTCTCCCACTCCCCCTGCTTGTGTCCCTCTCTCGCTGTGTCACTCTCTGTCAAAAAATAAAAAATAAAAATCTTAAAAAATAATTAAGTGGCAGAGCTGAAACTTGAACCCACATCTCTCACCACAAAACCTAGCTTCTTACCTACTTGGCCATACTGTCTTCCTGGAAAAATGCATAGTAGTTCTACCCTGAAAGGCAGGCAATAGGTTAAGTAACATGGAAATATTTTCCCAGCCTCTAATTTTTGTTTCTTATTAGATTGGATAATTTTTTTTTTTTTTTTTTGTACAGTGGTGATTCTCTCCCTCTTTGAGGAAATTTTAATTACAGAGAGATACTTTAGCAAGAACATCTGAGCCACTATAGAGCCTGGAGGCAGGAAGTTCTCTCAACAGGCGGGAGATGATTAAGTAGCAGTAGAGAACATGAGATAAGATCATGCCTTTGAGAGACATTTTGAAAGTAGAATCAAGAAACCAGTTATATATGGGAATGAAAAAGAGAAAGGAATGAAAGATGACTGGGATTGTTTGTCTCAGTGACCAAATAAATAATGATGGCATTGGCTGGAAGGTGGGTTAGTTAGGTGGGAGAGGATGGTGGATTCATTGGGGCAGAAGAGGGAAGTTGGTGATGTAAAGGTTGTAATCTTAGAGTATAGAATAGTAGAAAGACGACCTGACTCATATTCTAGTTTATCACTTACTACACATTATTTAATTTGTTGCTTAACAAATATGTTGCTGACTGTATAATGATAAGTAAAACAGGCATGGTCCCTATCTTCACAGGACTTAGGGTTTATTAAACGAGTCAGACATACTAAACACAAAGTACATAAATAGCAATTATGATACATACCATGGAGGGAAGGAACAAGATGCTACTAGAGAGTAATATGAGGCCTTGATCTAGAAAGGGGGTCAGGAAGGAAGTGACTCTAGGCTAGAGCTGTGACCTACCTGAAGTATGGTAGGAATTAGCTTGCCTTAAAGTGGGAAAAAAGCCTTCCAGGCAGAAGGAATAGTAGGTATCTATCTCACAATATTCTGGTGAGGATTAAATAAATAATGTACATGAGAATGCCCAGGCCTGTCACAAAGTATATGCTTTAAAAAAAAACAAAACAAAACACGTGTTTTTAAGGTGGTTACAGTTAGCATGAATACTTTTATTATCAGAAAGACAGGTAAACTTTATTTATTATTATTATTAGCCAGGTATTTATTGTCTACTTGTGTCAGGCATTGTGGATTCAAAAACAAATTAAATAGACACAGTGCTGCCCTCATTGAAATCAAAGCCTAGTTGGGGATGCATGCAGGTAAACAAGTAATTACAGTACAAGTGTGTTAAGTATTAAAATGAGGGAAATATATGGTTTTATGAGACCACATAGGAAGAGTACTATATCAACTAGTATTAGGTTCAGTTGCATGTGACAGAAAACCCAAGATAATATGACTTAAGCACACAAGAATATATCTTCATGTAAAACGTTGAATGTAGGCATCCTGGGACTGACATGGTGACTCCACGACAACGTGAAGAACCAGATTGCTTTTATCTTTTTTTTTTTTTTAAAGATTTTATTTATTTATTTGAGAGAGAGAGAGAACACATGAGAGGGGATAGGGTCAGAGGACGAAGCAGACTTCCTGCCGAGCAGGGAGCCCGATGCGGGACTCGATCCAGGGACTCCAGGATCATGACCTGAGCTGAAGGCAGTCGCTTAACCAACTGAGCCACCCAGGCGCCCTGCTTTTATCTTTCTGTTCTGCCATCATGAGTACTAGCTTCTTTTCTCGAGATTACCTCCTTGTCCAAAATGGCTGCTAGAACTCCAGCTATCAAGACAGAATAACAGACAGCTGAAAGAAGTGCAGAAGAGTGCATTTCCCAGTTGAGCTGGCAACTTTTGAGGACTTCTAAGAACTTTTAAGGTTGTTTTGCACAACTTTCCTTCTTACATCTCTTTGGTCAGAACATAGTCAAATGGCTACTCCTAGCTAGCTAAAAGGAAATTTGGGGGATGTAGATTTTATTTCAGGCAGCTATGTGCTCAGCGTTAAAAACAAAACAACAAAACAAAAAAACACAAGGTTGTTTAAAGAAGAAGAGGAGAATAGACTCTGGGGTAGGCAATTCATGATCTCTGCCATAGATAACCAGACCCATCTAGGCTAGTTGGTAAGCATGTGTAGAGAATTAAAATTATTTACTAGCTCATCAATCACTTCATTTTACTTACAAGTAAATTGACACTTAGGAAGGTTAAGTGACCGTAGTTCCCATGATGAGTAGGTAGCACAGCAGAAACTGAGGTCTTCATACTCCCAGATCCAGCATCCTTTCTCTTGTACTGTAGCTTTTCATGTGATTATATGCATATAGATTTATAGTTTAACTAATTGACAATTTTAAGATTTAGAGCTTTTCTTCCAGATATCTAAATATTTTGATTCTAGGTAGTATTATATTAAAGTCTAGAGAGATTAAGAAGTCAGTGGGATTTAGATGTGGTCCCTTGGAAAGCTTTTTATAATGGATTTAATTTAGTTTTTGTTCATAAACTCATTTGGCTTTTGAGACACAGTCATTTCTCAGTGTTTTGCAAAATGTTTGCAAATTCTTCCCACTATAGGACTTGCTATTCTGTCATAAGGAACACTGGTGAAGGCTATTCCTGAATACCATTTATTTTAAAAACAAACCTTTTCTTTGTGAAAACAAATGTTTCTTTATCTTAGTGTTGTGAAATGTATTTCATCTTAGAAAACCCACAATGGAATGAAAAGTGGTGTGATTACAAAGGCTCTGAACTGAGGAACAGGGAGTATGTGATTCTGGGCAAGTCCCTTCTCCTAGCCATAAGATAAAGTAATTACTTCTAAAAAATGAGTATGAGAAACCAGGGGAAAAAATGTTAAGTGCTTAGACTTATACTTTGCGGTAAACAGATAATGTTAAACTGTCTTTCAGCTACTAGCTTACTTCCCTTTCATGGTCATAATTAACCTGTTTGGGGGTTTCCTTGTTTTCCTGACCTGTTTGCCTATGAGGGGAGGATAAGTGTGCAATGAAATCATTAAGAGCTGAGGAGCATGTGGGTGGAGGATGGTGAATGGGCCTGGATGAGATCCCTGCTGGATAATCAGCCTGGATTTCCATTGTCTCTTTTTAGTTCAGGTTTTTCGATGACAACCCTCAAGAGGGTATGAACTTCCTTTTTCCTGGGTATTTTGCCTGAGTATATGCTATGCTACTTCCAAGTGAACATTGTTCGTTGGTATGCCCTCATATTCCTCATATTCAGGCTTATACCGAATTATTACCTGAGCATGAGGGAAGGAGGGAGGATGGAGAAGGGGAGAGGGAGAGACATGTGAAATGGGCACAAGTACAATTTTATACTTTTTTTTAAAGATTTTATTTATTTATTTGACAGAGAGAGAGACAGCGAGAGAGAGAACACAAGCAGGGGGAGTGGGAGAGGGAGAAGCAGGCTTCCCGCGGAGCAGGGAGCCCGATGCGGGGCTCGATCCCAGGACCCTGGGACCATGACCTGAGCAGAGGGCAGACGCTTAACGACTGAGCCACCCAGGCGCCCCCAATTTTATACTTTTCTTACCAAACCTTGAACCATAGACTTTGTCGATGTTAAGGCCTAGAGAAGTCATGTAGCCCTGTGGTTTGTGTTTCGTGGAAGCCAGTATATGTCAGGGTCAAGTAGATGGGGGCTCCTTGTAGTTAGTAAACACGTACCTTAAAGAATGGTATAAAGATCAAATGAGGTCGTGTCACTCCTCTACTTAAAACTCCCATGACTCCCCTTGGCCTACAGAATGAAATCGAAGGTCCTTAGCTTGAAACACAAAGCTTTTCACGATCTGCTCCCTCTGTGTCCTTGTGCTTTCTCCTATTCCATGCCTCACGCTTTATATTCTAGTAGGACCAGGCTCCTGCGGTCTCCTGAACTTGCCAGGCCGTTTCACAACTCTGCATTTGCACTTGGTGTTTCTTCTACATGGAATGTTCCTTCTCTGTTTGTCCAGCATTCTTCCTTGCTCCCATCTCGCTTATTCCTGGACTTAAAGAGCCCCCCGGCCCTGTCCCTTTACTCACTGTCCTTTGATCCTGCTCTGTTTCCAGTAGAACACCCATCACAGTCCAGAGTATCCTTCATGTATTTGTTTATTTGTGTTCTCTACTCTTCTCACTCTGCATACTCTACCCAAGTAATCTCACGGGCTCATGTGGCACCAGTCAGTAAAGATCTTCATCTCCTGACTAGATCTCTCCCCTGTGCTTCCAGCTAACACACTGAAATGGCCACTGTGTCGCTTTCTTAGAGTGAACATATATCACCTCAAGTTCACCGCAGAATGCCTCCAGCTAACTCGTCCACACTCTGACACATCCCTCTTCCTGTGTTCTCATCCCAGTGAAAGACACCCACTTGCCCCAGCCAGAGAGCTGGCCATCATCTTTCGTTCTTCCCTACTTCTTCCTTCTACAGCCAGTCATAGCAGTCTTGGTGAACCTTTCTCCTCAGATTCCTTCCCATCCATCCTCTTTTCTACATCTCCATTGCAACAGCTAGTTGCCCTTTTCTTGCCTAAATTACTTACTGTTTATTCCAGGTCCAACAGAAATACATGTTATTCTAAACTTTTACATTAAAAAGGTAAAAAGAAACAAATGAAATTAACTTCAATAATTATTTTATTTAAATCAATATATCCAAAATATGATCAGTTCAACATGTAATCAGTATTTAAAATTATTTATTATATATTTTGAACAACTTTAGTGCTCGCTTCGGCAGCACATATACTAATATTTTGAACAACTTTATTTAGGTATGATATAACAAGAAGCTACACACATTTAATGTATACAACGTGATGAACTTAGAGGTAAGTGTATACCTGTTAAACCAGTGTATGCCATCAACAATATATCCATCAGCTCCTAACGTTTCCTACTGCCCTCTTTTATATATGATGATGATGATGATGATAATGATGATAAGAACACTTAACATATGTCTTACCTCCTTATTTAAGTATAACTATACATTATTGGGGAGCCTGGGTGACTCAGTTGGTTAAGCATCTGACTTTTGATTTTGGCTCAGGTCATGATCTCAGGGTCCCTGCATTGGGCTCTGTGCTGGGCATGGAGCCTGCTTGAGATTCTCTCCCCCCTCCCCTCTCTCACACACATGCTCTCTCTCTCTCTCTCTAAACAAACAAACACATTATTGTTAACTATAGGCATAAGCTGTGCAATAGATCTCTGGATCTTATTTATCTTGCCTAACTGAGACTTTGTACCCTTTGACTGGTGCCTGCCCCAACAGCCCCCTGGCAACTACCATTCTACTGTTTGCTTGTATGAATTTGACTATTTTAGATTCCTCACATGAGTGATATCATGGAGCATTTGTCCTTCTGTGTCTGGTTTATTTCATAAGATTCTTATCTCCCTAGGTTCAACTGTCACAAGTGGCAGGTTTTCCTCCTTTGTAAAGGCTGGATAATATTCCATTGTTTATGCCACATTTTCCAATATAAAAATTTATTTATTTACTTATTTGAGAGAGAGAGAGAGCACAAGCAGGGGGAGAGGGAGAAGCAGACTCCCTGCTGAGCATGGAGCCTGACTCGGGGCTTGATCCTGGGACCCCAAGATCATGACCTGAGCTGAGGGCAGGCACTTAACTGACTGAGCCACCCAGGCGCCCCCATATAAAAAATTATTAATGAGGTATTTTAAATCCTCTTTTTTTAATACTAAGTCTTCAAAAATCAGTGTGTATTTTATATTTACAGTACATCTCAATTTGGATGAGCCACATTTCTGCCTTTAAAGAGGCAGCTGTAGTGGACTGAGTGCACCATCACAGCTATAAAATATAGAGCCTGGAGCAAGGATTAAAGTGCTGACATTGTCTTTGGTAGGTTCCAGTGCAGAGTGGTGAGGGTAAAGGTCAGATAAGGAAAAATGTGATGCAGTGAATTACCATGCCGGTCACCACCTCACAACCACGGCAAAGACACAGAGCAGGTTGTTCAATGGACACATTTCTCTCTCATCTTCTGTTACCCATTGATCAAGGTTCACCCCATGGGAAGCTAACTTCTCTGTACCTCCTCCAACCCCGTGACAACTGTTCCGAAAGCGGTATGATATTTTATCCACCTCCACACGTGGAAGGGTGCCTCAGTGTGGGTTAAAGAGAATGTTGGAGGAGGTTGAGAGAACCACAGAGTCAACATCAGCTTTGCATCCAGTACAGTGACTGAGGTTTTTGACTCTGTTTTGTCTCTCTCCAGTACCTTTTCCACACTATACTCAGGTGCTCTTGCTAAATGTAAATCTGACTCTATCTACTTCAAAACCTCTAATGACTCCCCACTGTTCTCAGGATAAAGTCCAATGCATGTTTTGTTCAGAGTTTTACTTGGTCTGGCCCTGCCTACATTTCTATCTTCTGGTCTCAACGGCCTCCTCCCATCTTGAATGCCGTGTGTACTACTTACCTATTTCTAGGTAACAAATTACCCCAAACACAATGATTTAGAACAACAATGAGCCTTTATTATCTCATAGTTTCTATGGGTTAGGAATTTGAGACTAGCTTAGCTGGGTGGTTCCAGCCCCAGGTCTCTTATGGAATTGTAGCCACGTTGTCAGCCAGGGCTGTGGTCATCTGAAGGTTTGACTAGGCTTGAGAGATTTACTTTTAAAGGTATCCAGTTCTCTGCAGGCCTTCGTTCCTCTCCTCTAGAGGGCTTCTGGAGAATCCTCACAGCATGGTGGCTGCTTTCCCCCAGAGAAAGTGACCTAAGAGAGCAAAGCTGAAACCACAATGCTTTGTTTTGTTTTGTTTTGTTTTGTTTTGTTTTGTTTCACCTAGCCTTGGAAGTCACACATGGTCAGTCACATGTGGTCATTTCCATAATATCCTATTGCTTACAAAGGTCAGCCTTTTGTAGGGGCACGAATAACAGAAAACAACCATCAGGGGCCATACAGGAGACTGGCTACTACTGAATGATGCATCTACAGAATTTCTTTAGGTCCTTCAAACATGACCTGATTTATCTCTGAGCATTTCCACATGTTGTTCTTGCTTACCACAAAAGAATTCTCTCTTGTTTCTCTTCTTGTTTGCCTCTCTAACTCCTGTTTATCCTTCACCAATGGCTTCTTTATTCCATGCTATCAGAGTACGCTTTCTCCTATCACAGCATTCTCCTATCATTTCTCACATTTTGTCACAGTTGCCTGTTTCCTGGCCTATTTCTCCCATTAGACTCTGAGCTCACAAGGGTAGAGACCGTGTCTTTCTGGTTCATTGTTGTATCCCCAGTGCCCAGCACAACACTTGGCAACACGCTGCAGGTTGGTTGGAAAGATGAAGGAAAGGATGTGTGAATATATGGATGAATGATTTACCAGACATCTTGTATTTTCTACCAGACTCTGAACTCATAGAGAATGGTGCCCTGGTCTTTTCATTTCTGTATCCCAGGGTGTAACACAGAGCCCAGCTGATAACAAACCCCTAGTAAATATCCCTTTCCCTTTTCTCTTCACCCCCCTATTCTTCATAATGGAATAAAGATTTTGAGAGCCTCAACATCTCTATGGATCTGTCATTAGTGGTAAATCTGATTATTTACAAAAATTCACCTCTTGATGATTTCTTATTTCAACTATTGCTGATATTCCCCTGTAAGTGAACACTGTAATAAGATTTTAGATAATTTGTATTTGTGTTTAATAACTGTAGCAGTGTTTATTCAAGCTTAAGTAGATACCTTGAACATGAAAGGTGTTTTGTGAGCGGTAAATAAACTCAACATATTGGTAAGTGCTTTTTACTGAGTAACTGTGGTAAAGCTTCCGGTGGTATGAATAGTTTTTCTTCGATCTTGATTCTATTAACACAAGGAATTACTTACTGACATGTAAGTTGAAGTAAATTGTTTCTGCTTCTGGATTTGAAATTTAGGAGAAAATTGACCTACTACTGTGGCATTTGATTGTTTTTAAGGCCAGTTCTCTTCAGCGCCCCTGCTAGCTATGGAAAGGCAGCAAGTGAAAGAGAGACTTATTATCAGCAATGCTAGGCCTGCCTCCTCCCCTCAGGCTGTACAGAACCAGGGGTCAATTACCAAGAACCCAGTAGGATGAGAGCAGTAACCGGGGCAATAAAATGTGGCTATGTGTTCCTTTTACTCTTTTCATTTTCTTTAAAAATTATTGTCTTACTTTGAGGCGCCTGGGTGGCTCAGTCGGTTAAGCATCCGACTCTTGGTTTCGGCTCAGGTCCTGATCTCAGGGTCGTGAGATGGAGCCCTGGTTGTCAGGCTCTGTGTTCAGTGGGGAGTCAGCTTGAGATTCTGTCTCCCTCTGCCCCTCCCCGCCGCTCACACGTGTGTGTGTGCACTCTCTCTCTCAGATAAATAAATAAACCTTAAAATTATTGTCTTATTTTATGTTTTTATTTATTTGTATGTTTTAGAAGTTAATTCCATATTTGTTTTTTTTGCATTTGCATTTTCTTTCTTTCTTTTTTTTTTTTTTTAAAGATTTTTATTTATTTATTTGAAGAGAGAGACACAGCGATGCAGGGCTCGATCCCAGGACCCCGGGATCATGACCTGAGCCGAAGGCAGACGCTTGATGACTGAGCCACCCAGGTGCCCCTGCATTTACATTTTCAAATTCCCTACTAGCGGTTCATTAAAAGGTGATGGGCTTTGGAACTGAACAGAACTGGATTCAAATTCTGACTGCTACTTCTTCCTGGCTTTGAGCCATTGTACTGTTACTTTATATCTCTGTATCTTATTTTTTTTGGTGTATAAGATGAGGATAGAAATGACCCCTCCATAAGATTGTCATCAGGCTCAATAAGGTATCGCCTGTAAAGTGCCTAGTGTGGTGTTTGACGCTCAGTCAAGATTGGGTAATACCCCTTCCTTAGGCTGTTTTGCCTAGCTCGAAGCAGTGCTTAGCAGGATGTCATGGTGATCTGAGTCCCGTTGCCCCAGGAATAAGTGACACATTTATTCCGGCAGAGAGGTAGTTCCCTAGACCATCTGGCAAAACTCCTAGTCTACTCTCTTTCTTGGTTTATTTTTCAACCAACCAAAGTGGTGCAATCAGAGAGTATTGTGCTTTTCCTGTGTGTGTTTTCTTTTCTCTCCCTTTTTGCATTCCCTTTCCCTCTTTGACCTTGTTTTCTTCTCCTTCCCTTTGATAATGACTGGTATTTTTAGACCCCTGCTTCCTTCCATTTTGTGGTATCACCAAGAATAGTTCCTCACCCCCCCTGCCTTTGCCATGCCGCCGAACCTAGACTCTCTTCCTGGGAAACCTTTCTCCTACCATGCATAGCTGGGCTTTACTTGGTGCCCTGCCAGGAAGTGGTTTGGGTGATGTGTCCTCCTTTCCCCCCATATGATCTTCAGAGACATCTGTCTGGGAAGAATGTGTTGGGCGCCACAAATAAACTGTCTGGGTACCCAGATCTTGAGTTGAGCGGCCTGTTAAAACAGGTCTGTGTCAAAAGTGATGAATAGTTTTTGTGGCTTTTGAGCAAGTTGCCAATCGATCAGCTACTGTGTAATGAGAGAGAGGCACTGTAAGAGGAGCAGAAGCCCAGCTGCCTGTTCAGGGAGCCACCTGCCTCTTCTCTTTACTTCATTTTCTTGCTAATGAAGGAACCAATTGGTTTAGAGCGATCAATGCTGACCTATTAGGATCAGACATTGTTTTGGCATTGCCAAGGCAATTAAATTCAGCAGGGTGAGGATTAGAGAGAGAAAGGCTGTGAAAAAAGAGAAACAAGAGGCTTTTTCTTCAGAAACAACCACTCTGGTATTAAAGGTATAAAAATGATTAGTTAAAAAAGAATTAATCATTAGAGCATTTTCTTTCTTGGTAAAATAATCAGAAGATTTGTTGACATTAGTTCTTAGATTTAGGGAGATAGGAAGCTCTGCTTCGCTGATCTGACTTAAGGTACAAGCCTTTATTATTGCTCTCTTTCCTATTTAGAGCTGTGACTCATCCAAAAAGCCTCCTCTATAAGTCTGCATCAGGTAGTAAGTACTGTGACCTATATGTGTGAGATTTTCCAAAGCAGCTTTGACTTTAAATAGTCTGGCCCCTCATCATTCTGTTAACAGATGATGTGATTCAGAAATTGTTAATCAGTCTATCACTGAAGACTTGCTGAAGAGCACAGTATATAAAACCCCTTGAGAGTAGGGTTCATGAGCTAATCATCTTGGCATACACCCAGTCCTCCTCCTAATTCTTTCAGCCAAGCATGGTGCCTTCCATTTAGATGCTCAGTAAATATTTGAGTAACCTGACTGACAAATTGACTGATGGAATGAATAAGAGGTTGGGTTTTTAAAAATGGGTAGAATTTGAAAACTTGGTGTTCCAGGGTTAGGAAAAGAGCAGGGACAAGCGTATAAAAGCAAGAATGAATAGAGTAAGTTAGGGAGACCATAGGTCCTTTGTAGAGTGGAAGGCATCTACTAAAGCAGGAATTCCCAGACAGATTTCACCAGCCTGTGTAATTTCCAAAAGTAATTTTGCTAAGTAGAAATGTTGACTGGCTGTCTTGTCCCATAAAATCAAAATATAGAATGGATGTAATTTTGGCCCAAAAAGGGCAGTTGCTTAAATTGCTTATATTTTGCTATATCTTTAAAATTCTGTATGGTTTTTTCTATTTTATTTTATTTTATTTTTTTGATTTATTTATTTATTTATTTGAGAGAGAGAGAATGAGAGACAGAGAGCATGAGAGGGAGGAGGGTCAGAGGGAGAAGCAGGCTCCCTGCCGAGCAGGGAGCCCGATGCGGGACTCGATCCCGGGACTCCAGGATCACGACCTGAGCCGAAGGCAGTCGCTTAACCGACTGAGCCACCCAGGCGCCCGGTTTTTTCTATTCTATACCAAGGAGAGCTGTTTGCACAGATACTGGCAATGGCTTTAACATCTTGGTCCTTGCAGAGTGCCTCCCCCAGAGTTGTCACCAGGTTGCCTTTCATGGGCTGCCTGATGGTGTGCCCGGGAAGTAACTAAAGATCACTGCCACCACATCTTTGCAAGGAGAGGAGAGCCCCGCATCGGCTTAAGCAGTGGTGATGGTCAAGGTGATTCCCTACATGTTCCTCAGAGTGGTATAATATCCTTGATTTGGAGGTAGCATCTAGATGTCTACCTCCAGTGGGTCTTTGATTTCCCCCGCTGGTTTCCCATGCTTCTTGGCTTGATTTATATGTCATCTGCGGAAGTGTCTTTTCTCCAAGAAGAAATAAATGTCTTACTGTCTTTGCTTCAGAATGTTCTGTGGAGTTTTCATTGGATAAATGCCCTGAATTTGCCAGAGAACTTTATACCAGTGGTCTCATAACTTTTTTGATCATGCACACCATTAGTTTAAGAAATTTGCACATGAAAAAGATAATCAACATTATGAGTCATCAAGGATATGCAAATCAAAACTACAGCAAAACACCACTTCATGGCCAGTGGGATAGCTAGAATCAAACTGATGGTTGCCAGAGGGGAGAGGGAGGGAGTTAGGCAAAATGGGTGAAGGGGAGTGGGAGATACAGGTTTCCAGTTAGGGAATGAATAAGTCATGAGAATAAAAGGCACAGCATAAGGAATATAGTCAATGATACTGTAATAGCAATGTAATGGGACAGATGGTAGCTACACTTTGGTGAACATAGCATAATGTAGAAACTTGTCAAATCACCAAGCTGTACACCTGAAACTCACACAACGTTGTGTGTCAACTGTACTCAAATAAAAGGGGAAAATGTGGTATTAAAAAAAGTCCCTGATACCAGCAAGTGTTGGCAAGGATGTAGAAACCCTGGAACCCTCATACACTGCTGGTGGCAACGTGAAAATGATACAGTCCCTTCGGAAAACAGTCTGACAGTTCCCCAAAAAGTTAAATAGAGAGTTACCATTTAACCTAGCAATTCCACTTCTAAGTATATCCCCAGGAGAAATGAAAATACATAGCCACATTATTCACAATAGCCATATGGTGGAAAAGACCCAAGTGTCCTCAACTGATGAATGGGTACAGAAAATGTGTCATAGCTGTGCAGTGGATTATTATTCAGCCATTAAAAGGAATGAGTTACCGATACATGCTACAACATAGATGAACCTGGAAACTATTATGCTCAGTGAAAGAAGCCAGTCATAAAAGATCACACATTTTGTGACTCCATTTATATGAAATGTCCAGAATAGGCAAATCTATAAAGGCAGAAAGTAGATTAGTGGTTGCTTAAGGCTGGGGAAATGGGGAAGTAGAGAGGTTGATAACTGAAAAGATACAAGGTTGTTTTCTGAGGTGACAAAATGTGCTAAAAATTGATTGTGGTGATGGTTGTACACCTCTGTGAATATATTATAAACCACTGAACTGTGCACTTTAAGTAGGTGAATTGTAACGTATATGAATTATTTTCTTACTGAAGCTTTTACAAAAAAAGATTTTCAAGTGGGCACCCCAATATAAGTATATTTATTCATTTATAAGTTATATACACGTGTTCCTGTACCATTATGTACATTATACATAGACATTTTTAAAGCATATTACAAAGATGGTGGTAATATAAATTCTAGTATTTTCTTTTCATAACTAATGAATCAAATTTTTACAAGCCCCTGGAGTGCATACACCCCACTTTGGAAGGCACTCTTTTTAACCACATGATAGAGATGAATGTATGTGAGACAAGCCTATAAAGGAAGGCTAGGTCTCGCAAGTTCCAAGGAGTTTTCTACATTCTTAGAGCCTAGCACACATACAGCCTGGCTTCTATGTGATGGCATGAGCAAAAAGGTATTTCCAATCATTTCATTGTACTGTCAAAAACAAGTTTGAGTGGCATATGGTAACAATCAGGGATGGCCCTTATATATATATTTTATAATTACTACTAGAATATATTCAATATGTATGTGGGACTCTACAGAGAGAGAAGGAAGAAATCCTATTCCCAACTGAATGTCATAAAGCTGTATTTTTATTAAGGGCTTTGACTGACAATATAAATCATAAATCACCAACATGAATTTTGAGGCACCAGAAGCCAAAGAGAAAAATATAACCTGTAAAATGTACCATTCTGGTATATTTTAATATTCATAGTACCCAGGATTTTAAAACTATCATATACTAAATTAAGGCATCCAGTTTTTTTATTCAGTATTTTCTTTTTTCAGGTGGGTTAGTCTTCTTGATCCTTTGTGTAATTTCCTTATCATATCAACCAACAATAGCCAGTTTGGATATTTCTCTATTTGAGTGATTGGTTCATGAAAAAGATGGTGAAAAACTGCATATTTTTCATTAAATCTTTGTGTACTATAGTCACTCTAAAGCACAGTCAGTTGTGAATGACTGTGGACACCCAGCAGCATTTAGCATGGGTTTATAACTTGCACGGTAGTGCAAGTCTTTAATACATACTTATTGGCAGTGATATTGATGTTGAAGGGTTAAAAGGAGAGTATTTTCAAATTTCCTGGCTCTGTTTGAAATGTACAAAGAACATGGTATTGCATTTGCTTGTTTTTGGTGCAGTAATGTATCATTAGCAATTTATTGTGGTGTATCAAGCCATGAAACAGACCACATCTTGAGCATATTTCTCTGGGAGACAAAGGTACAGATTTTATGTATTGAGTTAAAGGAAATGAAACTTTCCCAGCAATGATAAGCAGAAAGAAATTTGGCTCTAGATATAATATATGCTTTAAAATGTGGTGAAAATAAGTTAGAAAGATTCTTTATTAAATCCTCACCTCTATTAATCTCTATACTATAAATTATCACAGATTTCCTGCCAGTTAAAGACAATTAAAAGATCAAGTGGAGAGTTTGGTATATTACACAGTCCTAAAAATAAATTATTGTACTATTGTCATTTTTCCGCTTTTGTTTAAAAATCTTTTTTGCTAGTATGAAACCTGTGGTCTAACACAACTCAGATTTCATTCTTGAGAAAGGATAAGACAATGCATCATAAAACACAATTTATTCAACCCCTTTAAATGTACTTTTTATGATGACATTTTAATATTTCAGAAGTCATGAAGGTTTAAGTTCCAGTTTATATGATTCTTGGATTTGGGGTATTAGTATTTATTAGAGACAGAGTCATTTCAAGGTTAAAGTTTAGAAACAGCATAGGTGTTTTTATACGTATACAAAAAAACTGCTGGCCGAGGGATGGATGGGGACTGCCATTTTCAACACACTGCATTTGAAAAGGACCATATCAAATCTCTAAACACGCTAAATTCAGCTGGTATATTCACTTTCAGTCAGTAAGAACTCTGGTAATACAGTGAGGAGATAGGAGAAAGCTAATACACCATGTGCAGAAAATACACAAATAGCTCTCTATTCCAGAGCATCTTGGTTCCTTTTTCCTCAGCGAAAAACCGAAGGCTGTAAAACAAATCATTATGAAAGCCTAAGTAGACTGTAATCCTAACAGCAAATAGAGGTGCTAAGTTATGCCATCTTCCTTTTCTTCTTTTCTTACAAAGCAAAACAGAACAGCTGCTAATGTTGGAGAGCTGAAGCCGCTGTCACAGAACAAGTCAAGTGGGAGGGGGCCCTGGTTACAACAACGCGGTCTCGCTTCAGCCAATTAAACTGTGAACCTCAAACTGTCTGACTAACACAGACTTTTCGACGGGGCAGTTTTACTGGAAGCATTTTCTTGGCACAAAGTACACATCTGAACATTTAAATCCAAATATGCTAACAGATGTCTCTTGAGCAAGAGCACCATAAAACCGGATTTCACTTGAGTAAGGAAAATACTTTTTTCCGTTGTTTTATATTTTTCACGTGGAGATTCCAATTCACTTTAGATGATAGTCCTATGGCCTGTGTGTAGAATTGGTCCATCCTATCAGTATGAGGTGAGCACATGCATTTTAAATCAAGGTGATGTTACCTAGTTCTGAGAACAGGCAATGCTAATGAAACGGCCCATTATTTTTCTCTCTTGGTTTTCAGGCTTCTTGGTTTTCAGGCCACAAATGTCTGACACATTGTGAATTCGCTCTTTTCCTTTATGACTCTGCATAAATGTATTTGGCGTCTGGGCAAGTTCTTTCACCAAGAATTTAGTGGAAATAGCTTATCTCTTTGGCTGATTTCTCCTCTGGGCACAGATGGAACAAAGTAATGATACAGGTTTAGAAGGTGTCTCCCAAATCTGTATGGTCAGTCGTGTGGCCATCACCCATGATCTCTGCCACACTGACCAGACAGCAACCGCTGAATGATGCACATTAGGTATATGATCCCTTCATAGGCTTTTTGTCTTAAATTCTAGATTTAATATAACATCTCCCAGCAGCAAACAAGTATGTAAAGATTTCCATCTTTACAAAAGTAGTTGAGAAAGAAATGTGATTTGATCATTATCTTGAAGTTCCTAATAAGGTGAATGTCCGCAAGGAAATTCTTAAATGTTTCATTGTTCACTCTACCTTCTTACAACACAATATAGAATGTCACTTGGGAGGTACAGACACATAGTTTGGCAAAATGTAAAATCGAGACCAAAAATATCACTAACATAGAGGGGACTTCTGGCAAAGAATAAATCTGAAAATGTTCCCAAATATAAAAATCATTACAAAATCATTACATTTTTAGTAATCAGAATTTTAAAATTTGACACAATATTGTAGGAACCGCATTCTCAGCACTATCACCTGTGTAATTGATCTTATTTATGAACACTGTATTGCATGATAATAGACACTTTGAACTGAAATCTGATGAAGAGCAAGATATTTGGGGGCAACTCATTTTTCTGTAATTCTATATTCCTTCTTTTGAAATTTATTTTATTTAAACTGAAGATACTTATCATGGATATTATTTATGTTAGCCTAAGTCTTTTAGGAAATTTTGAGGTAGCAAAGTTGACATCTACCCTAAATGTATCCTTACATGACATGGAGATTTCTATAATAGGATTGTTTCTTTTTCTTTCTTTCTTTCTTTTTTTCTTTGTTCTTTCTTTCTTCCTTCCTTTCTTTCTTTTTTTCTTTCCTTTCCTTTCCTTTCCTTTCCTTTCCTTTCTTTTTTAGAGAGAACGCAAGGTGTGGGGTGGAGGGGACAAAGGGAGGGAGGGGCAGAGGGAGAGGGAAAGAGAGTATCTCCAGCAGGCTCCCTGTGGAGCCTGATGTGGGGCTCAATTTCACCACCCTGAGATCATGACCTGAGCCAAAATCAAGAGTCCGATGCTTAACCGACTGAGCACCCAGGTGCCCCTAATTGTTTACTGAAACTCATATCCTAAGTAGAACAAAATAAATTTAAATAGTTAGAGGTTTTTTGCTTATAGTTATGAATAATAGTTTACCAAATAATATTATAAAAGATTAAAATTATGGTATTACTTAATCTCTAATAGTTGGCCTTGTATTTTTTTTAATTTTATAGGAATATTTTGATTCAAAAAGTATATAATGTTCTTCCCAAAGATAACTACCAAATCTGTTTCTTAATATTTGCAATATTAATCTACCTCCCTACTTATGTGACCATTCTGATTTTTAACAATTTTATACATATTAATAATTTTGTAATTTTCACACAAGAATTACTATAGCAATTGAGTCCCACAATAATGAACACAGATTCAAACTTCAGCTGATTAAGATTTCAATATCAAAACTACAGGAAGAGCTTTTCACACCAGGTTGCATCTAGCATGCTTAACTGTATTTGAAAGTGAATGAATAAATACTAACTATAAGTCCAAATGGCACACCTTGTTCATATTCCTTGGGTTGTTATGTTAATTAGATTTTATAGGAACCTATATATCACATGATAACTGATCATGAATACATTCAGATGCCAGAAATGATACTGAAGCAGACTATGGGCTTTTAACACCCTTCCAAAGGCTAAGGTTGAAGCCAAATAGTAGATAACTGAGGTCAAAACTTTTTACTTTTTAAATCCTGAACATTTAGGTTTGATATGGAGCAAGTGTATTTTTGTCAGTATATTCCAAGCAAGATGAGAGAAAATGCCCCATGAAGCCTGGAGGTCTTTTATCCTTTTTTTTTTTTTCTTTCTATTGAAATGGCCACCATATTCAAGCATTGTCTTCCTGTGACATTTGAAGTCATTTAGGAGTTATCAGATACACCCCAGCCAAACTGTTTTCCAGTCTCCTGGGGCCTGAAAACACTGTGATTTTCCTTATCAATTATAAGACTATTGGAAAACACTAGTTGGGAAGACCTTCTAAAATGTATCTTTTAGAGATGGATTATTCTAGTTTGTAAATGCTAACTGATGTAACTTCTGTATGAACTAAGCAGACCTTTGCTGGTGGGATGCATTTTGCAAATCCAAAAGAACCATTTTCCAAAGGCCTAGGCTCAAAGGAAAGATAAAAAGGAATTTATATCTGACAGCAATCTTTGTCTCTTTTAATACCATTTTATTGAATTCTTCATAAGGTGAAAACTACTCAGTGAGTCTAAAGATACACAAATTAGGCCTGGAGAATCAAGCACATTTGATGTTACAGCAGAGAGGCAGTAAAACTTTATATAATGCAGTGTGCTTTATTTTTATACAACCTAATTCACAGTATCACAAGGCCCTTTACAGAAAGAATCAGTTGCAAGCTTAAAAGAAAAAGGAAACTTTTTAAGTGAGATTTAAGGGTAGAATACACTCTAATTTTGTACTTACAGTGCAACTGAGTCAGAGTCACTGCGCCTTAAACATGCTGCCATGAAAATTAGATTTAAGGTTTCCGCCCTGAGCCCTGTAATGTCAGCCTGCCAAAGGGGGCTATTGTATGACGGAGGAACAGTGCCCTGTTCCCATGCAGCTCACCAGTTGTCGAATACAAAAGGCACTGTCTCTGCTACAGCCCCCTCAGTCACCTGGGATTTGGACAAATCCCACCCAAAGTCCATGCCCTCTTCTCAGTTATCAACCCAGGCTTTCCGAAGTTAGAGACCAACATCTTAGTCATTGTCTCCCTCGGACCTTCTGATTTTATTCCAGTCCTTCTATCATTGAGTGTTGTGTGTGCATATATATGTTTGTGTGTGAATTTTTTTTTTCTTGGCTAAACATTTGAGACACGGGGTGTCTGGGTGGCTCAGTAGGTTAAGCGTCTGCCTTCGGCTCAGGTCATGATCCCAGAGTCCTTGGGATCGAGCCTCTGCTCAGTAGGGAGCCTGCTTCTCCCTCTCCTCCCCACTCATGCTCTCTGTCACTATCTCTGTCTCTCTCAGATAAGTAAATAAAATCTTAGAACATTTGATATACTTACTGATTTTTCAAGGAATTTGTTTAACTTCTTTAAACTAAGCCTGTACCTTTAAAATTTTCCTAAAACATTATTACTTGGACCTTAAATTTTTGTGAAATAGACCATACATACAAAAGAAGGCATATAATGTTTAGGTACAGCTTAAATAGTGAGTTTTAATAAAGTGAAGACCCATTACTCATCACTAAGTTTAAGAGATCAAACATTACCAGTACTTTTGGCATCTTTACAATGTTGGGTCTTCCTATCCGTGAATGTGATGTGTGTCTCCATTTATTTTGGTCTTCTTTACTGTCGTTCAATAAAATTTTATAATTTTCTCTACATCTTGCTTCTCTTTTGTTAGTTTATTCCTAGTTGTAACATATTTTTGTCGCTAATATATATATAGGATCTTTAATATAGTCTGCCCATTTATTACAAAATGTGTAGAAATGCAGCTGACTTTGGATTTTGAGCTTGGATCTGGCAACCTTGCTAAACCCTTATTTATCATAATTATTTATAGATTCTTCGGGGGTTTTTTACAGGATAAAAATGTCATTTGATTTTTGTTTTTATTTGCCCTTTCCTTCTTTTACTCTGATTGTAGGCAATCAGAATGATATTGAACAGAAAGTGCAGTGGTGGTCATCTTTCTCATATTTGTTTTTAAATTTTATTTTTTGTCTGTTTTTAAATTTTAAAGAAAATGTATTTTACCATTAAAAAGCACATTTGCTAACAGGGTTTTGATATTTACCCTTTTTTTTTAAAGATTTTATTTATTTATTTGACAGAGAAAGGCACAGCAAGAGAGGGAACACAAGCAGGGGGAGTGGGAGAGGGAGAAGCAGGCTTCCCATGGAGCAGGGAGCCCAACATGGGGCTCGATCCCAGGACCCTGAGATCACGACCTGAGCCGAAGGCAGACACTTAACAACTGAGCCACCCAGGTGCTCCTGATATGTACCCTTTATCAGGTTAAGGAAATTGCCATGTATTTCTGGTTTGTTAAGAGTTCTAAATTTTTTTTTTTTAAAGATTTATTTATTTGAGAGAGCGAGAATCAGAGAGAGAGAGAGAGAGTACATGACGGGGGGAGGGTTAGAGGGAGAAGCAGGCTCCTTGCTGAGCAGGGAGCCCGATGCGGGACTCGATCCAGGGACTCCAGGGTTATGACCTGAGCCAAAGGCAGTCGCTTAATCAACTGAGCCACCCAGGCGCCCCTAAATTTTTTTGAATAGTGGTTGAATTTTATTAAATGCTTTCTCTGAAAATATTGAGATGACCATATGGTTTTTCTCACTTAACGTTAATGAAGTGAATTATATTGTAAGATTTTCTAACATTAGACATACCTGGAATTCCTGGAATAAACCTAATTTGGTCATGATGAATTACCTTTTCATACGTCATTGGATTTGTTTTGCCAGATATTATTTAGTTTTACATTTGCATTCACAAGTGAGGTCAACTAGAATTTTCTTGTGCTTCTCTTGTCTGATTTTGTTATCAAGTTTTATCAGTCTCATAAATGTGTTGTGGAGTTTTGCTTTTTTTTCCCCCCTAAAATTTTTTTTATATTAAATTTGTCTATTTCTTTTCTTTTTTTTTTAAGATTTTATTTATTCATTCGAGAGTGACAAACAGAGAGCATGAACAGGGGAGAGAGGCAGAGGCAGAGGGAGAAGCAGACTCCCTGCTGAGCTGGGAGCCTGACATGGGGCTTGATCCTGGGATCACGACCTGAACTGAAGGCAGAAGTTTAACCATCTGAGCCACCCAGGCGCCCCTAAATTTGTCTGTTTCTTGAATGTCTGGCAGAACTTTCCTGTTAAACCTTCAGGTCCTTGTGGGAAGATTATTGGCTATTAATGAATTATCTTAATGTTTATGGAGCCACTCTTTTATTTCTTATTAAGTGTTAGTAATTCATATTTTTCTAGAAATGTATCCATTTCAACTAGGTTTTCAAATTGATTGACTCAAAGTTATAATTTCTTAATATTTTTACTCTCTGTATTTTTTGTAATTATGTTCTTTTTCTCATGGCTAGTATTATTTACTCATCCCTTTTTACTGTTATTCCTGGTCCATCTTGTTACAGTTTTATCAATTAACATTTTTGAAGAACCAACTTTGTGGTGTTTCTGATTCTCTATATTATATCATTGTTTTCTGTTTCAGTGTTTTCTGTTCTTATCCTTACTTCTTCTTTCTTTTTTCTATTGCTTTTGCTTTTCTAACAACTTTAACAATAATAACAAATTGATTGAATATCTAATTCAGTAATTTTCAGACTTTTTTTTGAGACAGAGAGAGAGAGAGAGCATGCACCAACAGGGAGGGGCAGAGGGAGACAGAATCTTAAGCATGCTCCATGCCCAGCATGGCGCCTGACACGGGGATCAGTTTCACAACCCTGCGATCATGACCTGAGCCTAAATCAAGAGTTGGAAATTTAACCGACTGAGTCACCCAGGCACCCCAATTTTCAGTCTTTCTTATTTTTTAACATAAGTATTTTAAACTATAGATTTCCCACCATGGTCTACATTATCTATATCCTACAAGTTTTTAAAGTTTTTGTCTAGTAAGTCTAGTACCTTCTTTGTGGCTTCTTCTTGGACAGTTCCTATTAATTTCTTTCTTTCCTGTGAATGGGCCATACTTTCCCATTTTTTGGCATGTCTTGTAATTTTTTTCCTGAAAATTGAACATTCTGAATATTACAATAATGTAACAACTCTGAAAACCTTATTCTCCCCCCTTCCCAGGGTCTGTTGTTGCTGCTTGTTATCGGTTGCTGTTATTTGCTGGTCAATGACTTTTTAAAATTACTTTTAAAATATTTTTTGCTATATGCGCCATCAAAGTCTGTGTTCTATTTGCTTAGTGGTCATCTAGTGTTTTGACAGTCTCCTTAAATACTTGGAGTCTAAAAAAGAAAAGAAACCTCTCCCAGATTGGTTCTGTGCTGAGGAACTGCTTCAACACTTAACCAAGCTGTTTACAACTCTGCCTTAGCCTTGACTTCCTGCTTGCACAGAGTCTGCGGCCTGCCAGGGGTGAAAGCTTAAGGGCTTCGCAGGCCTTTCTGAGCTTGCACCCGGCCCTTGAATGCCTGTGGACTTCTCTGTTCCCCTGTACATGCAGGAGCTTTTAAATCCCCCACGTGTCTCCTTTTCCAACCTCTTCTTTCTCAGGCTTCTCAGTCTATCATTTGTCCCAACTGTTGTCCCTTGCCCCAGGCTGCTCAGCCAGTAACTGTTTTGGTAAACAGCCACTCAGGAAGCCAGCTGAGCCCTGGGAATGTTACCCGTTGGACAAAAGAAAGGTAACCTGCACCAGTCCTTAAGGACACCACCAAAGAGATTGAAACCCACCACCACAATTCTTTGGAAATAAGGTCCCTATTGCTCCCCCTGGCACTGGAGACCTGCACCGGGAGTGCGGGCTGCTCTCTTCACGATCACTGCCACAAGGTGTGAGGTGCGAGGCACAGCAAGTGGGCGGGTTCAATGTCACAGCACTCTCTTCCTGCAAGCAGCTGCTCTTCTTCACCTAGCCTTCCTCTGGTTGTTCTGAGTTCTTGACTAGATTCCAGAGTCCTGCAAAGGTTGCTTCTGGCAGTTTCTGCCAGCTCATGAGTTGATCTTGTAAAGCACTGGAGGCCTGGAGTTTTCTTACACCACCATTTTCAGTGACATCACCCCACGAGTTTTAGTAAGTGGTGTTTTCACTATTGTTCATATCTAAGTATGTTCTCATTTCCATTACTGATTTCTTCTGTGACCCATGCATTATTCAAAAATATATTGAGCTTATAGACATATGGTTTCTTTAAAGTTATTTTTAAGGTGTGTGTTTGTGTGTGAATTTTTCATTTAACTGACTTGTCAGAGAATATGATCTATGTGATCATGAGCCTTTAAAATTTGTAAACAAATGGGGCGCCTGGGTGGCTCAGTTGGTTAAGCGACTGCCTTCGGCTCAGGTCATGATCCTGGAGTCCCGGGATCGAGTCCCACATCGGGCTCCCTGCTCAGCAGGGAGTCTACTTTGCCCTCTGACCCTCCTCCCTCTCATGCTCTCTGTCTCTCATTCTCTCTCTCGCAAATAAATAAAATCTTAAAAAAAAAAAATTGTAAACAAATGTAGTCTTTTTTTCTTTTATTTTTTAATCTCTTTTATTTTTCATTTATTTACATAAATGTCTTTTGTGTGCTGAGAAGAACATGCATGTTCCAGTTATTGGGAATACTACTGTCTTTATGTCCAGGTTATTTTAATTGTATTGCTGAAATCGTCTGTATCTTTTCTGACTTTTTATCTGATCAATCTATCAAATGCTGAAAGAAACATGTTAAAATCTTCCAATGATAGTGGAAGTTTCTTGTAAGTTTGTCACTTTTTGCTTCATGTATTTTAAAGCTAAGTTACTAGATGCATTACACATTTAGAATTGTTACATATTTCTGGTGAAATGAAACATTTATCAGGGTGTAATTATTCTCTTTAGTAATGTTTTTCACTTAAATGTTTCCTTTGTCTGATACTATTTTAACTTTTGCCTGTATACCTGATATATCTTTTTCCATACCTTTAATTTCAGGCTTCCTTTGTCCTGATGTTTTGTATTTCTTGTAAATCATTGGAATTTTTTTCTTGAGTTTGGCTGTCTTATCTTTCAAACTACAGAATTTAGTCCATGTGATTATGATTCCTAATACAGTCTACCCTTGAACAACATGGGTTTGAACTACACGTGTATTTTTTGGAACTTATACATGGATTTTTTTTTTTATAAATACAGTATAGTACTCTCAATGTATTTCCTCTTCTTTATGATTTTCTTAATAACATTTTCTTTTCTCTAGCTTAATTTATTGTAAGAATACAGTATATAATACATAGAACACACAAAATATGTGTTAACTGACTTATCTGTAAGGCTTCTGGTCAATAGTAGGCTATTAGTAATTAAGTTTTTAGGGAATCAAAAGTTATATGCGGATTTTCGAATGCATGAAGGGGAGGGATTAGTGCCCCTAATCTCCACATTATTTAAGGATCAACTGTATTTTCAGTCTGTTTCTACTATATCATATTTTGCTTTCTATTTATCCCAATTTTTCTTTAATTTCTTATTTTACAAGAAAAATAAATTTCTTCTTTTATCCGTGATGCCTGGGTGGCTCAGTTGGTTAAGCGTTGGACTCTTGATTTTTTTTTTTTAAAGATTTTATTTATTTATTTGAGAGAGAGAGAAAGAGAGAGAGCGAGCACATGAGAGGGGGGAGGGTCAGAGGGAGAAGCAGACTCCCTGCCGAGCAGGGAGCCCGATATGGGACTCAATCCAGGGACTCCAGGATCATGACCTGAGCCGAAGGCAGTTGCTTAACCAACTGAGCCACCCAGGCGCCCTGGACTCTTGATTTTGGCTCAGGTCATGGTCTCAGGGTCATGAGATGAAGCCGCACATCAGGCTCCATGCTCAGCAGGGAGTCTGCTGGAGATTCTCTCTCTCTCCCACCCCCTGCACGTGCTCTATTCCTCTCTCAAATACATAATCTTTTTTAAAAAGTCTTCTTTTATCCTTTCTTGCCTTCTTTTATGTTGATTTTTTGTTACTGTTATTTTTTCTTCATTTTGGTTTTTTCCCCCTTCTACTAGTTTGGAAGTTACATATTCTGTTTCCATTTTAGTGGTTATACTAGATTTTAGAAAATAAATCTATGTTTGTACCTCTATTTAGATTCTATAAGGACCTTAGAAGACATTTATCTCCCATCATCCCTATCTGACCACGTTTTTCCCCAGAATTTTGTGTATACCTTGATTTTTTAACCCCATAAATGTGACATATTATTATTGTTTTACCTAGTCTATATGTGTTTAGCATTATCCACAAATATTTCATATTCTTAACTCACTATTCTTTCTTGCATCTCAAATCTTCCTTCCGGGATCATTTTCCTTCTTTTTGAAATATGTCATTAAAAATTTAAGTAAGAACCTGTTTGTAATTAATTCTTGTCATTTTTCCTTTGTCTGAAAATTCTTCATTTTGAAGTTCTGAAAAATTCTACCTTTATTTCACCCTTATTCTTGAAAATATTTTAATTTGGTATATTTATACAATTGTTTTCTTTTTATTTTTATCAAAGTAATGCATGTATGTGGATTAAAAAGTCAAATAGTACTAAAAAGCATATATAACACATGCAGCTGTTCCCACACTCACCCATGCTTATTCAGTACAGACTCCATCTCTAAAAGTAATGACTCCAGCTTTTCCCTGAGGCATTTACACATACCTGTGATTTTTTATGTGATGCATAATTCTTTTGATTAATCAGTTGTAGTCATTTTCGACTAACTTCCTATTATGATTATAGATGAAAGTTTGGCTCCCTTCTACTGCCATCTCCTATGCTTTCTCCCCCCATCCTCCCAATGTAGTTGTATTACAGTTTGTAGTTAAAGCATATTTTACTGTTGTCATGCAAATATTATTCACACCAGAGCATACATAATATGGTTGTTTCCCTTATTTTTTTTCCTAAGGTTAGTTTTTAGTAGCTACTGATGATTTCTTTCACATGACCTAATAGCCTCTAGATAAAATTTTCTTTGAGCACCCTATCAATTCCATTTTTGTCCCTTATAGACATCCTTCCTGGAGACCTGTAGTCTCCTCGGATTGCTCTCTCAGCCTTATACACAGCTATTATTCTAGGGCTCTCCCCTTGCAGTTATCCTTGGAATTCTCTCTGCCTTTCTCTTGAGTTGGATTCTCTATTTCTTTGATTTCCTGTCTTCCATTTCTTGTTCACTCCCTTGCTTTAGTACTCCAGAAGTTGTGTCAGATTGCAAAGTACCCAGTGGACACATATTCCAGAAGTTGTGTCAGATTGCAAAGTACCCAGTGGACACGGGTGTGGTAATGAGAGCCTGCAGTGTTCCTGCCTTTTGAGTTACACTGCTCCCATCACTCAGATTGGTTGCCCTCTGTGATTAGGGCACAGTGGTCATCTCCCTTCCCCTTCATCCTGGAGATTCCCCTTGATTCTCTTCTTTGATAGATCTTCTGTTCTCTGTATTCCATAATCTGGGAGAAACACTTATTTTGGTAGAGGATACCTTTCAGTAGTTTTCTGAAGAAGATGGATGGGAAGCAAACTTTCTGAGACCTTGCATGTCTGTTCTACCCTCACACTTGCTTGATAATGTGGCTACATATAGAATTCTTGGTTGGAAATTATTTTCCTTCAGAAAATTTTTTTTAAAGATTTTTTATTTATTTGACAGAGAGAGAGAGAGAACCCACAAGCAGAGGGAGCAACAGAAGGAGAGAGAGAAGCAGGCTCCCTGCTAAGCAGAGAGCCTGATGCAGGGCTCAATCCCAGGACCCTGGGATCATGACCTGAGCTGAAGGCAGATGCTTAACTGACTGAGCCACCCAGGCATGCCTCTTTCCTTCAGAAATTTAAAGGCATTTTCCTATTGCTTTCTGGCTTCAGTGTTCTTGAGAAATTTGAAGCTATTCTGATACCTGATGCTCCTGCTACCTGTATGAGATCTGGTTTTTTGTTTGTTTTTCTCTCTCTGGAAGTTTCTCAACCTTTCTCTATCTCTAATGTTCCAAAGTTTCAGGGATGTGCTTAGGCTAGCTCATTTTGATCATTGTTCTTAGCCCTTTAAATATGAAATCCTACATACTTGATTTTCTCCTGTGCATTTTTTTGATGTCTCTTTCTGAAACTTCTGTTATTTGAATTGGCCTTCCTGGAGTGGTCTTCCAATTTTCTTACCTTTTTCTCTCCCTTTTTTAGTTTGTTTTTGGTTTTGTCTTTCAGCTATATATTCTGAGATATTTCCACATATTTTCTGACTTTTATTTTGATTTTTTAAATTTCTCCTATCCTGTTCTTAATTTTCAAGAGCTCAGTTTTGTCCTTAAATAATTATCTTAAGGTTTTTTTTAGTTTCCATTTCCTCCAAATTGTTTTTTCCGCCCTGTTTGTATTTGCCTCTCTCTTCTGTTTTAGAGGGTTTTCTCATACGTTTTTTTAAATCTCTACTCTGAGCCATCTCCCCATCTCCTCCCTCTCCCAAGACTAGTTAAGTCAGACACTCTTGGGAGTGGAACCCAGCCAGGTACCACTATTTTTTCAAAGCTTCCAAGATGATGCCAGTAAGCAGCCAATTTTGAGAACCATTGGTAAGCCATTTGTTATGGAATCCCAGGTGCCAGTATTTTAGGACTTTCCCCCGTATGCTAGTCAGATTCCTCAGAGAAGAAACATCTGCCTAGAGAGTGAAGGCCTAGCTGACATTGTTCTAGTTGCCGAGTAGGGAAAGAAGGTTGGGTATTTCAGCATAACTCAGTCAATAAGTATGGTCACTTAATCACCTACTTTCAGTAAAATGCCCAGGTGTTCAACTTCGTAGGCCAACCTCTAGTCCAAAGACGATTTTATCCTCTGAAAGATAAACCACCGATTTTTTTGCTAGGAGAAGGGCTTACCAATTGACGTGGAATGGTGAGGGGTCTAGACACTTACCTGTTTAATAGTTAATAGCTTTCACCCCATTTTCACCCGTCCTTTACCCCTAGTTCCAGAAATATCAAGGACTGCAGGTTTCTGAGACTTTTCAGGATTCTGTAATATAACATAGACTGATAGTTATCTTCCCCCACTACTAACCAGGAATCAACTGAGAACTGGCCTGCTAAGCCTCCACAATTTTGTTATTATCTTTTCTCCTTTTCTTCCTGTCCTTTGGCTTTGACTTCTTAAAAAATCTTTTTATTGAAGGTTTAAGGGATTTCAGGATTGAACTTTTGGTCAATGCTTACTTTCTCCATAATGCTTTGATATTATTACACTCTCTTCCATTGTTGCTGTGCAGAAGTCAGATGTTAGTCTCATGGTCTAATAAGCCTATGCACATAATCTCTCTCTCTCATTTTTTTTCTGGCTGCTTTTCAGATCTACCTTTTAGTTTTAATGTTCTTCAGTTTCACTAGTGTTTAGGTATGGATTTCTCTATCCAGCTTGGGGTTCTTTGGGATTTCTTTATCTGAGTATTAATATTTTTCAGTACAAAATGCTCATCTAATACCTCATTGAATATTATCTCTCTCTCATTCTTTATATTCTTCCTAGAATTTTGATTAGACTAGACGTATATTAGGCTTCCTAACTCTGTCCTTCATATTTCTTAATCTTTCCTTTTATATTTTTCTATTTCTTTTTGTCGCTATACAGCATTCTGTGTAATCCCTTTAGCTCTACCTTATATTTTATTTTCTCCAACCGTCTTTGATTTTCTGGTTAACTTATTCATTAGATATCAACTTAAATTACATATTTTAAAATTTCTCTAAGTACTGAGTGATTTTCCTTAAATATGCTTTGTCAACTTTGATAGTCTTGTGTTGCATTATCATACTTTGTCACCCCTTTAAATATATTGAGCATGTTCATTTATATTCTGTAGCTGATAATTCTAGTATCTATAGTTTATGCCAGTCTGATTATGGTGTTTGTTATTTCTGTTGACTCTTACTCATTGAGGCTTCTTTCCACATGTTTTTAGTGATTGTTTTATTGTTTGTTCATATTCCTTGGAATTTTTATATGGGAATTATTTGAGACCTGCGTGTAAATATGCTCCTCCATGGATGACTTGGTTGGCTTCTCTCTGGCACCTAAGGGCAGACTAACAACCAAAGATTATTTGGTTAAAACTTAATTTTTAATTTCAGGTTCTTTATGCTAGAGAGTGAAGGCCTGAGTATAGATTCTGGCCTGAAACCTGAATGAGAGTGAATTTGTGCTTAGGAATTTTCAAGGGAATTCTTTTGGTTTGGTTTTTTTGTTTGTTTGTTTCTTTCTTTCTTTTCATATATATGAAAAAGAGTCAAGTTCCAGTTAAACATGGCTGTCTTCTTTTGCAAGACAGATTTCTTTCTTTTATTCTTCCTTTTCTTTTCTCTTCTTTTCTTTTTTTAAGATAAAACCACTAAAAGTGTCATCCTTTGTGAGTCAGGGCTTTTTTCGGCGGTCTTTGGACATCTCACCCTGTTCAGACCCCAGGCTTTGTCACCTTCCCCCTGCACACATGTGGCCTGTTAAAATCCAAACTGCTACCAAAGATTAGCAAAAAAACTTCAAGGTAGGGTGGCCATATATCTTTGTATGCCTGGAAAAGTATGAGTTTACTACAACTTAATTACTCATACTCAAAAATGTCCTGGTTTGCACGATAAATTATATGGCCACCCTACTACAGGGCAAACACCAGCTCTAAGACTTGCTCATTCCTGTCAAAGGTCCTTTTTTAAATATTCTTGCCTCCAGTTATTTCCTGTACTTTACTGCCAACTTTACCATACATTTAAAACAGTTTTAAAAATATGTTTTAGCCATTATTTTTAGATATTCTTCTTTTTTTTTTTTAAGATTTTATTTATTTATTTATTTGACAGAGACACAGTGAGAGAGGGAACACAAGCAGGGGGAGTGGGAGAGGGAGAAGCAGGCTTTCCTGCGGAGCAGGGAGCCCGATGTGGGGCTCAATCCCAGGACCCTGGAATCATGACCTGAGCCGAAGGCAGACGCTTAACGACTGAGCCACCCAGGCACTCCCTTAGATATTCTTCTTGAGGATGGGTTTCTCTGCACATATAGTCAGCTCTGTTGCTGGAAATGGAAGCCTTGCTTATATCTTTTAAAAGTTCTTTTCAAGAAGGAATCTAAAGATTTCTTTCTTAGGAAGAACTTACTATGTTTCTTCCTTAAACCTCCCTATTGATTATGTAACATTTCACAGATTATAAAAGTTACTAATTCTATCAATGAAAAAAATAATATGTAGAAAATTAATGTTTTAGGTAAGCATAACTATTAAAAAAAAAAAGAAAGGAACATCTTAACAATTAGCATTCTCAAAGATTGTAACTGGAAATTCCCAGGAGAGTCCAGAATTCTTAAAGTGAGAGGTAAATCCAAAAGAAGTGTGTGTGTGTGTGTACATGTGTGTGTTCTCAGTCTTTATGAATCCAAAAATGAAATACACAGTAAACTGAGAAACAAAAATCCAAAGTAGAGGGTAAATCTTGTTCTTCATCTTTAGATGGTAGGATTGCTTTGGCCTCAGCTGTAGCAGTCATATACTCTTATTGGTTTCTGATATTCTTAAAAGGTGCCATAATAAATGATGTCTGTCTGTCCCTTAACCCCTAAATAGAGAAGATGATTTCATTCTGTTATGAGTAATTGTTTCCAATGGAAATACTAGTCCTAGCCCCAAAGTAGCTTCCGTGCTGTGCCTGACATGGTTTCTTCTGAGAAGAATATATTAGGCAGCAGCATATAGTTATGTACTAAAATGCATCTTCTACAAAGAAGTAAGAAATCATTATGTAAAGTGTTTACTTTTCATTTATCTACATATCAAAACTTAGAACAAGTTCAACCAAAAATTTATGTACTTTCTGAACCAAACAAGATGGTTATAAAGAAATACATAGTAGGTTCAAGTAAGTGAACCTGATGAAATATTAGAGACCTCATCCATCAACTCAAGAAAGTAGTTTAGATAAGCCCGACTTTGCTCAGGAAACTTATCTCTGTGCCTTGGAAAGCAGCCCTAGTACAAGGCAGGCTGGGAGGGTAGGTGTCATGAGTAGGATAATGCACTTAAAGGAAATTATGACACACAGTATATTCAGATGGCAGTCATTGTAATTCTAATTATCCAGTCCATTCAAGGTGCTGGATAGCTTTTTATGATTATAACCACTCCAAGAAGGACAGATATAAGGTAATAAGCATACAGAGCTATTGAGTACCCAGACTGCATAGGCTAGGTAAAATGAATGATATTAGAATACATCAGCTTGTCTCCAATTTTCTTTGTACACAATTGCAATAAAATTTGATGTACATTGCAGAGTGTTAGAAGGTTTCTTAGTGGTTAATGATTTACATAATGATTTCCCTTTTATCAGAGAGTTAACACAGTCTTGTTTCTGGGTTTAGAATAATTTTGTTACAGCCTTCATTCTGTTTAACGTAAATGTCTATCTGCCTGCACACCTGCATGATTTGAGATGTGTGTATTTTATACATTAACCTCCATATATGGTATTTATATTATATATAGATTGTGGGAAAGTTCTGGCATTGAGGATAAATTTTCTTCCCCTTAATTTCATTCCTGTTTCTCCTCAGTTCCTTGTTTCCTAGCACACTAACAAATATTACCAAAAAATTTCTTCATCCTTGGAATATGCTTCAGGGTTATTTAGTTAGCCCTGAGCTAAACGGTATGTGCCTCAACTCTTACAGTCTTCCTGCTTGAATTGGTCCCTTTTTTTTTAGAGAGAGAGAGAGTAGAGAGTGTGAGCAGGGAGGAGTAGGGACAGAGGGAGAGGGAGAGGGATAGAGAATCCCAAGCAGGCTCCACACCCAGGGCTGAGCCCGGCACAGGGCTGGATCTCATGACCCTTAGCCAAAATCAAGAGTCAGATACTTAACCAACTGAGTCACCCAGGTACACCGGTCCCTTTTTTCACATGCGTTGCTTTCCTTAAATTTTCTTCACTTTGTATAACATCTTACTTTTTTTTTTTTTAAAGCAACTTTTCCTTTGTGGCTTCCCCTGCTCCTTAAGCAGCAAGGGATAATTTGGAGTTTGCTTTTTGCCCCCAAATCTTGGGTATGCTTTCTGGTTGTATTGAATGAGACCTATGAGATTGCAGACATGGATTTATTTTTTTGTTGTTACCCCTACATAGTTTTTTTTGGTTGGCTCAAGGTTAATTGCTTTAGATAAGTTTTCCCTAAGTCCAGATTTCCATTTTTAGTTTAGTAATAAACTGATGTTCAAAACACCTAGAATTGTTCGGTGTACAGTGTGTGTGTGTGTATGTGTGTCTCTCCATCCCTAGCAACTCAAGCATGGCTGAATTTTCCAGCTTGCCCTTTCCCACAGACCTTGTCTTCCTTGAAGAAGGTTGTTCCATAATTCAAATGGTTAAATTCCTCTGAGCAAGAAAAGGTCTAATACTGTTGCCAGAGTTCAAATATCTGGTAACCCTTCATGCTATGGTTAGCAGTGCTAGCCAACAATCTGGAAGACATTGTTCCCAGCCTCAGCTCTCTGACTTGAGATGCTTGCCAACTTCCCATCCTCTGTAGTTACTGGATGCAGTGATTCGCATCTGGTACTGCTTGAACTTGCGTTGAATGTTGTAAGCACTTTCAGAGCACAGACTTTCTATCTTACACTAAAGCTCCTTAATGCTAGCTGCTAGCCCAGTAGTGGGCATCTTAGGATCACCCAGTAAATATCTGATGCTAATAAAAAGCAGGATCCATGCAATTCAGTTGTCCAAATAAAACTTTCCACAGTTCCTGTTGAATGTGATTTTAACCAAATTTATGTTTCATTATTATATTGATTGTCAGTCACTTTGCACTCAGAGACAGAGCTCGTGTGGACAATTTAACAGCATTTCTTCTCCTAACTTTCCCTGTACTTACGTAGTCCCTGCACATCTGGCCTCCTGACTTCTCCTTCAATGTTGGTTTTATCAAGGGACTTAGAATTCCATAGATGGAAGGAATATTGGGAGTGATTCAGTCTGTAGTCCTGCCTTAAAGGCAAGAACATATGAAAGACAACTGTAAGCCTCTTTTTCCCGCCTCACGTCTCCAGAGTGATGGCTATCGCATCTCAGCTGCTGCTGGACACTGCCTTGTGTTTTTTGGACATTGTGTTCTAAAGATCACTAAAATGTCGCTGCTGACTCTGAATCCCTTTCCTTGTTACTAGACCCAGGAAAAAAGCCGGTGATACTTTTCTAAGACACAGTGGGTGTATCCATAGGTCTATCAGTGCTTTCAAGGCCACATAAAAGGTATTGATTTCATGCTGATTTCTATGCAGGGTTAGTTCTCTCTGTAGGTCTCATGTGTATGTGTGTGTGTGTGCGTGTGTGTGTGTGTGTATTGGGAGGGGTGGTATGCATGCATGCATACATTTTTTTCACATAATTTGTTTTAAATTGAAACATTTAATTAATTAGTTTGTTCATTCTGGTGATTATGCTGAAAATGAGAAGTCTCAGGAAGACAGTTCTTTTATTAGGATACAATAAGTTAAAATAATTAAGATTTTCAAATAATGGTATTTGTAATAATACAGACATTTCAATAAATTTAGCTCTGAAGTTTATAGACTATAATCTCTATGCTATGTCTTCTGGCCATTATGTAGAGTGTTCATATTTTAAAAGCTTATATTTCAGAAAGATGCTAGGCATTGAAGCAGAGTTAAATGTTGACCTTGATATCTATATATTCCTTTTCCAGTTTTGATTTTTGATACTAACTTTTAAATCTGAGTGTTTAACCAATATTAACAAGTTTGTATGTACCTCCCAACACTAAATATAGCAGTATGCTTCCCTAAAGTGCATATTTTATGGTCTCATTAAAAAAGAAACTATCAAAATAAGTTTCCTTCAACACAAATTGGGTATTTAAGTGATGTACTAATAATGTAGGAAATGTAAAGATGACTTAATCATGATTCTTATATTCACTGAACTTAAAAACCTATTAAACAAGGTCCAAATCTTAATCAGGAATTTTTCTGAATTCTAGATTATTTTCAGTGGTGTCCCAGGAATCTTAGGAAACCACAGAATGACACATTTTACTCTTGATCCCTTAAGGCCATGTAGCCCTCTAAGGAGGGTGGCCAACAAGGAGCAACACCATGGTTTTTGTCAAATGGTGGTTTCTAAGTTCTTAGTTCTGGTCATCACACAGATAGCTAAGCAGCCCTTACACTGCAAAGAGCTCATAGAAGGACCTGATTCTAACCCCTCTGTGAAAGATAAAGAAATGTGCACACAGACACATGCAAGGCATACAGAAAAACCTGGGGGCGGGGCGGTGGGTAGAGAAAGGCATGGAAAAAGAAACAGGTGAAGAAGGAAGTCCAGCTTAGAGTTTTCACAGAATTTGATAGACCTTTGCTATGCTTTTTTTTTTTTTTAGGATTTATTTATTTATTTATTTATTTATTCATTTATTTGACAGAGAGAGACACAGCGAGAGAGGGAACACGAGCAGGGGGAGTGGGAGAGGGAGAAGCAGGCTTCCCGCTGAGCAGGGAGCCCGATGCGGGGCTCGATCCCAGGACCCTGGGATCATGACCTGAGCCGAAGGCAGACCCTCAACAACTGAGCCACCCAGGCGCCCCTGCTATGCTTGTTTTATAGCAAGTGTGAGATGCTTTTGGCTAGAAGGGAAGGCATTTGGATGTATCATAGGTAGAAAGTGGTAGCAGTCATGTCAGATTTGGGGAAACTGTTGAAAGGAAGACTGGAAAAAGGCTCATGTGGTCTGAGTAGAGGTACAGGGAGAAAAGCCAGGGAGTCTGAACAGCCCTTCTAGGACTTTCTAGTGCCACATGGATGGGCCATAGCCTCAATGCTGAGAGTGCCTAGAATATATCCCCTAAAAAGGGAAAATAACACAGAAAATGATAAATTTGTTTTTCCTGAAAATATGGATGAGAAGGGTTTTATCCTGTTCTGCTTCATACTTTAAAGTGTTTTTTTTTTTTTTCTTGAAGGTTCTGTAGATTGATGGAGCAGGATTTTCTTCGAGCTACTATAGCACTGTGTTTGATTTTTAGAAAATGGGTTATGTCAGTCCATACCAACTCACTAAAACTCCAGCTCACCGCTGTAGAAATCCCTGAGGAAGTGACAAATTAGTGTACCTCATCATACCGTGATTAGGCTTAGCATCTTTTACTAATGAGTGTGACTCCATGTGAGAAGAGAATAAACTGGCAGTTTTTACAAAGACACAATTCCCAGGGATTTTGGTGATATTTAAATTTTAATCACTTTAGATTTTGGGTTATACGTGAGCCAACGATATGGTTGAGGTTCGTCACTCAAGGCCCAGAGACACATGTCTCCTTATTGACACGTGTGACTGATGGCCCAGGAGATAGCAAATTGTGTGTACTGCATTTTCCCATGGGATTCTTGGGGGAGGACATCTAATTGAACCTCTTTGTTTTACATTGAGGTGTTGTGATTTGTTGTTACATTGAGGTGTCAGCCTGTGGATAAAATTGTCTTCTTTTGTTTTATTTGAGTTGTCCAAAACCATTATACTGATCTCTCCATCGATTTTATAAAACTTTGATATAGATATTGAGGCCATAAAAGGTAAAATAATTTAAAAATTTTTTTAATTTTCGCAATTGTGAGCACGGGTTAGATACTGATACAACAGTTTGAAGAAATGAAAGAAGATCATCAACCATGTCATGCTTACTCAATTCACTGTGGGCTAACCTTGTTGACATTATTTTCAATGTGCTGGTGTGCAGATTACAGAAGGATTGGGAAGCCGAGAGATTTATTATTTACAGAAGGTGGACAGTAGAGTCTATTGCTTTAAGAAAACACACAGCTCAGAGCAGCAGCCTGTCCGACATTAATGAATCATGGCGATGGCAGTGACCTTGAGAAGTCATCCGTCTCATTCACCCCATGCTTCTGCACAGGTCTGTGTCTCACAAACACCCCTGGGCAGCACGGACCTGTCTGTCATGTGCTGGATGAGATCCGGAGAAGGAGGGCCCACAGTCTCCCCCAAGTCGCCCTGGCCAGTGATCATCTGGTAATCCTGAGTGGCCTTTGTATCCATCACAGTCACACTGGGCTGATTTTATTCATTGCTTCTTGATTATTGCAACACTTTGAGAGTTTAAATTTCTCTGTCTTCTGGAGAGAAAGCCAAAGTTAAACTCTAGCAAAATAAAAGGTCTCATCTGTGCACAGTATACCGAATGGTAAATTGTCCCAGGCGGACTGGATCGCCTTTCAGTAAACTAATACTGCTGAGATCCATTAAAGCAGTGGGGGGCTGCCAAGGACTCACATCCTAGACTCATCAACTTGTTTTTTTTGCTGACCACTCAGTCAGTCAGCAAGACCAATGTGATAAGTCCTGGATGATAAACATCGTTCTGTTGCAGAGACAAAATGGATCACGGCAGAGAAGAAAAGATGTTTCAGATGAGAAAACTAAATGCCAGGAGCAAGGTCCTTTTAGATTAGAGCAAGTCCCTTCAGATCCAAGAGGGTCTTCTTTCTCATATGGAAACTAGGTAGGGGTGTGGGGCAGGAGGGGGGATACATTTTAAAAATGTCCCACACTGGGCCCTTAGCCTCAGACACCTGCAAGTCTGCAGAACCTCTTGAGGGGAACCCTCGACTCTATGGCATGCTAAGGGCAAATTTCAGTACTTGTTTAATAGAGACATTTGTTGCAATGAAATGCAGATCTGCTGTTAGTGTGAATTTATTGTGCTGCTATAGCATCTTTATTATTTCCTATAAAATACAATCTGATTTAAAAATAACTGGTCCTATGACACTTAACAAGGTTGAATCTGATGGGATGTCCATTGCAGATGAATAGCCCTGTAAATAATTTATATCTTTTGTCACTTGTGTGTGTATTCTCTTAGACCTACAGTAATTAGCAATAAGGTCTGGAGTAAACTAGAGAGTGAAAGTATCAGAAAGTCATGTAGGTTAGTGAGTTCTATTGATTCTTTAAAATAATTCTATAGTAATGACTATGGGAAAGAAGCCAGTGTTTTTCCAAGTCTGATTAATAGCTGATTTAATTCCTAAGCCTTAAAGCCCAAAGCAAAGATTCATTTGTTTTCAATTCTGTTTTATGTTTTTTGGAGCATCGAAGCTTGGATAGTTTATTTAAATGAGGTACATTTATGACTTTTAATATGATTGCCCTCCCATTTACACAGAAAGTGATACATTATATTCAAAGAGGCAGGAGGAGTGAGTAGCTCTGGCTGTGAAACCGAAGAAGGCGATCTGGATCCCATACTGGGTGTCAGTTCTGGATGACGCTGACGTAATCAAGTCCCTTGTATCGCAAGGCACAGAAATCTACTAAGGCTGGCTGAAACCAGCTGGGAATTTACAGTTAGGATACAGGGATAGCTGATGGAACCAGGAAGGAAATGCAGTCAGTCCTCAGTGGAGACCAGAATAGGGACTAGAAAGTGGTGGTGAGCTGGTGTTACTTCTGTTGGCCTTCCAGGGTTGTACAGTGTCCTGTTTCTCACCACTGCTTCCACGGGCACACAGATGTTCTTCTTCTTCAGTGAGACTATGTGGCCAACCGTGGTTGGCCTTCATCTCAGATCTATATTACTTCCAGATGCAAGAAATACCAGCCAACCAGCTAGAACCCTGATTCCTAATTCCAGATTCCTTGAAATAGAAACTGATTGGCCCAGTGTGATCAGGTAGCCAAAGAGCTACATCCAAGAGGACAGGGTAGTCCAGCACCAGACGGGCACGAGGGCCAAAGCTCCAGTTTTTGCCTAAGATACTTGTTATATTCCTCCTCGCTTTCCTACCTGTCTTCTTCTGTGAGCATTTACAAACATTTTTAGAGCAATTACTTCACAAGGCACAGAAGGGAAAAAAAGCTACTGAAGACGTTTCGGGCAGAGGAAACAGCAGGAATGGGAAGCACTGTGATGTGCCAAGGGAATAGGACACAGTTGGTAACAGCCGAGCACCAAGTGCCAGGTGGGAGTGGCATGAAAATGAGACTGGAGCAAGTGATTTGGAGGCGCTGCTAGGCATCTGGACTTCATCTGGAAGGCCGTGTGTGTATTGGTTTGTCTGGGTATTTTTTTTCCTCCAGAGAGTTGGTCACTGAAGGATTTTAAGTAGAAACTGACAGATTGTGCATCTTCGGAAGCTTACTTAGGCAGAAGTTTGAAGAATGGATTGGCTGACGAAGAGCAAGAGTAGAAGCAAAGACGTCATATGAGAGTCTTGGGTGGGAGATAGAAGCTTGCACTAGCAGAGCAGTGAAGGGAGGGACAAATTTGAGAAATACGAAGGAAACGCAAGAAGATGTGTTGATGGAATGGCTGTGAAGTGAGGAGAAAGGAATCAGTTAATCCAAATTTCTACCTGGGAAACCGGGAGATAGGATGGTAGGAACCGAGTTGGAATCCAGAAGTAGGTTTGAGTGCAAGACAGTGAGCTCAGTTTGAACAATTGAGTTTGAAGTATCTATGGGACATCTAATCTAAATAGATATTTCTATCAGCCTAAGCATCTGAGTGAAACATGGAGATCAGTGCTCAAGGTATGAATTGGGATTCCAAATACTCAAGTAGTAGAGGGACCCCAGGAGAGCATGCAGAGCAAAGATGCTTAGCCTAGGGCCCATGGAAAGGCCCCAGAGGGTCTTTTCTTTTTTTTTAAGGTTTATTTATTTATTTATTTATTTGAGAGAGTGCGTGCGCAAGTTGGGGGGTGGCGCAGAGGGAGAGGGAGAGAATCTCAAGCAGACTCCCCGCTGAGCACAGAGCTCAACATTGGGCTCGATCCCACGACCCCAAGAGCACGACATGAGCCAAAATCAAGAGTCAGATGCTTGGGGCGCCTGGGTGGCTCAGTCGTTAAGTGTCTGCCTTCGGCTCAGGTCATGATCCCGGGGTCCTGGAATCGAGCCCCACATTGGGCTCCCTGCTCCGCGGGAAGCCTGCTTCTCCCTGTCCCACTCCCCCTGCTTGTGTTCCCTCTCTCGCTGTGTCTCTCTCTCTGTCAAATAAATAAATAAAATCTTTAAAAAAAAAAAAAAAAAGAGTCAGATGCTTAACCTACTGAGCCATCCAGGCGCCCCAGGGGCCCAGAGGTTCTAATAAGTGCCCTGATTATATATAAAATTTTGTATAGATGTGTTAGGGGTGGGGAGAGGGCAGTGAGAAAAGAGTCTATAGCTTTCATCAGATTCTCAAAAGGGTCCGTGAATCAAAAAATCGTTATGGAGCTGTGGTGTAAAGCATGCATTCTGAAAGGGGACAAAAACTGGTTCTTAGGGAGCAAAACAAACAAACAAAAAACCTTACTCTTTTTATTGTATAAAGTGCAGATATACATAGAGGTCATAAACAGATACACAGTGTATCTGTGGTATTAAAATGTCATTGGAGCAATTAGAGAGAAAATGTCATAAAAGGATCCTTAGTGGGGTGATAATGAGGAAAAGGGTGCAAGACATCGGTATGGAATAAGAGGAGCGGTGGGCTCTCCTCTGTTTTACTCTCCGCGTCTAAAAGCCAAGAACAAAAAGCCTCTGTAGTGTGTATAGGGGGCAGCACACCTTTTCCTCCCATCTCTCACCCCATCATGTCACCACCACCGCACACACAGCCGGTATGTCCCTTCTGAAAAGTTGTACAGTCACCCACATTTACCAAGACTACAAGGAATAAACATTGCATTTTCCAGGAGGGGTTTCTTGTTTTTTGTTGGGTTGTTTTTTGGGGTTTTTTTGCCATTTCTGGTACAACACTCTTTCAAGATGATACACATAATAACTGTTATGAATATCGAGAGTTAGGAGCACATTTTAAAACCAATCCTCCCCTGTCTGCTAAGTGAGAAAGAAAGCACCGTTTGTGGTCTGAGCTTGCTAGAAGCTTCCAAGAATTGTACTCCCTTGGGCCTTTTCTCTACCATCTCTTCTGTAGCTAATAAATTCCTCTGCCAAGTCTCTGTTGAGCCCTCACTGCACATGACACCAGATCTAAATGTTGAGTAGCTTCACAGAATTCAAAGAGGATCCAGTACACCCTTTGAGGAGCCTCTCTTGCCCTCAGGAGTAAAAGCAGCAGTTCATTTCAGAGGCAGACCATGCTGCAGTGTCATCATCAGAGATCAGGCACTGAGTCCCTTGTTCTCAAGAAAACCTAAGTCACTACAAAGTATCAAGAGGCTGCCCCTTCACGATGTAGTGTATTATGTACATTTCTAATCTTAATTCTTTTAGTAGTTGCTTATGAAAAAAGATGGTCAAAGTAACCAAATTTCACTCATCTTTCCATTCTTTTATTTTAATGTAAATTATTGGTCACCCTTGGGGCCAGAGCTGAGAGCAGCAAGTTTTGGAAGGGGAAAGCAAGATCAGCAGGTTTCTGACCATTGTGGTTCATTAAGCCAGAAATCATTTATCTGCATTAACTCTTGTTCTAAGGCGTTCACATTTTAAACATATGTGGGTGAGGGTTTCATAGGGTAACTGCACTTCAAGAAAACAGCTCGGCCCTTTGAACCTGTACTCGTCTTGCAGCCTTATTACTGAAAACGGAGCTATTTTCAGGCCTCCCCATTCAGGACATTCAGAGCACGCTATATGTGCTCACCTTCCCTACCCAAGGCCCAAATGCAGCAAAATTGCAATAGCAACAAATTGAGAATTCTAGAAGAGACTGAACATGTATCATTAGGAGGATCATTCTTTCCTTTACTAGCGAATGGTCATAAAGTTGAAAGCCTTTTTTTTTTTTTTTTTTATTCTTCCAAAAGGCTCCATAAGATAGATCACCATTATATTTATCATTCTTTTCCACTTTCTTTCATGGGATCAATCACAGTTGTGTGCCTGAAACTATTTAGGAGCATTTTGATGTGTAGCAACTTCCAAAATGTTTGATGTTAAATACATCTTTTGGTTTTAATTCTGAAGCCAGTAATACTGTTTTGTTAAGGGAAGGCCAGGCCTCTGTTTTACATATACTCTTTGGTTGTGCCCTGTAATGAAGTCTCCAGTATCTACGTGCTTTGTATGACATGCTCTGGGGACAGCTTTCCTTTTCAGACCCTGCTTTTGTGTCAGCTGACTGGCATCGCAGAGCTAGGGAAATGGAGTGGTTCCTTGGTGACTCCAGATAGCTGTCAGAATTAATCTATAGACGGGAAAAGATTTTCCTTGAAAAGAAGTCGGAGGAAGCTGTCGAGCAATGCCTGCACGTCATTCTAAGGATGCATTTAATTGTCACGATGGAGGCAAGGAGGGGGGATGCTTATTTTGCAAATTAAAACCGTGAGCCTCTTTGCTTGACAAGTGAAAATCAGATTCAGTGGGCTTTTAAAAATATTTAATTTGTAAGTTCTTTACATTTTGATAAATTAAGCCTATTCACTTACGAAGCGGGTCATATCCTCTTTTTAATTCTGAAGAAGTACAGCCGGCATTTTCTCACGCATAAGCACTGAAGAACCAGATAAGGAAGCAAAGATGAGATCCATGTAATCTCCTCCTTTTGAGTGAGAGGTATCCAGTTAACATGGAAACAACAGTCTCTGTTTTCTGTTGTTTCTTCTGCACCTTGTTTCTGGAAACCAGCAGTTGTCTAATTTGTGAACAGCCTTTCCTTCCATTTTTTAAAAGCAGAAATTCTTTTTTAAGTAATTTATCTCTAAATTCATAAGGAGACACAGAAGTGTTACTTACGGGTTGACTTGGCCTTGAGGAGTTGTATTACCAGCTGTATAGCTTGTTACCCTCACTAATTGTTAGTGTGTCAGATTTTTACTCCCCGGTTTAGCTATGGAGATTAGCCCCCAGGTCCATGGCCTGGGACTTATGGACAGATGCAAGTTCAAGTTTGTGTTTTGTTTTTAAAAAGGGACCTATGACTTAACAACCATAGCTGTTGTATGCTGCCCAGGCAGCTATAATGAACTAAAACGCAGCTTTGATGTGTAGGCTGGCTCAAAGCATAGCTCTTCACTTCTTAGTTTGTGAGCTTGGGCAAGTTCATTAAACACTATGTATGACTGTGCCTCAATTTACTAATCTTTAAAATGGGGATAGTAGTCATGCCTACCTCATGAATTATGAGGATTTGATGAGATAACGTGCATAAGGTGCTTATTAGTATACTGCCTGGCATAGATTCAGTGCCCAGGTTTTTTTTTCCTTGCCCTAATGCTTATACTGTTCACATTCTGAACCATTTGACATTAACCTTGATGTTGTGCTACAGTTTAGCACTGTCCTGAAAACAGCTTTAGGAGGCTGGATTGCTTCCCTCAAGTGCTTTGGAATTCCTGTTGTCATAGGATTCAGCCTTCCTAGGGCTTGATTCATTTACATGACACTGGTACCTTACTCAATGATATTGAGGCATCTCTGGGAGAGGTCTCAGGGCTGGAAGAATACTCACCCCTCAAGAGCCACAGGACCTTGTCTCACTCATCAACCTATTTGGCTTAGTTTTTCTCCAGTCACTGATGTCAGTATTTTCATCGTGTTCTGTTAGAAGGGCTGAAGGAGTAAGGTGAGAGGATTTGCTCTAGATTGCCTAGGTTTGGTAGCAGAACTAGGCACAGAACCATTTTGACTGCTGTTTGTGGAAGGTGATTTATTAACATGAAATCTCTCCATGGCTAAGTTAACATATGTGCCATGTCACATTCGTTGCCAAGGTCAGCCAAGGAATATTGCAAAGTTTCAGATCTCGTGGATTGAATCACTTAAATGTTAATTCTAAACATTTTATCATAAATATTTAAAGCAAATAATTAATTTCCACTTAATCATAAAACACAACTCTTGTTAGTCTGAAACCATTTGCATGGAAAATTACACATCACTTTAATGTATTTTCTGTCTGCTTTTGTGTCCATATAAAAATAACAAACCTCAGATGCATGCTGACATCATCATCACTGAACCAAAGAAGGGAGAAAAGGGAATTATTTCATGAGCTGAAGATTTAAACTGTTCCCTCTCAGGTCGTCAGTGCTTTGCTTAATATTTTTAGGAGGGAGTGCCTGTGTGAGGAGTCCGCTGCAAGATCAAGGACAGTTGATACTTATTCCTGCAAAATGAGTCCAAAATTTAAACACAGTGTCCTCCAAATGTCCCTTGGCACCAATGAATGTGATTTTTTTTTTTAATGCTACATTAGGTTCTCTAGTTCATCCCACTCAGCTCCATTGCATTTTCTCTAATGTTGTGTCCAATTTTAAATGACTTGAGTGATGGGCCTTCCATCTTTTACCTGGCCAGCGTAACCCCACAGTGCCCAGGATTCACCAGGCCTTTTGCCTGTGACAGCCAGGCTGCAGCAGACCCGAGAACGGGGTGGCAGAGCTCACAAGGTTTTATGCTGCCTAATAGGCTCTAGCAACCTGAGCATTTTCTTAAGAGGGCATTTAAAATTAGCATTATTATTCCAGAAGATGCTTTCATACCGCAGTAAAAATCATGCTGAGAGAATGTCTGATATGCAACCTAATTTCACCATTTTCTTAATTTCTTCCCATTACTCCTAGTAATATACCTCTCAAGCCATTTTTTATTCTCTTTGTACTTCTCTGATGACATAAATAATTTTATCTCCTCCCTTTCTGTTTCTCCCAGTTACGTATACCCAGAGTAATCATGGTAAGGCATAATCCTGCCGCTAGAATTGGAGGGCATTGCCTGCAGATTTTTCAGAGTTAGAGTAACTTCTTAAAAAGTAGATGTTGATGAATCCCATCGAAGTAGGCAATATGCACCTTCTCATAGCAATAATCAGGAGAGTTCTGAGGGGTTTTTGGGGGGTTTTTTTGTTTGTTTGTTTTGTTTTGTTTTACTTTTACCTTCATCTTCTTCTCCTACTAAATCGTTCAGTTCTGTCATTTCCGGGCCACTCTTTCCTATTACTGACACTCCCATGAGTAAAAGCCGGACTTCAATATCATCCTCTTTCTAGAGAGGAATTTTTATCTCTCCTCTGTGATGATATTTGAGCAACTCTGCTATCACCATGGTTATTTAATTCTATTGTATTTATAAGCAATTCTCTAACCTGCTGACGGTTGTCATTTAGAATCCTTACTGGTGTTTTTCCTTTCTTCTGCTATACTCATCAAATCCTGCCACCTCATTCCTGCAACTGTGCACAGTTCCATCAGAATACAGCTACTTTATAAAAAGAGAGGTTTTGAAAAAAGAAATAGTGTCTAATTGAGACATATATACCAAGGCATAAGCATCTACCTCCATGCTCTGTATAACACCTCTGGAAAATTCTTTGTCTGTTGCTCTTTAGGAGTAATTTATACTCCTCTAAGAAGTATTTTCACATAAATATTATTTGCTTTGATGAATTTTAACAGTCTTTTAAAATTCTTACATCCTTAAATGCAATTCTTATAATGATGACCTTTTGTTTGCCCACATTGATTCGTTCATTTAGCAAACATTTGAGGGCATTCATTGCACTGCACTGGATATTGTACTGGGTGCTTTGAAAAAGGAAAATGAGCAAGAAAAGTTCTGTGTTTCAGAAAGATCAGAGTCCTATGAGGGGAGGCCGAAAAGTGGACACCTAACTCCTACAATGTGAGACAAGCTCTAATAGAAGTTAGGTGAGCACTAATCAGGGAGAAATTAATGCTTCTTGGGATAAATCAGTATCATGGGAGACTACATACAGTGTGAGCTGGGCTTTACAGGAGACGTAAGGGTTCCCGAAGGAAGTATGGAGAGAAGGGTACACCCAGAAACAGAAACTACACGAGGAAGGCATAGACACCTGAAGCCCTTGAGGAATTACCTGTGATTCAAACAGAGGGCATATGATGGAGGGAGCTAGAAAAGTACGTGGAGGTCCACCGAAAAAGTGCAGCAGCAGTCCAGTGATCCAGGGGAGCATTAATCCCAAAGTAATCAGTCTTTGCTTTTGAAATGTATGTCTTTATTTATGTATGACTGTAGGTGTTTATTATGATTTAGACTAATGGTTCCCACCCCTAGTTGTACATTATAATCTCTACCTCATTCCAATTAAATTAGAATGTCTAAGGGTGACATCCATATATTTTTAAGCGCCCCCCCACCCCACCAGCGATTCCGATGGGCATTCAGGGTGGAGAACCACTGACCCAGACCCCCTCAACACTTGAACAGGTTCGTGGAGGCACCCAATGAGACCCTGACTCATTAGAGCTAGAGACGGATACCCTTGAGTCAGAACCTACTCCATCCTTAGATGGTTGGGAAGCAGCAACCTCTACCTCTCTACTCGCAGCTCTTTCCCCTGCAGCATTTTAACCTTCTGAGATCACTTCCTCTTAGTACTTAGTAAAACAGACCCCTCTCCTGACTCTGGCTCTCCCTCTAGCCATCATCCTGCTGTTCTCTTTATAGCCCTGCCCTATGCTTCCAATTCTGTTTCTGCTCTGGTCCAGTACAGTCTGGACTCCAGTCCCTTTACACTGCCCGGTCTTGCCAGGCTTCCCGGTATCACATTCCTAGACTTTGCACACTGCTCTTCTCACTGGATTTTCCTTCCCCATACATTTTTTTCCCAGGTATTACTCACTCATCTTCCAGTATTCAGCAATCATATCAGGGAAGCGACCTCTGATCTTCCCAGTCTGGATTAGGTGCCAATCCTTGGTGCCACCATGCTATCTTGTGGAGAATTTGTATAATAACATTTATTAGTATCCATTGTAATTACCTGTCTGCATTAAAATGGTGGACTTTTGAGAAACTGACTTACTCATATTTGTTTTTATATCTGGGGCCTAACAGTGCTGAGTATAGAGTAGTTCCTCAAAAAAAAAAAAATTGCTGAATTATGTTAAATATGTTCATTTAATATTTTTTTAAATTTCCCCTCTTTTTTATTTATTTATTTTTTTTTTAAGTAAGTTCTGCATCCAACGTGGGGCTTGAACTCATGACACTGAGATCAAGAGTCACATGCCCTACTGGCTGAGCCAGCCTGGCCCTCTGGTTTAACATTTTTGACTACCTCCTACTTGCTAGCTACCAATTACTGAGCACTTATTATGTGCCTGGTCAAGTACTGACTGGTAGGCACATGTATGTTTGTATGTATGTATGCATGCATGCATGTATGTATGTATGTATTTTAGGCACATGTATTTTTAATCTTAACACCTGTATTATTTTACCCCCAAGTTAGGCACTGTTATCTTTCCCTTTACAGATGAGGAAACTAAGGCTTTGAGAAATTAAGTGAATAAACCACAACTGAATTGCTCTGTCTGGGAAATTTCTCAAATTACTATTTCCCATTTAATCTGAACCAACCAGAACTTCTCTAATCTAGGCTGTAAATTTTTAAAGCAAGATCTATAATCATCCAATTATATTTATTTGTAAATTGGCTGCATTACCAGTCTGTCAAATGATCTTTTCCAAAAAAGATGGGAACTTGTGTGGTTTAACTAGTAATCTTTTGTCTTTTTTGTCTAACATTTATACTTTTGCTAGCCCTTCCATGAAAACAGAGGACCAGCAATTCATCCTATTAGGGAATTAAGAGAAACCAAATGATTAAAATCGACAGATAGTGTCACAACCCCCCCCCCCCCACCACCACTATTCTCAATCCTTTCTCCCCACTGAAGAACCTCTGGAGCCAACAGTTTGAATGCCCTCCCTAGGAAACATGCTCATAAGAAGAAAAATCGGCCAGTTCGACTTGCCCCCTCCTTTCCTTCCTCCTCCTCCCTGTTAATGAGCAGTGAAATGGCCTAATGAGCGGGGCCAGAGAGAGGGGAGAGCAGAGAAGAAAACCTGAATAATCCCCACACTGAATTATCAACCTCTGCGTAAATGAGTTTTCTTTGGCTTCCTTCTTTTCAGAGTTCAGCATTTTAAAGTTCTTGCGGGATGTACTGTTTCCAGGCCCTGAGCAGAGCCATGTTTCAGTTTGTGCCACCATCAGTTTGATTCTGCTGTGTGGGCTGCAAGGCTTGCGCTTCTGACAGGGACCCCAGGAAGGAAGCAGGGAGAGCTCTGAATGACACAGTTCCCTCTTCCACTGAGAGGCAAGCACAGAATGGCCTTTTAATGCCCTTGTCTGTTAGACTGTGCACGATACCAGCTGAGAAGCGTTTGCGTGGCAGGAGCGGCCCTAGAAGATAAGGAAGGTGCTGAGCGGAATATGAATGCAGCCGTCTTCGCCTGAGCCCGGGAAGGGGGCCTAGCTGTCAGTGGCACAGGGTGAACATTTATCCTGCTTTGCCTGAGAACTGAGTGGTTTCCTGGGCCGTGAGACCCAGCCCAGTCCCAGGCAAACCTGGGTGGTTGGTCTTCCCATCCCCGTGTACTCAACTTCTTTCCTTACCTTAAACTTTAAGTTCACAATCAGTTGGAAATCATTTCCTGTTGTCTTTAAATCCTGCCTTGACTGATTGAGAACAAAGAGCGTGAGAATTTCCTCCGATGCCCTGGGTCAGCAGTAAAATTGAACGGACCCTTGTCAAAAGCTTTCTCCCCACTCCACCGGCATCCCGCTCTCCCCTTGCCTGATTTAGAACCTGTGGCTGCCCTGCTCCCCACGCCTATGAGGTATTTCTTTGTCCTTCCTCCCCCTCTCCTTTCGCGGCTGCCGCAGTAACTCCAAGGATTAAAGAGGATGTACAGTATGTGCTTTCTCCTACTCTGGCACTGGCTTCACGTGGCTCTGCTTACATGCAGCTGGCTGAGCTGGGGCATGAGAAGCCTCCAGGCGACCCGCAGCTGACTCGTCAGGTCCCCCGCAGCAGCTGTTATCTGCACCAAGCGGGTCGTGCCCGCAGCAGCAAAGGGAGGGTGCAGCGCGAATGTGCAGGAAGAACACCAGACAAGCCTGTCTCTGCTCCAGAGAGTCTAAATCACCTCATCTGCATGTGGGGAGCATGGCGATTGTTCTGGAGAGAGTGGGAAGGGGAGGAGATGGTGTTTTTCCACAGTTACCAAGATAAACAGAGCGGCCAATGCTGTCTGTGCAGCTGCTTTGGTGTGAGGAGGAGCCGAATTATTTTATTTTTACTCAGTGGGAATTAACACCCCCCCCTTTTTCTTTAGAGACAGGGAGTCTGTGGCTCACAGAATCACTCAGTGATTTGAATCTTTCTGCAGAATGGTGATAATTTATGGGACTGTCTAGACATATCCCTGTTTGGACATTTAATTAGCGAAAAACCAGTCCAATAAACAAAATAGCTAAATAATCTGAGACAACCATTTGAAGACCTGGTGGAAGGAATGGGGGCAAGAAAAGGGGGTGGAGGAGCGGCAACAAGGTGAAAATGTTACTTCAAGACAAGAAGGAATAAAGAGTTGTGGCCCTCAGGCCGAGGACAGGGAAGGAAATGAGGAAGAATGGTTATTCTCTTTTGTATGATTGTCCTAACTACCAGGCAGTTTTAGAGGCTGGACCCTTGTGGCCATAGCAGTTTGGAAGAGCCAAGGTCTCAGACTTAGTAAGTCCAGCAGAGATCCTTGATTGAACCTGTCTCCTTGTAGGAGTAACCACAGGCACGGACATGCTCTTGTGAGAGATAGTTAAGGGTTCACGTAATGAGGGTAAACGGAACACACATCAATTAGCACACCCTTCAGAGCCACACCCCACTAAATCACGGTATTCACCTACAAAGATAAGGGGAAAATGGGAAGAGGAGGTCAGAACATGAAAGAGGGAGCTGTAAAGCAGAGGAACGAGTGGTAGATGATTCAGTAGGCTCAAGGAAACTCATTCCGAAGCCACTGAATTCTCAAAGGCTTAGGAATTCGAGGAACCAGGTGCCTTTGAAGCCACAAGGACTGAGGCGGGAAGGAAAGGGCTAAAATGAGGATTGGTTGGCTATGTGTTTATGAAACAATTAAGAGCTCTGCAGTCTCTTCCCCACTTCACAGCACTTTGACTGCTTCTCCCCCACTCTGTTGGGAAAGTAGAAATGTATTCTTTTCTTTTTGTAGCTTTATGGAGATATAACTGATATTTAACATAGTGTAACTTATAACTCGATGATTTGATACACGTATACATTGTAAAATGATTACCACAGTAGGGTTAGTTAACATGTCCATCACCTCACACAAATACCTTTTCTTTTGTGCTGAGACCATTTAAAATCGACTCTCTTAGAAAATTTCAAGTATATAATACAGTTTTGTTAACTGTGGTCACCATGCAGCACATTAGACCTCCAGAGTTTATTCGTCCTGCAACTGGAAGTTTGTACCCATGGACTAACATCTCTACATTTCTCTCCTACCCCACTGACTGCCCCCAGCAACCATCATTCTACTCTGTTTCTCTGAGTTAGGCTTTTTTATTTTTTTAAGATTTTATTTATTAGAGAGAGTGCGTGTGTGCACACACGCATGAGCAGGGGGGCGGTCAGAGACAGAGAATCTCAAGCAGACTCTGTGTCAAGCGCAGGGCCCGAGGCAGGGCTTGATCCCATGACCGATGAGACCATGACCTGAGCCAAAACCAAGAGCCGGCCGCTTAACCGACTGAGCCACTCGGGCACCCCAAGTTAGGCTTCTTTAGATTCCGCATGTTAGTGAGCTCATGTAGTATTTGTCTTTGTCTGACTTTGGAAATTTATTCTTTGATGAGGGTAAAACAGCGTCCCTAAACCAGGAAAGATACCATGCACAGTTGAGAAAGGCCTTGCTGTAGGAAGATTAAGTGGCCATGTGCTTGAGAGACCCCGCCTCTCAGTAATAGTCGTCCCCCTACCCGCCCCACATACACACATATACACAAACAAATGCCCCTTGCCCACTTTCACCACTTAGCTTCTAAAACTCTGGCAGTCAGGCCCATATCTTCCATGCAGAGGATTAGAAATATCTTCCTACATAATTTGACCAGCCTAAGAGGGAAGAGCTAAAGAATCTGTAAGTGGAGTTTTCCTAACAGTTGACCCATTCAGGAAACTGTGTTCTCAGAATTCCCTATAGTATGTCCAGAGCTTTCTTCCTAATAACCTTCTGGACAGCCAGACATCTGAGGAAACTAGTATGAAACATAAAGACTGAAACAAACAGGGCAAAACTATACGGGGAGATGAAAACTTTAAAAAAAAATCATTGCTTTCTTCAGAGAGATTGAATAAATACAGCAATCTTATGCCAAGAAGATGCCATAAAAAAGGGAACATTTGGAGAATAATAAGTACAGTTGGAAATTTAAAATATTAAAGCAGAAATGAAAAACTTGGTAGATAGCAGAGATGATAAAGTTGAAGAACTCTTTCAGAAAGTAGAACAAAATGACAAAGATGGCAAATAGAGAAAGTATAGAAGTGCAGGAGAAGTTAAGGCAGTCCCATATCCAAAACAAAGAGTTTTACAAAGAACGATTTTTAAAAATTCAGAGGAAGAAGTCAATACCAATAATTGAAGAAAATTTACCAAAACTGAAGTACGTGGGTTTCCTGATTGCAGGGGCCTTCTGAGTGCCCAAACCAGTGGAAGAAATTAGACCCACACCAAGGCACATCATAATGAAATTGCAGAATGCTAAGGATGTAGAGAAAATCTACATGCTTCCAGGCAGGATATAGTTTCTCTAAAGAACAAGAAAAAGAGAAACCAGGTCAGGTATCATCATGACTTCTCAATGGCAAAACTAGAAGTTCGACAGGCAGTAGAGTGACACCTTTAAGGTTCTGAAGGAAAATTGCTTCCAACTTAAAATTCTGTGCCCAGTCAAACTACCAGTCAGATATTGAGGTAGACTGAATATATGTTCAGACAAACAAAGCCTTAAAATTTTTACCTTTTGGGGTACCTGGGTGGCTCAGTCAGTTAAGCCTCCGACTCTTGATTTCGGCTCAGGTCATAATCTCAGGGTTGTGAGACCAAGCCCTGCATCAGGCCCCATGCTGGGTGTGGAGCCTGCTTAAGATTCTCTCTCTCCCTCTCCCTATGCCCCTCTCCCCTGCACTCTCTATCACTCTCTGTCTCTCTCAAAAAAATTTTTTTTTTACCTTCCAGATACTGGGAGATGTTCTCCACCAAAATGAGAGAGTAGACCAAAAGCATGAGATACAGGACAGGGACAGTTCAGCACAGGAGAGAGATGAAAGGAGTCCCTGGAATGATGGGGAAGACAGATCTTAGGATAACAGCTTGCATCAGATCAGAGGGCACCCAGAGTTGACTGAAACTTGCCAGAAGGCCTGGGGAAACTTCTTCAAGGAGAAGAAATTACTAGAAATACTTGATGTGTTGGAATGTTTTGAGAGGAGCTTTAGTTCAAGTAAGGGACAGTTGGGAGAGTGGGGGTGAGTTAGTGTTGAGCACATACAAAACTAAGCAAAACAAAAGTCAAGACTATTTTTACTCTGGTAGAGAAAAAAATGTGCAGGAAAGGAAAGTACTTCCATATATTAGTTATGATGAATGTTTACATAATCATAATGTAAACACCAAATATTGATTCAACGAGAATTACAATATAATCTAAATTGGGGGGATGGGAAAGGGTGCATATGGAGAGGGGAGAGCTAGATAATTGTCCTCCATAGAAGGAGATTGGTAGATAAAGCCTAAAACCAAAAAACCAAGAAATAGCATTCAAAGCATGATAATTATAGGGGCGCCTGAGTGGCTCAGTCGTTAAGCATCCTGACTCTTGGTTTTGGTTCAGGTCATGATCTCAGGGTCATGGGATCGAGCTCCACATCCAGCTCCACCCTGGGTGTGGAGTCTGCTCGAGATTCTCTGCATCTCCCCCTGCTCATGTGTGCTCTCTCTCTTTCTCTCAAATAAGTAAATAAAATCTTTTTTAAAAAAGCATGATAATTATAGATGTGAGATAAATCCTAAACTAATCCACTAAAACAGGTAAAAAACAGTTGTCTCCAGGGAGGAGAGGAAATGATAAACCTATAGGCTATTTGACCTTTTAAACTATCTGGTTTAAAACTTTATTTTAGGGGCATCTGGCTGCCTCAGTCAGTGGAGCATATGACTTTTGATCTTGGAGTTGTGAGTTAGGGCCCCATGTTTGGTGTGGAGATTACCTAAAAAAAAAATCTTAAAAAAACCCAAAACTTTAATTTTAAAATGTAAAAGGAGAAAAAGAAATAGTTAAGTCAGTTTTGTTTTGTTTTGTTTTATTTTAATGAGGAGTCTAAACACCACAGCAGTAACAGTGACTCTTAGTAATATAATAGAATTTTCTTGTTTATTTAAAAATTCTCTCTTACCAAGTATGCATTTTACTTTATGTGAATTCCTCTCCTAGGTTTTTCTTTCCTTGAATTTCTGAAACAAGTGTAAGGATTGACATTTTCTTTCTGATCACTGGCTTAGCACTAATGCTGTACCAGTAAAGTCTAAGTCACGAATGGCTAACTCTGAAGAAGCTTTGGAGAGGGGGGAAAATCCTTGCCAAACTACTCCACCTCCCAACCTGTTTGCTAATCCAGCAGAAATATGGATTGGGGACAGGCTTCAAAATTGAACTTCAACAGTGCATAGGACTCCTAACACAAAAGGTGTATGGGGAAATGTCTTAAAATGACCGGGCAGACCGTTAGATTTGGACCTGGCCTATGTCTTCTCAGCCCCTGCTAGAAGCTGCAGATCTTGTAGACCACCAAATAATGCCAGGTGGAGCCTCTTGCTGTTTTCTCTGTTGCTTGTGTTAAAGTTCTACCACACTGACAGATTTTAGCAGCAAAATCTCTTATACCAGTAGTGCTGAAATTAGTAAGCCTTTGTGCTGTTTGGAACCTGGAGTACAGTATAATTAGTCATGCACTCCCAGTTAACAACCCCTGAGACAATACATTATACATATCCATACCAGCTTTTGCACCCAGGACAAAAATACTTGCTTTTCTCTTTCTCACTTCTGTTATCATTTGCATATGTATTGTTGGTGGTGAGCATTCTTTTCAAGTTTTCTGTAGTATTACTTTTATTTACTTTGATTACTCTGCGCCTGGTTGGTAGGTTTGTACATAGTTACACTGATGCTCAAATAATGTGCTAAGGAAATCTCTGGACCTTTCTTCCCTCCCCCCACCCACCCCCATCTATATACTCTAGGTAAAGGTCCAGAATTCCTCAAAGGGCAAAGGAAGGTCCCTGAAATTTTCTGTGACCATTGAAGCAGCTGGGGATGGTATGTGGCAAGTGTGGGACTTTTATGGGTTGGGTTTGTTTTCCCCACATACATTTCACTTGGTTCTCTGAGGAGCTATTATTGCCTGAAACAGGTTTCTTTGCATAGCTTGTAAAGAATTGAGAGGCTTCGAGGGACATATGTTGTGTCAAGCTTTGAAATCTCCAGCCCGACTGTATGAGTGTGTGGGGTATGGGTTTTCCATTAAAGGAAATAATGCATGCAAAGGGTACCACATGGGATGTGTTCAGAAGTTGGTGGCTTTTATTTTAATTCCAGTGCTAGTTTCTCAGGGGTCTAGAGTGAAGACTGTGGTTTTCTTACCCCTATGGTCCCTTTATTATTCTCTTGACTTTGACTCAGTTTTCACTTCTGTTATTCTGAACGTCTTGAGCAGTTCCTGTCTTATTTCTCAGTATGTCAAATATTTACATTCCTAGAAGGATGCTTAGATTTTTCTTTGGTGAAAAGCAAATTTCTTCTCCTTCTGTTTACCTCTCTTCTCTACTTAATCTTTTACTCTAAAAGGACAGGGAGGGGGGAGCTCCTCCAGCTCTTAAAATTTTAAGTTATAATAAGTTGCATATACCCACCATAGTCTTAGGTTTAAAAAAAAGAGAATCTTTCCTTACCCATCCTAAAACAGGCTTGCTACAGGTCATAGTCACCAAATGAGTTCTTACAGATTCGTAGGGAAACTAACAAATTTAATTTTCTTCTGCTCTTTCTCTAGTGCACAGTGCCATTAGACTCATTTGTCTACATTCGTGGGAATGCACAGCCTATTGGATAAACTGAAAAAGATAATGCAGCCATTTAAAAGATGAAAGTAGTGAAATCCTCTCCCCGCCCCCAACATCTTGGGCTAGGAGAAAAGTTAATGAAAAAATGCAAATGTTGAACTTTTGGTAATTTAGTTCTATTTCTTAAAATACACTTTGTGTTGGTTTCAATGTTTTATTGAGTAATAAAATTGGTTAACAGTATTCCCACATGGGGATTTGTTCACATTAGCACATAACAGGGACAGAAGAAGGGATTGGTTTATTCATTTTCATGCTCTCCCCCTTTCCCCGTCTCCCCTTCTCCCCCTATCCCCACCCTTCCCTTTATCCCTCTTCTCTCTTTTCCTTCCTTCCCTCCCTCCCTCTCTCCCTTATTCATTTTTCATTTTTTATCCTCCACTTCCCACTTTGTCTCTTTATAATCCCTTGAAAATTACAATCTGAAAGAAAAGCAAAGATAAAAAGAAAACTAAACCATGAAATAAATAAGACATTTCTTCCCATGAAATTCAAATCAGTTTCTCTTTCCAGATCCTAGGAAGCCTACTTAATTAGATTTTTGCCTATATCCTGCTAAATACCTATAATAGGTGAACTGTATCTACACCTCAGACTCATTTACTCATGGTATCCATGTCCCAGGCTGAGTGTTGCCCTTTCCATTTGACCCTTTTATTCCTGCAGGAAGAGGTTTTGTAACTGTCTGTCCTTCTGGTGTAGCAAGTTTGTCTATAAAGTTCAATGTTAAATAGATCACCGACCAACCAGTGTGTAATTATTTGTTATTATTTGATTTTTTTATTTGTTGTCTGTCCCCGACCCTGAAATATAAATTCCATGGGGAAGAGATCTGATGTGTATTCTTGAACCCCATACCCCAGCGCCCAATATCAGCAGCTAGCACATAGTAAATACTGAGTTAACATGTGTGTGTATGTGGGTGCCTGTGTGTGTGAGTGCACGCATGCACACGTGTCTGTGCATGAGAGAAAGAGAGAGGGGTTGAGGATTATTTTTCTTTTAGCCATGTTTGTTTTGTTTTGGTCTTTGAAGCAAGAATAGTTCACAGGGAAGACTTTTAAAGTTCATATTGCAGAATTCAGTGTTTTAAGAGTAGGCTAACCTCTTCACCATGTGTGAATAGATAAGAAGCTCTTATGTTTTTCTCTTCACCACTACTGCTAATATGTTTTAGTCTTGCCTTCTAAACTGTACTATAACCTTCTTTAGATGAACGTGTGTATCCTGTCTTTTGGGTCCATTCTTCACAGTGTTTAGCACAATTTCTGGCATCTAGTAGGTGTTTATTAAATCTTGATTAATAGCAGATTTACCCAGTATACCTGCAAGGACTGTTGACTCATAAATGTGCAATCAGGAAATTAAACATTATGGATTATATCATTTTCATATGATTTATATAAATACTATAATTAAGTTCTTTTTGCAGTATTAATTCCAAATATAATTCCATAAGCTGAAGGCATGTAATTATGGCAGGATAGGTTCTATGTATTTGAAGGTGGGAAAAAGGCCTACTGTTCAAAATTCACAATTCCTCCAAATAAAAAACAACACTTAAATATTTATCTCTAATGTTGAAAAGTGCTATTTTGGTAGCACTGGGTTATGATGTGTTAGTAATTATTTACCCATCTTATCCCTTCTGCATACTTGATTCGATAGAGCATCAATTTTCTCTGAAAACCAAGATGACTTGTTTCATTTGTCCTTGAATCCTGGAGGTGCTGGAACGTGATTGCTCCCTCTGCAGGGCTAATGGTCAGACAGCATCAGGGCTGCTCTCTGAGACAGTAGCCTCTGCTTAGGCTAACTCTGGACACAGACTGTTTAACCTTTCAATAATTCTTCCTCTCCCAAATAAGCAAATGCTGCTGGGGCCCTTTGCTGAAGTCAGTAGAGGAGAATCTATAGCTCCACAGATCAGCCAGAGGGAAGGTTTTCTAAGAGTAACAAATCTTTTCTGTTGCAACCTGCTTTTTCTAGAAGCTTTTCGTCATTCTGGCAGTAAACTGTTTTCCACTTGCTGCCTTAGCAACAAGACCTGAAGTCACTTCCCCCTCTAGTCTCGGTTTGATTATAAGAGCGCTAACACTGTACATAGAACTGGAAGAAAATACCATACTGGCAAGACCTGCAGACATTAGCTGCTTCTTGGGTCAGGGAATTATTTATGTACATTCTCAGCATCTCCTTGAAAGCAAGAGTCAAATAGGAAGTCTTGGAAGTGAATCCAGACCCCACACAGTCGCAAGTCCCTAGAAAATGCTGGAGCTAAGGATCTCGCTGGAGGACCACATCTGGCCACAGCAGAGTTCTCTAGCTACCTCAGAGGAAGAGCCAAAATGTTAAGGAGCCCTTGCGCACAATCTCAGGGTAATCTAGTTTCCTCAAGAGTTTTTGTTTAACCCAAGAATATGAAGTTCACTTTGAGAATAAAACTTTGTTTACCAAAGAATAGAATTCTGATGGATTTAGACTTCAGATGATCCCTTGAGAGCTCATTTAAATATTTCTTACTGAATTCAGTTTTATCTTGGAGTAGAACCCGCTCAGTACAGACATGGGTGAGCCTATAACTAGAGCCAAAGGTTAAGGGTTAACTCTAACCTCAAGTAGCCTTGTGGTCCACCAGAACTAAAGACTAGAGAATACCAAAGGATTTAAAGTGGGAATGTACACGTTGTTATTTCTCTGTACTTTCTCCTTTTCTGTACTTCCCTTAGTATGTGAAAAATGTGTCCTATGTGACTTAGAAATCAAATCTGGTAGCATTCTGACAAGAAATGACAGAAAGATAGGCTAAGGATGGGAATCTGTACATTTCCCAGAACAGGTGGGGAATGCAATGACATCTTTAAAGCAACATTCCTCTAGGTCACAGTATTATGATGTCTCTCTGTTAGGAAATGCTAATGTATTTTTCTTATGAACTAAAACTGCAAACTTCTAGGGTTTGCACAAAAAAGAAACTCTTCTGTGGGTATGGGTATCTAGACCAAATATGGGCAAAAGATTCTTTTCTTGCTTCTTCATGTATGGTTGAGTCAGGTCAAGAACATTTTAAATAGACTTTTCTAGAGACTAGAAGCTTAAAGAAGGAAATACCATAGAGCCAGGGGATCTGCAGTCCGAATATAGTCTCCTTCTGTGGGCATAGTGCCTCTACCATGGTGCCCGAGGAGGAAGGACAGGACCCTGCCTGTGTTCTCGAAGTCTGCCCCTGGGTGGGCCTGCCTCCTCCTGGATGCACCGTATTAACATCTACAGTTAGGAATACTCTTCCAGACAACCAGCATTCTCAGAGTCCCACCCAAGAAATTTTGCATCCAGTGACCTACTCCTTGAATTTCTGTTTAATCATATCCTCCTCTGCCAAGCACTGCATTAAACACTTTAAATTCTTATATCATCTAAATATCTTATAAGGTTTGTGTTATTGACCTCATTTTATAGAGAAGAAAACTGAGGTTTAAGAGGTTTAAGGCTTTTTTTTTTTGTCCAAAGTGACAGAGCTAATTAAGTGATGGGGCTGGGTGACAAACCTGTCTGTTAGCCTCCAAAGCACGCTCTTCAAAACTCTGTCGTGCCTTTCAGTTTTAGAGTGCTGTCCTGAAGGTTTTAGGTTTCATTTCATTAAAGAAGACAGAATCTCTTTTCACCCACAATATTACAGCTCCTGAAAACTTCTGCCTTGAAACATCCTGTTGTGAACTATGTGCAGGATCCGGTCTCTGTCAGTGACAAGAAGACAAGCAACACAGGGAAGGGAGGAGAATATTAGGAACAGACAGTTCCCACGAGGGCTCACGTGGACAGCATTCAGCCTCCTCAGAAATGGCCAATCTGTTGCGTAGCTGCCTTCCTCAGCGCTGTTTAAGTTTTAATTATCTTCCAACTGTCTGAGCTGCTGTTGAGGATCAGAGAGAACAAAGGAGGGCTGCTCTATTCTTCAGCAGTGCCCCTCTCTGCACACTGATGAAGTCACTAGCTGCCGCTGCCCTTATTATCAGGTTAAATCAGAGTCTGACTGTGCTTTGGAGAGATGATGCTGAATGGAGAAAAAAAAATTCATCTCAAGCTCTCCCCCTTATTCAGAATCTTTGGTGGCAGAGAAAATGTGAGATCTACTCCTATTTAGGTGTTATGACCCAGAAGCGAGTTATGCTTTGTTTTTCAAAAAAAAAAAAAAAAGAGGGTATGTGCTATGGTGACCGCTGTGAATTCGTGTAAGACTGATGGATCACAGACCTGTACCCTGAGACAAATAATACCTTATACAGTTAATAAAAAAATTATTTTAAAAAGTGAAAAAGAGAGGACCCTCTTCCCTTCCCCATCCCCATCCCCATCCCTTGGATTTTCAACAGCTCGGGTAATAAAAACTTCTCCTCTGCCTCAGGGATGCTCCATTGTGAGAGAACCCTGCTCTTCGTCAGGGCTGGAGTCCGTGCTTGCCCCTCTCCCTCTAGCTCACTGCTCTTGGGTCCAGGCCTCTGAGTTCTCGGTGTAGAGCTCCAGGTTCCCCTACTGGTCACTAAAGTTGGGGGATTAGTGGAAGCCTATTTTCTACTTCCAGTGCAGATCTTTAGTGAAGAAAGGAGTCCTGTGCTAAACCACTCCTCGCTGGGAAAGAGGAACATAGTGTCTTTCTCGTGACTTTGTTACCATTTTTTTTAGAATGTGTATTTGAATAAGGACTTCATGCCATTTTTGTAAATTATGCTATAATTTTGAGGAGACTTAGAAAGTATTGTAGGACCAGAATAATTAAACTTGTTATGAGCATTTACGTGTAACAGGCTAATCAAGAAGTGTGATGTACAGTGGCGAATTGCTAATTTGACCTCAGGATTATGCAGCAGAGATAACATTATCTTCATTCATAGAGAACTTTTTATCTGGAGGCATCTCTCAGTGCTTTTCCAACCATATATATTATCTTGTTTGTTATCACAAGCACTATCATTAAGGCTGTAAAATGTATTCCAGTACAATTTTCTGTTTTCAGTTTCTTACAATTGGGGGATGGAGGAGGGAAAGGTTGCATATTTTCTCCCACTTTTGATATTTGCACCAGGGTTAAATTTGGGAAATGACTATTATCTAAAGTTGGAGAACCTGGTTCCGTATAACGTTTTTTTATAAAAAGGAAGAAAGGGAGGGAGGGAACATGACTGCGTCCCCTTAAGTCAGCCTGGACTATTAACCTTAAGAACTGCCAATGGGGAAGGGCCTTCGCGGTTGCTTCCTGGCTCCTCTCCCTTGCACAGTATTAGGAGAGCTGCCTCTCCTTTGGTGGAGACTCTACCTAGGGAAAAGGAAAATGATCTGATCAAATTCCCCAAACCACATTCCCTCGATTCCCTCCAAGGTTACAGACAGCAGCACTCAGGCTGTCACGACCATGAGCAGTTGAAAATGCTATGCTGGTTACGTTCCCGTGGGTTTAAGGAAATGGACAAAATTAGGTTCAGGCCAATGTGCCAGGCTTAACACACCCCTTCCCTTCCAGAAAGTCTACAGAGACTGTCCCTGCCAATGGGAAAGACCAGCACAATTCCCGTTCCTCGCACACCATTTAGAACTTACTGTACTCGAACCCCACCTACCCACCCAAACACAGTAGCATCAGTACCTTCTGTCTGCCTTGAGGGCCCAAGAGGACAGCTCAGGCTTAATCAGAGGGCTCTGATGAGCGCAGCCATCGCCCTGACTCTCCATACAGGAAGATTGGTGTCTCCCTGCAGTGGGCATGGGCACGCTGAACAGCCAGTCCAGAAGATAGCATTTAGATTGGTTATGAAGATGAGTGACCAGCTCATGTCAAGGAGCAGATGGCTAAATGAGGTGCACCGGGAATGCCGTGAGATTCATGCTTGAAGGAACAGGAGGGAAAATAGCTCATGACATAAGAACCCCAAGTATAGTCTCTGTAATGTGAATTTTTTTTTAAATTGGCATTTACATTACACAGTTAACTTGGAGTGATGAGAAATGTAAGGGAATTACCGAATTAGTGAACAGCGATTAACTCAGAAGTAAAATTATATCATCGAAGTCGAAGGTGGTTTTACACAGCAGAGGAAGGATATTACTAAAACCTTGCCCAGTCTGTCATCTCCTAATTGAAATGTGTTCATTTAATATGCCCCATCCTTCAGAGCACATAGCTCATAATTTGGGAGAGTGTTATCACTTAATCTAGTTATTTTTTCCGGTTCTTCCTTTGAATCCCAGTAAGACGATGTGTGGCACATTCCCCAGGGATTTCTGTGACACTCAGAAGAATGAGTTTGTCCATTAACCTGTGAGCTGTCGGGTCCCTTTGGAGAGTGAAAGGAACAAGTCACTCCAAGGTTAATGCTTGTTTGTCGGATGTGAAGCCTCCAGGGAGATACAGAGGGTGAACAGGCCGGGATGCTCAAGACCTGCCCCGTGAAACCCTGCATTGTGTGCAGATGTCAGATCCGTGTGGCCAGGAGGGAGGCTGCAGAGCAGGCTGGGTCACCTCTGCAGATCACTTCCTCTGGTCAGGAGGCTTCCCAGCAGTCAACTTGGAGGGGGTAGAGGTGGCGGGGGGCGGGGCTGGTGTAAGTATATAGGGTTAACTTTCTACAAGGATTTAGAAGCAGTGTTGAAATATAAAAAACTGTGAGTGGTTTTTAGTGGTTTCTGTGGATTTTTCTGTTAAGTAAGAAGGTAGTATTGATTTCATGCATTTGTCTCCAATGGATGAAATCTTTCCTGAGTTGGAAAACATTTGATTTGGCGAGTGTTGGTGTACCTGGGCACAGGCACATTCCTAACCCCAAGGCAAAGACAGAAGCCGTGATTCTCCAGCATGAATGTCTCATGGACATATAATTATACTGACATTCAGGGGTTGAGCTTGAACGGTACCTGGTTTAATTTTCTAGGTAAATCAGATCTAAGTTCTGCTTAATTCTCCGGAAAGTGGTATCTCCCTAATTTTGCTGTAATTCTTCTAGGCTCAGTTGGAGCTAGCCCTAAGGAGCAGGTAGAGGTTCTGAAGTCAAGTTCAGAGTCTCCTTTAGTCCATGCCCTGGTACACTGTATATTTGCACAATGTATCTTATTCTGTTGTCTTTGGATTGGTTGTGATGGAAGCTCATTTTCTTCAACAGAGTTTCTTTTTACCCCCAGGTATATTCGAATAGTTGGGACTCACAACACAGTGAACAAGATTTTTCACATTGTGGCTTTTGAATGTATGTTTACAAACAAAACCTTCACTCTTGAGAAGGGGCTAATAGGTAAGTATTGCAATTATATTTTTTTATATATGGTTTGATATTTTATCTTCAGTATTTTGCTACCCCATTAACTCATCTTAACCCACCTTTTAATCAGCTTGACTAAGAACTGGTTGATTTGAATGCTTTATGGCTGAGTGACGTAGGGGAAGTCTTACATTTTTAGAAGTAGTCAAAATAATAATTCTAGTAAACATAAAAGAAAAGACTATAAATATTACACTAGAAGTTAAGAATTGAAAATGTCCTAGTGATGCATTTCAGATTTGCTATGTGGGGAATGCTTATGATAATCCAGCAAAGCCTTTTACACAAAAGGCTTTTCTATATTTAATGGTAGGTAAGATCAGGGAAGAAGTCTGTAGAATATTGATCCAACACTCCTGCTTTCCAAGGCTATGGAGGTATTTTGGCCTCTAATTGGATATGAACGGTGCTCACTATGAGACTGTCTCCTTTTCATGGACACATCAGTCCATATTTGCACTGTTCAGCCAAATTTGCCTCAAGAAAATGCCTACCTGTAATTTAAATAAGACCAGAATTACTGAATTGTCATTGTGAAAGTCAAGTTATCTTGTGGGAAATACTGTCTGACTGATCTTTCAGAAGAGTATTTTAAATTTTGGTTTAGTTGTTATTTGGTTGTTTTCTGTTGTGTTGTGTTAGTGTGGCATTGTGTGCAGTCCAGCCCAGGTCTTGACATTCTAGATAGCGTGAGTGGCTTTTCCCACCTAGCCGTGCCCACGGCTTTTTACATACCTCCTGCGAAGATCCTGGTTTGACTGACTAGATCCTCGAATCTGTCTTTACTGCAGCTTCTTTGAAAAGGGACTCTGTATGTCCAGGTGTCCCTGCCTTGGTATACCTAAGACAGAATTCTTTTGTCTTTACGAAGGTCCACTCCATGCTGGGACACATAGCATGTTGACACATGTCCTAAAAACACGGTGATGACTAGAATGGGAAAGATGAGTGTAACTTGCAGATGTTTACTATTTCTTGGGATGGTCATAAGTCTAAATGTCCTTAAGACCTGCCATGTCCTAAATGTAATCCTTTACTTAGGGAAATTTGGAAGAATAATGTTAGTCAAGTGGCAGGAGTAGCCATTATTCTAACGTACAGAGAAATCTTAGAGCTCAGCTAAAATAAATAATTTGGTTTTACCTTTGTTATGGATGTAACTTTTACCATTAAATATAAATGTTACTCATTGTTATGACTTCTAAGTAATTTGAAAGTTAACACTGCTGAAGCATTACCTGATATTACCAAGGCTTTTAATTCCGTGGGCTGTGTGGAATTTTGGCGATAGATGGCTGCGGCGAGAATACATCTTTTCACCGGCTACCCATGCTCTGTTATAAACTGTAGGCCCCGCTGCATATGTGATTGTGTAGTTAAGGGTGTCCTTACTGAGGAGACTCTTAGGAACCCAGCCACCTTCACAGTCACAGCCCGGGTGCCATTCAGCGACTCATGTCAGCCCAGCGCACTGCATTCTGGAACCTGCCACATGGCAGGCACCATCTACTTCAGTCAGTGTCCCCTTCTTATTGGACACTGTAATTATCCAAGAAACAGGTCTGTTTGGCCTGAGAAGCCATTACAGGGTGAAACTCAGGATCCATTGTAGTGAGGGATGCTGTTGTTGGTCTGCATTTTTTGTCCAAAGTGAGCTTGTCAGCATTATCAGAAGCCGTAATGGTCTCGGGCATGTCAGGGGATGAAAGAAGATTGCAGAGCTGCAGGAAGTGTGTTTGGTTTCTGGTCAAACACTTTTCTTCAAGCCCTTTTCTGGGATGCTCCCAAGTTTGACTGCAGAGAGCACCGCAGTCATCTGCCTGTCATCGTCCCTCACGTGAATGGGAGCAGGGGGGCAGGCTGGCAGGTATGTACGTGCGCTCGTTGGTAGATGGCCTGCAGTGGGATCCCCTCTGGCCCTCCTCCTACCATCTTCACAGCTCAGAGCTGTCCCCACGCTGGGCAGACAGGGAGGTAACGTGAGTCGTGGAGGAGCACAGGGGGATTTCATTATCCTCTGTCCGACATGGCAGCTCTGCTTAGTTTCAAGGGGTATTTGAAACAGCAATGGTCAGCTTCCCATATTGATGATCTCAGATGCATTTTGACTGCACACAGGCCTCAGCCAGCCACCCTACAGGGACCTCCAAGAAGGGAGTGGTCCTCTAGTTGGGGGCACCATGTACATCAGAATCACCTGGAGTCACCTTTAAATTGTGGCACTTACCTCCTTCCTGTGTCCTGTGAAATATGCACTCCTTCCTTGAGAAGTATGGATAGACACTCCAGGTTTTCATGGGGACAAAAAGGAAAAAAGTAAAATAATGTCGTCATGAATAACTAGTAGGGTGTCAACCCTACTTTTACGTTTTAAGATACAGAACGTCTCTCTTTCACAACTCCTGCTCTTTGTTTCAGAGTTCAGGCTACTCTCATTAGAGTAGTACTCTCCTTATGGGCCTCAAAATTACTTTAAAAATATTTGCATTGGTTTTGTTTTTTTTTAATGAGATTTTAATGTTATTACTGACAACATATAATGATGCCAGGCAAAAATAAGCTTTGTAAGATTTTAGTCTTGTTTCCCACCAAAGGGTTTCTTTCCCATTTTTGTTGACAGCATGTCATTCTTTATGCATCTTCACTTGTATAGGTTCATGGGGGAGCCTTGGAACCCTGTGGGTTCATATATCCACAGGGACCGGTCTCCCTGCGACCACACTGACCAGATCTGGAGGTCTGCCTCTTCCCACCTCATCTGCTGCTGCCACCACAGCCCCTTCTCACTGGGCAGCAGCTTCTGGATCATGTTTGGTGTACTCTCCCCTGAGAGAGCCGGCCCGTGATGACCGTCTCCTCTTTGTTGGGAGACGTTTATAGGAATCGCTAACCTGTCTTACCAATGAGGCATGCAAGGAGTAATTAGAATAGATATGACCGCTATTCTATAAACATTCAATCTCCCACAGAATGCGTTTGCTTTTGCCTTGGCATTCCACCTTGTGATATACACATGACATTTGCCAAGTCCTAGCGGTTTTGCAGAATAATTGCCAAGCTTCCTTTCATTTAGTCTCGTATTTAAATTCATTTCTTTGAACACCCTATTATTCAGGTAGAAAGAATAGTACCCACCACCCAGCTTAAAGAACTATTAACCCACAGACAATCTGTTTTATCTATATGCTACCCATTTCTTCCCTATCAGATTATTTTGACACCAGTCCCCAATGGTAATTTTATCATCTTATCCATAAATATTTCAGTATGTATCTCTAAAAGTACGACTCCCTATTATAGCCATAATGACAATATCATTATAATACCCCAAAACTGAACTATATTTTTTTATGGATATTAAATATCCAATCAGGGCCACCTGGGTGGCTCCGTCAGTTAAGCGTCTGCCTTCGGCTCAGGTCATGATCTTGGGGTCCTGGGATTGAGCCCCGCATCGGGCCCCCTGCTCAGCGGGGAGTCTGCTTCTCCCTCTGCCCTCTGCCCCTCCCCCCTGCTGTGCTCTCTCTCGCCATCCTCTCTCTCGAATAAGTCAATAAATCTTAAAAAAAAATTAAATATCCAGTCAGTGTTCAGATGTCCCTAATTGGATCAAGTCTAGAGAGTTTATGTGTTTTTACAGGTTGTTTAAACCAGAATTCAGATAAGGTCCGTACTGTCAATAAGTAGTCATTATGACTCTTAACTCTCTTTAAATCTATAGGTTCCCTTCCACATGTCTGTCTATCTCTGTCTCTCTCTCTTTTTTTCCCTCTCTCTGATTATAATTTGTTGAAGAAACTATTTGGTTTTTGTCCTGTAGAGTCTCTAACAGCCTAAATTTGGGTGATTAAATCCCCATGGTAATATTTAACATGTTTCTCTGTTGTAGTTTTTGTAACTTGGTAGTTAGATAGATTCTGATTCAATCCGATTCAAGTTCTGGGGTTTTTTGTTGTTTGTTTGTTTTGTGAAAATGCTCCATAGGTGGTAGTACATATGTTTATTAAGAAGCACAGAAAATCTTCAGTTATCCCTCTCTTTTGGATATTCCCATTCATTCGGATTATTTCCTAGATTCATTATTTCATAATTTGGAATTGCAAAATGATTATTTTCGAATTGTATCATTCTTTATGTGGTAGCTAGAAAAATTCCCTCAACACTCATTCGATAATCCTGAGATGCAGCTTGCCAGGGAATAGAAGGATATTTACCATCTTCAAATAAAGAGGTAGTTACCCAGCATCCTCCATAGGTGACCAGTGAGATTTGTTTGTGGGGACTGTTTGGAGGGGAAAGAAGAGGAGTATATATCACTTTCAATTTATGGGACTAAACAAATTGGACACGTTTTAATCACTTGCAGTTATTATTATTGATATTCAAATTGTCCCCATCTTTAGCCTCTTCATACTGGCTCTTGAGTCCTTCTGACATGACCTGCATAGTCCTTAACACTTCCCTGATTTCTGGCATGACACGACATCCCAGGTTTATTTTGTACATTTCCTGCCTTGATCTGCGATCAGCCGTTTCTTCAAAAAGCCCTGGTTTCTTTCAGTGGGGAATGACATTTGGAAACCTCAGTGGAGGTATTTGCTACTGGGTTGGTCACTATTTCTGGGTCTTTCTGGTGGACAGAACTAGGAAATACATGCACATTTATTTATCATATATTTAACAGGTAAAATATATCACGAGTGCATGCTGACACTTCTAATTAAAATTCAGTACGCAAGGTTTTTGTTTAGCCTTTGATCTTGCAGCTCCTTCTTCCTATACTAAAAATCTTGGTGACCAGCGATAAGGCACAATAATTCATTTGCTTTGTCCCCAGTACATACAAAATAATCTCAGAATTACAGTAGCAGTGCTACCATATGGTCATTGAAAATAGTTTAAGATTTTTGCAATTATTTTGGGGGCCCAGAGGGTACATCCACTAGAGATATATATTAAAATTACTGTGTTATAAAGTCATCTAAAATAATTCTCTGTGTGGTCATGCCACTATGTCAGTATACAGTTGGATTCATTTACTCAGTTTTGCTTTCATTGTTTGGTGATTACCTTTAAAGATTTTTTTGTTTTATAACTACGTAAAATATAGACATGTTTCCAAAATCAAATCTACAAAAGAGCTTTATTTCGAGAAATCCAGCTTCTATTCCTGTCCCCTCTACTCCTATAGGTGATCTCTTTTCCCCTTTATTTATTTATTTTTTTTAAAGATTTTATTTATTTATTTGACAGAGAGAGACACAGCGAGAGAGGGAACACAAGCAGGGGAAGCAGGAGAGGGAGAAGCAGGCTTCCCGCCGAGCAGGGAGCCCGATGCAGGGCTCGATGCGGGGCTCGATCCCAGGACCCTGAGATTATGACCTGAGCCGAAGGCAGACGCTTAACGACTGAGCCACCCAGGCGCCCCTCTTTTCCCCTTTAGTTTTTTGGGTTAGGCTTCTAATTTTAAATAATGAAAAATAAATAAATACATATTATGTTATATATTATATTATATTATATTATATTATATTATATTATATTATATTATATTATATTATATATAACTTCTATTTTGTACCCTCCTCAATATTCTTGAATAATTGGTAGCATACTATATGCTATACATACTTTCTTTCTTTACCTTGCCT
>NC_138376.1:28540733-28577306 GCF_054177405.1 Leptonychotes weddellii | reverse complement strand
CTGATGACCACTGCTATTTTGCATTGCTCTGGAAGCTCTGGTGAGGGGCAGAGGGGAAGAAGAAATAGGTGTGATAAATATTGAGGAAAAGGAACCAAATATCATTATTTGCAGATGTGATATGATAAGACACCCAGGGAAGTGAAATGAAAAATTACTAGAACTGATAAGAACTGTGAGGAATATAGCTGGATACAGTAATATATACAAATCAGATGTTCTCAAAAAAACCCCAATAACCAGTTAGAAAGTATAATGGAGGGAAAATTCCATTCATAATTGCAATAAAAACTGCCAACACCTAGTAACAATCCATGAGCCATACTTCTCCCTTAAATTAGTCCATCTCTAGCCATATGACCAAGGATCACCCATCTCTGAACCCTTCTTATGCTATTAGAGATGGGATAAGGGTCAGGAACAAAGGTGGGAGGCAGAAGGATGATGTGCACTCATAAAGTGTAGATTATAAGGTGAGCATGCCAGGGAGATCTGCCAGAATTTTTAAACTTTTTTTTTTTCCTGTCACAAACAACAAATACCTACTAAGGAATAAAGTTAATAAATCCACAGGATCTAATTGAAGAAACTATAAATCTTTAAGAAACACTGGAAAGACGTATTTCTGGATGGAAAACCTTAAAGTAGTAAAGATATTGGTTCTTTCCATCTTAATCTATCAGTTTAATGCAGGACTATTCAGAATCCCAATTGTGCTTCAAAAAAAAGACAACTTTGAGTTTAAAAAAAATTCCAAGAGGGGCACCTGGGTGGCTCAGTCGTTAAGCGTCTGCCTTCGGCTCAGGTCATGATCTCAGGGTCCTGGGATCGAGCCCCGCATCGGGCTCCCTGCTCGGCGGGAAGCCTGCTTCTCCCTCTCCCACTCCCCCTGCTTGTGTTCCCTCTCTGGCTGTCTTTCTCTCTGTCAAATAAATAAAAAAATCTTTAAAAAAAAAATTTAAAAATTAAAAAATTTAAAAAGAAATAAAATTCCAAGAGAATAAATAAATGGAAATCCCTCCCCGCCCCCTGCCAAAGATGGGGGAAAAAATGAAATGAGAGGTCTAGTATTACCAGGTATTAAAATCTGTACTACATACTGAAGTAGTATGACATTAAATGTAAGAATAAACTGGTAGATAAATTAAGCAAACTCTGAATTAGATCTTAGCATATATAAGACTGTAATGCAGGATAAAAATGCCATTTCCCGGCAGTTGAGAAAGAAGGTAATATAGCAAATGCTGCAACAGTTGGTAATTGAAAACACTTACCTAAGGTTTTTTCCACATACAATATACCAAAATAGTTTCCTAGTAAGAGTCAGATTTTACAAATTATTACTCCAAAAGAACAATAGAGAACTGTTAATAAGAATTCATCTGAGCTCAAGGTGAGGAGCTACTTCCTCAGGGTGAAAGCAAAGGCAGAAACCATAAATAGAGTTCAAAGGTGTTTGACAAACTGGGAAAAAATAATTGCAACATTCATGACGATGAGTAATTGTCTTTAATATTGTAGGAAGTGCTTTCATTAAGTAAGAAAAAATATGAATTCCCAACAGGTAATGTGCACAAACAGCAATTTATTAAAAAGGCAAGAAAAAAACATAGTTGTCAATAAACTTGAAAGAGTATAGCCTTACTGATAATCAAAGAAATGCAAATTAAAACAAGATACGATTTTTTGGCCTCTTTTATTGGCAAATATTTTTAATTTAAAATTTTTCATTTACATGAGTGATACAACAATCATTTCTCAGCAAAAAAACAGAAATATATATGGTGAAATAAAATATATCCGTTTTAACGTGCATTAGCCTAGTTATTGCTAAACTTGAGTATCTTTTTATGTTTATTGGCCATTTCTACTTTTTTTATCAATTACATCTTTGTATTCTTTTTCAGCTTCTTTTTTGATTGCTTGTGGTTTTTATTATTAATTTGTAGATTATGGATATTCATCCTTTGTCTTTTATACATGTTGCAAATATCTTCTCCCACCCTGCTACTTTATAACTTTATGATGTTCTTATTGTGAGAAGTTTTTTATTTTGATTTATTTTTTTTTAAGATTTTGTTTATTTATTTGACAGAGAGAGAGAGAACATAAGCAGGGGGAGGGGCAGAGGGAGAGGGAGAAGCAGGCTCCCTGAGGAGCACGGAGCCCGATGCGGGGCTCGAACCCAGGACCCTGGGATCATGACCTGAGCCGAAGGCAGACACTTAACCAACTGAACCACCCAGGTGTCCCTTATTTTGATTTAGTCATACCTCTCAGTCATTTCTTTTCTTGCTTCTGGATTTTGTGACTTGCTTCAAAACTCCCTCCTCAGCCCAAGATACAAAAATATGCCTCTCTGTAATTGTCAGTGTCTGGTTGTCATTTTCTTACTGTTGTGTGTGTGTTTTTACTATTTAGCTCTTTAATCCTTTTATTTTATTTTATTTTTAAAAATTTTATCCTGTTTGGTCTGAGGGACCACATATTTTATTTCTAAAATATGTGACCAGTTGTTCTGAAATCTTTTATTGATTATTTCATGCTTTCCCTCGTTGATTTTAAAATAGCAGGTATCATGGATCTCCCTATCTATTCCAGATTCTGTGACACATCATTTAAATAACTACAGCTGTATAATCTATTTTGCTGCCTAGTATTGCAAATCCACATTCACAGGTATTCTTTTTCTAAATTTTCTAGGCTATTCTTTCAGATTTCCTTTGCCAATGAACTTGAAAATCAGCTTGTCAAGTTTCATTTTAAAGTCTTGTTGGCAAAGATGTTTTAAATGAAAATACTTAGTTTGGGTGAGGCTGTCACAAAATGGGCAGTTTCACATACTGCTGAGAAATGTATAAGTTTTCTAGGAGGCAGTTTGGCAATAAATGAAGCATCTTAAAAATACCCTTTGATCTACTACTTCTACCTTTAGTAATTTATCCTAAGGAGATATTCAGGTACAGCATTTCTTTTACATGAATGTACAATGCAGTGTTATTCATGATAACCAAAAAAGGGGAAGCACTATGAATGTCCAACAATAGGGGCATAGTGAAATAAATTCTGGCACATTTACACATCAAAATCTTTCTTTTTTTTTTTTTTTAAGATTTTATTTATTTGACAGAGAGAGACACAGCAAGAGAGGGAACACAAGCAGGGGGAGTGGGAGAGGGAGAAGCAGGCTTCCCGCGGAGCAGGGAGCCCAACGTGAGGCTCGATCCCAGGACCCTGGGATCATGACCTGAGCCGAAGGCAGACGCTTAACAACTGAGCCACCCAGGCACCCCCACACATCAAAATTTCTATGTAACCATTTATAACATAGAGAAATGCTCATAATGTAATGTAAAATAGAAGTAGAATACCATCTTTATAACCAGATTGATGCCAGTATTTTAAAATTAAAGATAATATATGTATTTTTATATGTGCATGTATTAATTTGCTAGGGCTTCCATTAAAAAAAACAAAACACAGAGTGAGAAGCTTAAATAACAGAAATTTACTTTCTCAGAGTTGTAGAGGTTGGAAGTCCAAGATCAAGGTGTCAGCAGGTTAGGTTTCCCCTGAGGCCTCTCTCCTTGGCCTGCAGGTACTTGTCTTCTCATTGTGTCCTCAAATAGCTTTTTCAACATGCACTCGCATCCCCAGTGTCTCCTCCCCTTCCTATAAGGACATTGGTCCTATTGGCTTAGAGCCCCATCCTTATGACCTCATTTAAACTTAATTATCTCTTTAAAGGCCTTATCTCCAAATTCAGTCTATTCTAAGTTATTGGGGGTTACCACTTCAACATATGAACTTGGTGGGGGAGACACACAATTCAGTCTATAACAGTTCATTAAAAGATAGTAAGGAAGAACATCAAAATGTTAACAGGGGCGCCTGGGTGGCTCAGATGATTAGGCGTCTGCCTTCGGCTCAGGTCATGATCCCAGGGTCCTGGGATCGAGCCCCACATCTGGCTCCCTGCTCCGCGGGAAGCCTGCTTCTCCCTCTCCCACTCCCCCTGCTTGTGTTCCCTCTCGCTCTATGTCTCTCTCTCTCTGTCAGTAAATAAAATCTTAAAAAAAAAAAAATGTTAACAGTTTTTCTGAATGGTGAGGTTATAGGTAATTTTAATTTTTTTTTATTTTCTGCATTTACATATTTTGTTCAGGGAATATGTGTTACTCTTATAATCAGAAAAAGAATTAATGTTTCTTTTTCCAAGAAAGCTATTTCCACATTGCCTATCCTGAATGAGAGACAAGGCAGAGTGGGCAGGGCCAGCACGAGTGCTCCCAAATAGAGCCCATGAAATTAAGGTAAATCCCTGTTTCTGGGTTAAGTGGGGGAATTTCTTGATGAAGTATAGTGATTCACCTGATGATTCTGTTGAGTAATTCAAGAGTCCTTGATAATCTAGATGAAAGATACCAAACCAAAAAAGAGTATGTACTATATGATTCCACTTATAAACAATTCTAGATCATGCAAAGTCACATATAGTAACGGAAAGCAATCAGGTTCTCTGGGGCTGGGGGAGGAATTACAGAGGGGCATGAGGAAACTTTAGAGGACGATGGAAAGGTTTGTTATCCCGATTATGCTAATAGTTTCATGCATGAGTACATATGTTCAACTCATCAAATTGTACATTCCAAATACGTGAAATTTATTGTGTGTCAATTATATCTCAAAGAAGATGTTTGAAAATGAGAAGAGCGAACTGGGAGGAAAGATTCCAATAGCCTTTGGGGCCTTTCAGTATTCCTTATTTATTAAAATAGCAACGCGAGGGCTGTGCTTTTATGAATCAAATGAAATCGTTGGGATTTGGAGGCTGTAAGAGCAGGCTGCTGTGTCAGATGTTTTGGGAGGAGGCCTCTAAACCTGACGGCCTTTTCCTGCCTCATAATTCAATGTAACAGGGCTTGGGTGTGTCACTGATTTGAGTAAAATTAAGAGATTGTATGATAGCCGGTGCCTGGTAGGTGAACCAGTCCAGGACACAGCGATCTTTTTGAATTTATTGGCTCGTTAATATTGTGAAGATGGGTATGTTTCTTTTATAGCTGCATTCGATACTTATCTTTTTAAAGACAGGAACTGGTACTGTGCTACAGGAGAGAAATGTACTTGAAATCACAACATTACCTGTGGTAAAATTATCATAAAAACCACGTCGTACTGAAGCAGGGGATTACTTCAATTCTGCCCTCGTAATGACCGGAAATGGTCGTTGGTGAAGTTGCTTTCCATGAAGCTGTGATGAAATCAACTAAAATGGCAATAAAATGGAGTGTAAAATCAAGGGACTCAAGTGAGATATAACAAGTGCAGAAGGTGTTAGATGTTCCAATTAGAGCCTTCAGGAAATGATTCTGTAAAATATTAAATATGAATTGATGGAGTTCTGAGTTCGGAACCATCGGCACCGCAGGCAGCTCCCGTGGCTGTGGGAGGTGGACCCTGCGCCCCGTCCTGACCCCGCGCCACCATCCTACTAATGGCCGGAGAAGCGGGGTGACAGAGAAACGGTCTTGGTGGCAAACGACAGTTTAGGAAAGGGCTTAGAGCCCCGTTTCCTTCCTTCTTGCCCAACACCGAGGAACCAGTTGCCCCGAGAGCATTATCATACTTGTTTCCAGTGATCCTTTGATGAATGTTCCGTACTTACTGGTTATAAAAAATTGGAAGCACACCCCAGTAAAACCTCAGTGAGCTGTGGAAGCACACTAAAATATATATCATCAGAGGTATTTTTATATGAGAGAAAGGACTTCTACCAATCCTGGGCTCCAAATGTCACATGCATTCCCTTCTTGCCGCCGCTGCCGCCCTCGTGCAAGCCACCAGCGTCTCTCCTGCACCGCTGGCATGCCTGTCCTCTCAGCGGGGTCCCGTGCCCCCTCCAGTCCTTCCCATTGTTCTCCACACTCCTATGGAACTCTACTTTGCTCAGAACCACTCAGAGCCTTTCCATTGCTCTTAAGAGAAAATTCACAGTCTTCACTATGGCCTGTGTAGTCTGCTGCCTGTGTACTCGCTTCGTCGGGTGCCAGTTTCCATCTCATCTTCTGCTATTCAGGCCACAAGCCTTCTTTCCATTCCCAGAAGGCCCAGTGCATCCTCTGACCGCGGGGCCTTTGCACTTGCCGTTCTCTGGAATGTCCCTTACCCTTACCTCATTACACCCCATGCCCTTGTATCTAGGTAACCTCCTATTGATCCTTGAAATTTTAGCTTTAGTGTCACTTCCAAAGAAAAATTTTGCCTGACCTCTCTACCCGCAGTTTAGGTAAAGTTCTTTATATGATGCTAATAGATCCGGACTTTTTTTTTCCCTTCAAAAATTCATAGTCTCATTTGTAACTATACATTTTATTCACATGGTTTGATAATAGAAGGGACTGTGTCTGTTTTGTTCACTGCTATATTCCCAGCCTGTGGAATCCCAATACTCAGTAACTGTTTACTGAACAGATGGATGGACAGACTGACATGTTGCATTCTGAGGACCAGAAGACTAGCCCAGATTCCGGTTCCCACTCTGCTGCCAATTTGCTATGTAAGAAATAAGACACTGTCTGAGGCTCAGAGTTCTCAGCTATAAAATGAAAGAACTAACCTAATGATCTATTTGTTTTTTGCTTTGTTTTATTTTTAAATAAGCATCCTTTGGGTGTAGATAATTGTGTTCATCATATACCTCAGATCATTAATACATCATCCTTAGTGATCCAAGCAAGGCCTTCTATTTTATGTATGTTTCCTCTTTGCTTTGAACCCTGCTTCTGTTCTCCTCTATGACATCATCCCTAGTGTGTCTGGTTATATCCTTAATATGCACATATATTTATAAAATCTATAATGTTCGCAGGTTTTGTATATGTGTTTTAATTTTCAAAAATGTCTTTATGCTATAAATCTTACTCTTTTTCATACTTTTCTCAAGCAATATTATGTTTTTGAGACCTATACATCATTGCTTCTCAGTGTGACTTAGTATTCCATCATCATAATTATAAACATATCAACAAATTTATATAGTCCTTACTATTTGCCAGATGCTATTCCAAGCTCTTACATAAAATCATCTAATCCTCACCACAGTCTCGTAAGGCAGGTGCTGTTACTATCTCACCTGTTTCATTCATTCATTCCCCTTGTGATGGACACGTAGGCTGCCTCCAGATTCCTGCTCTCAAAAACAACACTGATGTGATGAATGTCCTTTTATCTATCCCCTTTGCACCTGCAAGAGGATTTCTCTGGGACCTGTAATCAAGAGTATGATCCCGAAGCACTAAAGCACACGTCTTTAATTTGCTCCATCCTGCAGACTGCCTTCCTGCTTGGCTGCTGCCAGTTCACATTCCCACCAGCAGGAGTGCACGAGAGCACTTTTCCTCCCCACCTTACTCCCGGGCAAGGTCGCTCTTCTACTCTTTGCCCTTTGGATGGTCATGAGGTAGTCTCCCATTGTTGTTCCACTTGCGTTTCTCTCATTGCTAGTGAGTTTCTCGCCACTGCCACTCTGCTACCACCCTGGTGCAAGCCACCACCATCTCCCTGACTGTAGCATAATCTGTCTGTGCTTGTCTCTGCCAGCGTCCTCTCTTGTTCTTCTCTTTGCTCTCACACTTCAGCCAAAGTAATCCTATTGGAACACCCCTTTGCTCAAAATCACTCAGAGAATTTTTTCTTTAATCCACTGAAATGATAGATGCTCTGATGATGACCCATACTTGGCATTCCTAAGATAACTGCTGCTTGGACATGATGTATTTTCTAATTATTGGATTTGGTATTGGCTAATATTTATTTTAAAATGTTTATACCTATTTTTTTTTTTTTTTAGTTTGTTTCTTTGTTTAAGTAATCTCTACATCCACCATGGGACTCAAACTCACAACCCTGAGATCAAGAGTCACATGCCCTTCCAACTGAGCCAGCCAGGCACCCCTACACCTATTTTCTTAAATAAAATGGGCCTGTAAATTTCTTTTCTTGATCCGTCTCTAAGTCATTTTACAACCAAAGTTATATTAAAATGACTTGAGCAGCTTTACCTCTTTTTCTGTTTTCTCGATCAATATGTAATAAGATATAAATTATTTATTCCTTGAACTGAGTGGTTCTCAAGGTTCTTTTCTAACTATAACTTTGACGATTTGATGAGCTGTAGTAGCTATGGGTTTCTTACCGGTGTTTCCCTGGTTGTGTGGATTAGCCAAACAAATTCACAGGTTGTCACAACCTCAGTGATACCAGAGAAGTTTAACCTACTATGGGTGCAAAATGGTGTGTTTTCCATCGTGTGCATGGATGACTGTAAACAGGAGTTCCAGGGTCAGCTAATAACTATTTTCATCCATTCATCCATTTTACTAAATCTTAGCCACAAAAATTTTGTTGTATAAATTGTACCTAATAGATTATAAAGGAGATTTACTGGCTTCACTTCCACCCTAATCCCAACTGATTTACTGGACTCTCTTTTCCTTCACCATAGAAATACACTGCTTTATTTTATTCCTTCTTCCTCCCTTCTTTCCTCTTCTCCTTCTTCCCTTCTTTCCTCTTCTCCTTCCCATCTGTCTGATTCTTATGGCTCTGGAGAAAAAAAAATGGGTTCTTTCAGCCTAAAGACAAAAGAGATTAGCAGAAGGGGTGGTTTGGGCAGGATTGGAATTTGGGTAGCAGAGGGAGGGGATTCAGTCTCTGCAAATTTAGCAGGAGATACAGAAGAAATTCTCATGCTGGTGCATATTCCGTGATGGAGAACTTCTGGGGCAGACACAGAGTGTTGGTGTCCCTGCCCAGTGGCTTTAGAGAACATGGGCAGTTGCACACCCACTCTTGTGAGCTCAAGCCACTTCGATAACTGCATCATGAGTCTCTGAATCTCACTCTCAGCCGGAATGAAATCAGAACATGTGACTTCACAATTCCAACATCTCCCATTCTTCCTAGTACATATCACTTTAAACCATAATAGTAATTCTCGTATCATGTTATTTTTATTTCTCATTTGGCTGAGGACACAGGGCATGCAGAGAACATTATTTGTCAGACAGCAGCTACCTGGCACACGCAGTCCATATAATGGCAGTTAAGCTGAGATCCAGAGACTGACAAACAAGCTAGAAAATCTAAAAGGCAGGATTTCTTTCGGTAGATCAGTTATAATAATTTTATGCCTCAGTATTTTACATTTGGGACATTTTGTATAATAAACAATTAACTGCCTGCTTTTGACATTTGAAAGTTAATGTGAAGAGAGTTATAAAAAAGACACTGTAAACATCACCTCCCAAAGTGAAGTGGTAAATGGCTATCAGCCTCCGGAAGGGTAAGACCTAATTATTCCTCACAGTGCACTCTGTACCTTTTTACTACCAGTTTGGTTTTCATTGTCTTTGATAAACAAGATAATTGATATAAATGAATGTGATCCTGTAAAATGGTTCTCCAATTGCAGATTTTCCTGCTAGAGGTATAATTTTCCTTATGGCACATTACTGTTAATCTTTAAATGGATAGGTTGCTTAATCTGCCTTCCATGAGAAGACATTAGGTGACTTGCTCCTTAATCAGAGCTGAGAAAAAAACACTGGGTGTAGCCAAGGGCACAGGAAGAAATGACTAATGGCCACATTAATGAGCAAGAGCGTGTGGATTTTTGAGCGAGAGGTTCAGAGTTGGGGATGCAAGAAAACCATGTTGGAGATAAAAAGAAGCCGCAGCCCTCCTCAGAAAGAGGACACAGGCAGTGTGTGTTGAAAAGGAGAGGTCTTACTTACCCCGCTCAGCTTTCCCCTCTCCTTCCCAGCCCTGGCTCTTCCCACTTCAAATCCTGATTCCACTGCACCGAAGGATGGACTTAGGATCTTAAACAGGCAAGCCCTCACATGCTTTCTTCCTCTTATCTGGTGGTCAGGATTAGGGCTTTGCAAAAGTACCATTTTGTCCCCATAAATTAATGCTCAACAGACTTGATCTTCTGTTGGGCGGCTCTCTTTAGGAAATGTCAAGAGCCAAGCAAGCAGAAGAAGCATGTTAGTTTGCACCCAGTTGGGAAGTCTGTGTTAAGATCATTGGCAGTTTGCTTTGAAGAACACATTTCTCTTCATGCATGAAGTACAGCCAGGAAGAAAGAATGAAAAAGAAAGTGGACAAACGCTTAGGAGAGAGTATAAGATGGTGGATCCATGACTTCCCTTAGGGGAATGTTATCCCTCAGAGTCATGGCAGTTTAAAAAAGCAATAATTAATAATCACTTACTTGTCTAGGGTAGTCTAATACTTAGTTTTAAAAACTAATTTAAACTCATGGCAGGGAAAGCCATGGTGAAATGAGATTTCTCCCAGGACAGTTCTCTTTGGCAGTGTTATCACACAGCCTTTCAAAGATCCAGCGTGCTCAGGGTAGCTCGCTGTCCGGTTTAATGTCATCTCTTCACCGAATGTGTGGGCTGCCTCCCTCCCCCGCTCCCACTCTTGAAAGGTTAGCCTTTCTTCAGAATAGTACAGGTTTTCCAGCAACATCTGTCAACCTGGCAACGAGCACACCCTAAGGAAATTATGAACATTTGAAGGCCATCTAAATACTGTAGAGGCCTTCCTCTCCCTCTTCCTCCCCTCTCGCCTCGTTCCGCTCCTGCCTTCCCCAAGAAAAGTGGGGCAGCCACATGGCTTTCACCACCATCCGCCTCACTGACAAATTATAAGCCCATTTGTGTCTGCGATATCTTTAGTGGGTTTTGATTTGCTCACTCCATTGTGACAGCTCATGAAACCTCAAAGCAGTGACTCTCCTAGAAGGCAGGCTGCAGGCAGACCCCTTCGTTTAATGACAAGAGACCCCTAGTCACTGTACCGTTAGCACACAGACGCTTCTTTGGTCTAATGACTCAGATGATCTTGATCTGATTCAGTAGGTCAGAAACTGCTGTTCCCAGCAAATATCGACCGGAAGGACCTGCTTTTGTGGTTATTCTGAAACTGCCAGCTGGCGCTAATAGTTTTTGCAGGTCGGTAGAATTGTTATTGGTCCTTTCTTCCCTCGCCCCCTGTTCTTTTACAATTATAGAGTGGCTCATGGGAATAAAAGTATCCCCTCTTGTGTGATACCCAGATTTCCGAAACGCTGGTCCCATCGACCCATTCCACATGGGCAAAAACCTGGCGCTTTCATGGTTAAGGAAGTGCCAATCCTGGGCTGTGTGCATCTCTGAAAATCTCAAGGTGCTTTTGTAAGCATCTAATTTATTCAGTCAGTATCCATAAGGTAGAGAGAAGAAGGGATTATTCTAAGTGAAGAAACCTCGTCCCAGGGCAGTTGAATGCCCTCCGCAAGATTGCCTAAGAAGCCATTTACTGAGCTGAGGGTGGTTCTTCGGGTGCCTGCATCGTGGTGCATGGCCTGGCCCGTGGCTGCCAGAGCTGAAGGCGGGCAGGGGAGGGCAGCCATTTCCTCTCTCAGGCTTCAGGTGTGTAGATATGGTATGAAGAGAGCTAGAACTCAGACATCAGATGCTGCTTAATAGACAGGTTTGACAATATTCCTAATAAAGTTTATTTAAAAATACTTGAACCCATTTTTTCATTTCCCAAAGCACTAAGTGTAAACCATTAAAAGAATAATCAAAAATACTAGCAAAAGGCTCTTTTTAAATTACTTTTTATTCTATTTTAGACAAGAATTTTTTTGATCATACACTGTAAGTCTACTGGAAAATATAGCACGATTCTGTTTCCTCAATCTAGATTAGCTTTGGCCTCCAGAAGGTAGTATACATTGTATGTTTTGCTGAGGCTTTTTTGTCTGGTAACTACTTTACTTAGAGGTATGAATAGAGTTGGCCCAGGTCACCTGGAAGACTCTGATTGTCAGTCTTTGAAGCCGGGCAGCCGGATTCTCTCAGGGACCCCAAGTTCAGCCTTGGAGGCATCACCTCCACTCCCCCACGGGGGACTGCTCAGCCTCCCCACAGCCCTGGGCTGGTCCCTCAGGCTAAAACTGGGACAGTGCCCGGGAGGCAAGGTTTTCCCCTCGGCGTCCTGTGTTGTTTGATTAAAGAGTCTCAATTCTGAGAACCCAATATTCAGAAGTTGAGACTTACCTTTACCCATCTGTTTCTTCTCAATTCCAGTCTTGCTCCCTTGAGATTCTCAGAGATTCTTCTCACACAACTCATTCCAGGATGGTTTGTGGGAGCTAACACATGTGAGAAGTTGGCGTTCTCTACAGTCTTTTTCTCTCTGCCTCCAAAAGGTGTGGCAGGAAAATTCTGCCAAAGCAGAATTGCATACTTGTCACAGATCCGATCAGGACATTTTCTGTACAATGTACAGGGCTCCACATCAGGTTTGGGACACCTCACTACCAAAGCTACTTTTAGTAAAAACTCAAATTTTATAGTTATTGATGCATTTTAAAGAAATATCATTCAAGAGCTTAAGACTCAAGAGTTATCCATGATCCCAGAATCATTGACTGTAAATTGTTGAAGTTTGAACCAGATGCATCCTTCAGCTTATAATAAAAAGGAAAGTTACTGCTTTATTAAAGGAATAGTTTTAAAAAAAAAAAAAGCTTCCTTACAAAAAAGTATTGAGCAAACTGCTACTTCTTTTGTGGGGCTTTGAAACAACCTTTTGCATATCCTTTATTCTATGCCCAGCGTGAATGAGGAACACTCCCCCAATCTATAGTATTTCTCGGCTCTTGAGTCATAAAATCCTTAAGACTTGATAAGACCTTTCAACCAGTGGCATGGAACAAAAATAATTCTGTTGATTTCAACATCTTTTAGGACATGAGGAAAAATAAATCCATGTAAAACTTAGACTACTCAGAGAAAAAAACACCTTTTACATATAACTTTGTAAAATTTTTTTGAGTTTCCAAAAATCGCAAAACCAGTTTCAGTGACTCTTTGTATGTTAGGTATCCCACCACCCACCCACCCCTAACCCCCTCTTCCCTCCCCTCCCATCCCCCCATATCAGCTTGAGTAACTTGTCCTGATGTAGGGGGCAGATGTAGTCCCTGTCTCTGATAGATTATGTCCAGAGAAAAGAAAAAAATCGCCCCAATGAGATATTGCCTATTATTCAAACACATAGTTGGATGTTTGGGATATCTTTTTTCTTATACCTGGAAATGCCTTTGTCCTAAATTTCAAGGCCTCACCTACAGAGTGAATTCCTCTTTGATACACTGCAGTGGTTACTGCTCTTAAACATCTAATGCTTGATTCTTTAAGGTCTTTTGGAATTGAAGATTTTTACAGCTAAAACCTCCAGCATTTGAGCCACACATAAGAGAGTGAACCTCTTAAACAGTTAGTTCTGTACCATGCTTTCCTTCAAAGGCCCTGGTGTGAGGAGAGAATTCACTGATCCCAGTGAACTTGTGCCTTTGAGATCCAGTGGCCCCACCCACCTCACCTTGGCCCTGGGGATAACCACCTCTGATTTCTCCCCTTCATCTTCTGGAAAGCTGCCGTTCCCTCTAAAGGGTTTGGAGCCAGGGCCTTATAAAGCTTGCATATGTTTGGGGAAGGGGCCAGGGGGTGGCGCATTTGAAGTTTGGGAAAGTGTTACGGGCTGGATGGAGTCCAGCAGGACTGTCAAAGCCCATTCAGTCTCAGGAGATGTTGTGATTTGGGCAACCTTGATAGTCTCAGAAGTGGAGCCAGAACAGGAATGACGAGAGCACGGAAATTCATACTACCTAAAACAGATGAGAGTGAAATGCAAAGAGAAGGAAAAGAGGCATGGAGGAATTGTGGGGGGGTAGCACAGCATTCAAAAGGCATGGTCTGCTTTCTTCCCATGGTCTCCCCCTGTGCGTGCAGAGAGGTACTCCCATCTGAATCCTTTGGAACTGTGTTAGGAAGTGGCCCTCTCACGGAGATGGGAACTGGGGGAAAATTTGGGGAAGGAGTTTAAAAGTTGCACGTCCCACATAGTCAGTGGTTTTTCTTCAGCAATGTGATATAACATGATTGAAAAGTGATTTTTTTTAACCCAACAGATAAAACTAGGAATTAATGTAACTTAGCGCCAGTGTTGTAGAATACATTTTGGTAGCTTTCTGATAGTTTCCAAGAATGATGGGCTTATGCTCTAATTAGCTATTGTTCTTTTACAGCTGTTAAGACATAACAGCTGTGGGTATTTTTTCCTTTGTATAACTTGACCGAAGGTTGGATTACAGTTTGGTTGGAAGTTTGCATGGTCAGCAGTAAGTTCCTATGTAGGCCTGGGGATAGGCGCCTAGGGTGAGTCCCCGTTTAGTCCCCTTTAAAAAAAAAAAAAAGAAAGAAAGTATAGCTCAGGGGTGCCTGGCTCAGTCTGCTAAGGTCTGACTCTTGATTTTTGGCTCAGGTCATGATCTCAGGATCCTGAGATCAGCCTCTATTCTGGGCATGGAGCCTGCTTAAGATTCTCTCTCTCCCTCTCCCTGTTCCCCTCCCTGCCCCCCTGCTCACTCCATACAGTCTGTCTCTCTAAAAAAAAAAAGTATAGTTATGTAGGGGAATGTCTGGCTGTGATCTTAAACTAATAGCCTTTAATAGCCTTAGTAGGCTTTTTTTTCTCTTAGTAGGCTTTTTGAAAGAAATTCTTTGTGAAAATCTTGGCAATGGAGAAGAATCTACTCCAAGACTATTAAGCACTTGTTTGCTGCATGAACTAGTGTGCTATTAGAAAACAGTAGGTAATGGGGCGCCTGGGTGGCTCAGATGATTAGGCGTCTGCCTTCGGCTCAGGTCATGATCCCAGGGTCCTGGGATCCGAGCCCCACATCGGGCTCCCGGCTCAGCGAGAAGCTTGCTTCTCCCTCTCCCACTCCCCTGCTTGTGTTACTGCTCTCACTATCTCTCTCTCTGTCAAATAAATAAATAAAATCTTAAAAAGAAAAAAAAGGAAAGAAAGCAGTTGATAGTAAAAACAGCCAGGGAAACACTGAATGAAGCCTAACACCAGTACGGCTTATGAAGATGACAATCCTCTGCAAGTGCTAAGTGTTATTTCATTTTTAAAAATCCGCTCCCAGTGTGGTTTCCCCCCCACCTCTCAAAGGTGATCTCTGGAGACAGTTGAATAATATGTCAGTCTTATCTTTAAATAGAGCTGGCACAGGTGGTCCTCAGGTCATGACCTAGTGAAGTAGTACTGCCTTTTAAAAAATTTATTACTCCTGAATTAAATTTACTGGCAAGCTGTTGGCCACCCCTAGTCTGGCGTATGAACAGAGAACAGTAAAATTGTTTTCAGATCACTTTTTCTGCAGTTCCCCACAGTCTGAGTCATCCCAATATTCATACACTTGCAGAATGTAGACACTTGGTTAACATGCAACTTTTGCATTCAGAGGCAGCATGTTAAATTTGTCTGAGCAGAATTGCTATGTGCATGGAGGGGGAAAAGTAATTTCTGCCCAGGCTGTTCCTCTTTGCCTTTTGCTCATAGCACAGGCTACTGTAATAGGTATGTAGCTGAGGGATGACGAGGGGAAACCAGAAGGAGACAGATACAAGATGCTGGATTTGGGCAGTATGGTTTTGTAAACAAAGTGACACAAATTGGGGCAGAAATTCCATGGGGACGAGAGAGGAAACTGGAAGACTGGAAATAAGAGCACAAAGCCAAGTCCCATCCAGATGGCGTTTTTAATAAATTTATCAGACGCATATGAAAGAGTGTAATGAGCATTCAGATGGGGAGTGGCTTGGCCCCAACGAAGAAGAAAAACAGCTACTGTGCTTTGCAGTCAGAATCACTCCCTAAATTTTCCCAGTAAAAGAGACCACAAAACTTACTCAAACCATTGTGTAATTATTAGACACTTCAGCTAGGCAGGCTGAGGTTTGTGTTTCTAGGAAGAGGAATTAATAATAGAGCTCTTTCCTGCTGAAATGGAAAATGTGGTCTCTATGTGTTAGTAAGCCCAGCAGTGACTTCTAGGACAAACCTCTTCTGGAAGGACTCCTGTAGTGTAACTAAAGCAGAGCGCTCTCCCCGCAGGCATAAAAGAGCTTTTCTGTTCTTTAAAAGCCACACTGTTACAGACATTCCTCCTCTCCCCAAAGCGGTTTCTCCATCAGAAAATGTTTTAGTCTACCATGAGTGACCAAGCTTCGTGGATATGGGATACACTTTAGGAAAGGAGAAGCTGCGAGGGCCGAGGGTGCGTGCGATGCATACATAGCCACTCTTCTGTGCTGGGCATATTTGTTTTCTTTTGAGGGGTTAGGTCAAGACCCAGAGACTAATCATACTTTACTTTTCTAAGAAAACTTTCACTGAGAAAGCATTTTTTTCTGCTTTATTCAGTAACTTTTAGGTTTTCTAGCTTTTGGTAAGGAACTATATTAAGGTAAAGTGCTACAGCCTACGTAAGCATCCTTTTTTTTCTCACTCTGATTCATTCATTCAGCAAATATTTACCTAACACATACTCTCTGCTAAGCACTGTTGCTTGGCAGCTGGGACTAGAGCAGTGAGAAAAAGGAAAGCTCCTGACCTTACGACACTCACATTCTCAATCTCTGGTGATTGGAGATTGGAGATCAGGTGGACACAATGGTCTGGATATTAAGAATTGGCACAGTGCTGGAATGATGGGGTCATCTTGGTTGTTTATAAAAGGTCATTATCCCGCTGGGTTTGTGCCTAGGTCCCTGTACTTTTCTTCTTTCCATAAGTTGGTATGATTTGGTCATTATACTGTTAATTTGACTCATTATCAAAAAATAGGAATGAGAATTAAGAAAAATGGTAATCTTTTGATTTTGTACCTTATTAGGTAGATACAGTTGCTTATCAAGTTGCCAGTAGAGTTCTAGCAAAAGCCATTTCTTAAAAGGAAATTTGGGATTTGGGGTCGATTTTACTGGTATGGTTCATCTCTGTGTTTATGTTAAGATGTGTCTGTGTGTGTCCGTGTTGGGCACACATCGTAGATCCAGACTTTGACTAATAAACATTAATGAATAATTATGTCAAGATCAAAGTGGTATTTTATCCTCCAGCTCATAGATAGAGGATTCCTTGTTAAGAAGGCACAATTCTTCAATGTAGCATATATGTTAGATCACCTCAAGGCTCCAGAGAATCAGAGGGTAATATTACTAGGGCAATTGTGCTTAGAGAAAATTTTAGTGACTGAGTCTTCTCGAATAAACCCATTTATAAATGTGTCTCTAGAAAAGGAATTCTTACCACTTATCCCAGCCTTGTTTTCCAGAGAGCTTGAAACCATACCAGTAATGATTTTGTGATAATCTCTGATGCTGCTACACTAATTGACCACTCGTTAAAAATCAGATATCTGGGGATAAAATTGTGAAGCAGTAAGGTTGCATAGATGGAGACTGACGAACTCAGGAAAAGTCCTCAAAGACTGATAAAAACCTAGCAGCTGCTACAGAGGGTTTCAGTATTCAAAATAATCATAAAGGGTTTTATCCTTTCAGAGACTTGCCATCATTCTGGTTTTCATAAAAACAGTGTTAAAATGTGTGAAACGTGTAAAAACCCACAGAATTCCATATGTACAAATGAATATAAAGGGCATATATGTGAAGTTTGGGGAATAGGAGCACTGGCATGCTAACCACTACACTGAAGAGAAGACTCCCAAACCTCTACAGCCCTGTGTGCACCCCTCCCTTGGTGGCTTCCCCCCTCTCTTCCTGAATTTCAGTGTTCACCATTCCCTGAGTTTCCCTCCTGATCTCACCACACAAGCATGTATCACTAAATGACAGAAGTGGAATCATATTTCATGGTTTTTCCTTACTTCCTCTTTCCTTAACCAGTTTTCTTTGTGGGACCGACCCTGGTTGATACACATAGCCCTAGTTCACTTATTTTTCAATACTGTATAGTTTTTGTTTAATAGTGAAATTTCAGTAACTCAGTGGACAGGTTGAACAGCTGATTAGACACACCTAAAGGGAATGAGTAAATACAAATAGTAATTTGAATTAAGAAATTGCCTAGAATGCTTCAAAAAGAGGTACAGAGAGAAAAATGAAAGGAAGGTTAAGAAACATGGAGGATAGAATGAAAAGTTCCAATGGAGGTCCAGTAGGAGTTCGAGAAGAAAAAAAGAAGAGAAGAAAAGGAGGGAGAATTGGTATTCAGAGAAATAATGGCCAAAATTTTCCAGACTTGATAAAAGCCATAAATGCTCATATTCAGTCCTGAGAAGGATAAATTCAATCTACCTCTAGGTACAACTTAGTAAAATTGCGAAACACCAAAAACAAAAACAAAAAACTTAAAATTAACTGTAGGCAAAAAATAATTACAAGTTAGAGGGATAGCAGACTTTAGCAGACTTGACAGTAGAAGCCAGGAGACAATGGAATAATACCATCAAAGTGCTAAGGAAAAACAGCTTTTAACCAGGAGTTCCATATCAATTAACCTACTTTTCAAGAGTGGTGGCAAAATGCACTTTCAAACAGAGACTTTGCTGAATACTAATGGATGTGTCTTAGAAAGAAGGAAGTTGTACCAAGAAGAAAGGAGGATATAAAAAATAGTAATGGTGAATAAACTGGTTAAGTGTGGATAAATAAGTTTTGACTGTATGAAAAGACGAAAGGTTAATGAGTTTCACTTCAGATGGTTAGAAAACAAAGCAGAGTAATTTAAAAGGGATTGAAGGAAGAAATAATAATAATAAGAGGAGGGGCACCTGGGTGGCTCAGTTGGTTAAATGTCAGACTCTTGATTTCCGCTCAGGTTTTCATCTCAGGGCCTGGGATCCAGCCCAATGTCTGGCTCTGTGCTGGGCGTGGAGCCTCCTTGAGAGTCTCTCTCCCTCTCCCTCTGCCCGCCCTCCCACACTCACGCATGCGCATGCTCTCCCCCCCAAAGTAAATAAACAATTAAAAAATAAAAAGAAGAGCAGAATTTAGTGAAGTAGGAAATAAAGAAAAGAAATCAACAAAACCAAAAGTTGCTCCTTTGAAAACACTAATAAACAAGACAAGCTATATAGGACTGATCAAAAAAGAAAGAAAAGGTACAAATACAAATATTTGGGATGAAAAAGAGGACATACTATGAAAATTTTTATGCCACTATATTTAAAAGGGTAGATAAAATGAAAATTTTTCCCAAAGGGCCAAGAATATCAAAGACAATTTGGAAGAAAAAAGGAATGGGAAGGTGAGGGAACAAAGGTGTTCACTTATCAGATTTTAAGAGTACTATAAACTTATAGTTTATAGCATGGTAAAGGCACAAGGCTAGGCAAATCAGTGAAACATAGCATAGATCTTAAAAAGATGAACATCTATAAAAATTTTGTGTGTGAGTGAAATAACACAAGTTAGTGGGGCAGGAGTTCATTAAATGGTGGTGGTGAAATTGGCTCATCTTAAGAATAAAAGATGGAAGTAGATTTTCTGTGTCACACACAGTATACCAAAAATAAATTCTAAATAGATTAAAGAACCACATGTAAAAAGCAAAATTTGAGAACTTTTAGAATAAAATACAGGACAATATCTTTAGGAATTGAGGGTGGGAAAGAATTTATAAACAAGAAAGGAAAGGCACCAATCTTAAAAGATTAATATTTCATCTCAACATTAACCAACAAAAGATTGGCATCCCACAAATCAATTAAAAAGATGATAGAAAAATAGACAAAAGGTAAAGATCGGTAGTTTACAGAAGAAAGGTGAATGATTCCAGAGGAGAGAAAAAGAAAAAAACTGTGCAGCTTCACCAAATAGAAAAATGAAAAACCTAAAACCACATTAAGATATCATGTCACACTCATCTGTCTGGCATTACCAAGAGTTGGTAAGAATGTGGAGCAATGAGTTGAGAGTGTGAATTTTTATAACTACTTTGGTGAATAATTTGGCAATATCCAGGAAAATTGAAGGTAACTGATAGCCATGAGTGTAATTCATGCATATATACATGTATAATATCTTATGTGTTCCTTTAAGAAACTCTTACCATGTACACAGACTCCTTTGTTCGTAATTGCAAAGAAAACAGTGGTAACAATCAAAACGTCCCTTAGCGGGAGACTGGATAAATCAATTTTGGCATGTTTATGGATTGAAATATTTTATAGACCCTACATGAATGGACTAGATTTATCTTTCTATTGAATGTTCCTTCGTCCTGGTTTAATGTTTGCGGTAAATGTTAATATTGTTCACCAACCATTCTCCTTTCTTCTCCTGGGCACACAACGGGATTGCACTTTCCCACCCCCTTTGAAGTTAGGCAAGGCCCTGTGACTTGCCTTGGTCACCCGAACATGAGAGAGGTGATGTGTGTTACTTTGGGGGACAGGTCTTAAGAACCAGGACTCAGCTCTCTTTCTTCTCTTTGCTGCTGTAACTGAGGAAATTCATATGAATACAAAGCCTCTGTCACTCAGGCCCTTGGCTGATACAGTGAGCAGAACCACTTTTCTGATCATCACTGAATACATAGGGTGCACAAAAAAATAAATACATAAATACATAAATATATAAATAAACGTGCACTGTGGAAGGGAGAATGGAGGCTGTTACTGCAGCCTAGGCTCCTATCTACGGTATTATTTTATGTCTCAGTTCAATTTACCGTGCACCTTGTGCCACTTCCTTAAGTTCCACCTTCCAAATCACCCAGTACTCCCCCTTTTCCATGAAATAGAGGTACCATGACTTAGCCTCCAAATATAGTCCTTCCTTGTCTTTCCAAGTCCTGGGGAACTTCTTTCTGAGCCCCTTCCTTCTCTGCCAGGAAACTGTCCTTAGAGGTTATTTCACTAGTGTGTTTGCTTGTTGCTTTGGAGTTAAGCTTGGTAGTCAAGGGATTCGTCACCAGAAATCCGTCCTCTCTCCCTTTCTCCTTCCCCTTCTCCCTTTTTTATCTGTGGATGGCTTCCTCATCTGCAGAGAGCAAAGCAGTTAGTGAAGCTGTAGAAGATGAGGGCCCAAGTCAGGCATGCCCAGCTTTGGAAAATAAATACATCGTGTAGAAGATACATGTAAGATTATGTACTTCACATCATTATCAAGGTAGAAATGTTTTGGCATGGAGGTAGTACTGCTCACCCACTCTCTTCAGAGAGTATATAATATTATACTGAAAAGTACAGTATATATTTAATGAGAAATTGTCTTTTTTTCCAACCTATTTTAAAATTATATAAAGTAAGTTGGAAATCTTGAAGGTAAGTAGCTGGGCCTAATTGTAGACTTGGGTTGAATAATAAATTAAATTAAAACCCCAACACTGGAAAATGCACAGAAAAGATCCCAGGGACTTAAAAGGCCCTTACCTTTTATTATTCTCTTCTCCATGGTTAGAGAATCTACATCATTTTTAGATAGCTATCATTTTGTGGAAGCCCTTGGCTTTAAAAATGAACAGGTTGATACGGATTTGAAGTAGAGAGAGAGACTCAAAATCAAAACAGAACTGGTGTTTCAAAGTATAGCAGTTCATGAACAATAGAGAAAAGCCTTCTGTGTTGAAATGCCTGGAATAGTGAACAAACAAACAAAAAAGGGAAACAAGTCATGGCTGAGGGCAACAGTGTATTTTGAAAAGGGATTGGTACCATTTCCTAGATCATCTTCCTGCTTTATGAATTCTAAAACACTGAATCTATGTGTATATCATGTTTCTGTAAACAGATTTATGATATTTACTGAATGTAACAAGTACATACAGTTTAGAGAATAGTAATAAAACAAGCGCCTGTGTACCCACCACCTGGCTTAAAAACAGAACAAAACCAGTACTTTTGAAGTCCTCCCAAGATTTCCTCTTGGAAATGAAACCAGTTAATATTTGGACCCATTGGTGGGAGTCCCTGCAAGATTTCAGCCCCCTCTTCCCAGACACATTATCCTGAACTTTATATAATCATTTCCTGGATTTCCTTTTTAGTTTTACATTTATGTATGTATCCCCTAAACAAAGCATATTTCTAGTTCTGCCTTTTTAAAAACTTTGTATAAATGAACTCATAATCTGTGTTTTTCTGTGTCTTGCTTTTTTCCCTCAACATTGTGTGTTTTTCTTGTTTTTTGGGTTTTTGGTTTTTTGGAAGTCAAGATTTTTTTTTATTGGGAAAACAACATTATGGTTTTCGATTCATCTGTTTGTACATAACTGTAGTTCATTAAGGTCAGTTAATGTGTAGTTTCCCATTGTAGTAATATTTTGAAATGTATTTATCCATTCTGTATTTTATGGGATATCATGGTTCTTAATAGTAAGATACTTCAGGGTTAATTACTACATGTGGTTTGGTTTGTTCCAATCTTAGATTCAACTTTTTTTCTTGAAGCAATTTGGCATGGAAAATGTGTTCATGTCTTGAGATAATCAAGATGTTCTAATTTCCCCTTTATCATTGATGTGAGATAGTAATTCATTTTGTTCATAGCACACTATCAGGATATGTTTGGCTTCCCTTATCTTGATGCTGAATCTTGTGTTGGGCTCACAGTTCCCGTGGAGAATGTTGCAACAATTGCTGATTGTGCCAGTGTGATTGAAGGAGTCAGTCGGAGCCGAAATGCCTTGCTGAATGGCGACACCAAGAATTATGACTGGGATTCTGGCTATACGTGTCATCAGCTGGGAAGTGGTGCAATTGTGGTTCAGCTGGCACAGCCGTACATGATCGGGTCAATACGGTAAGAAGATTCCTTTCCATTCGTTACTTTTGAAATGGAAGACACACGTGCAAATTCTGTTTTGGAACTTCAGTGAAGATACATTTCTGTTCTTTGCTCTAAATATTGAAGGGGGAGGAACAAGGAGATACAGGGTGCCTGTTTGGATCTTCTGGTGGGAGGATACACCAAAATTAGACTTGCAGCGAGACTAGATTAGAGGCCTCTCCCTGGTTATGGCTCACCTCCTTCTTCAGTCTCAGTTTGTGTTGGCTAGGGACTTAGAGGATAATGTCAGGAGAGGTTATATAGAATCAAAACTAATTTTCAACTCCAATAAATTTACATCGGAACCAAATATGTGAATATGAGACCTGGTACTAACAAAAGAAATCTTCTTAATGAAAATCTGGGTTTTGGGTGGTGGTTTTCATTTCATTTTGTCTTGTTTTCAGAAAGGAATTTTGACCCAACATTGCTTGATTTCTGGGCTCATGTAATTTTAAAATGTGAGACTGGTGACATTCCCCAGAGGATATACTTGTAGTTCAAGAGAGCCATGTGGGTATTGAATAGGCTGCCCTTTTTTTGCCTTTTTTCTGAAGGTTCCAAGGAGGTCTCTGAAAGACTAATGTATATATATTTATGTTATATATTTATGTTTAACAGTAGATAAGGTATTTTACATGATATCTGAGACTGCCAGGGGTGGGGATATCGGTGGGACATGACTGCCTTCCCCCCACCATCATGTTCCACCACATTTGCTCTGTTGTTCCCTGTTCTCATGTTAAAGTCATTGTGTATAGAGAGAAAAAGCACAAAAAATGAGGTAGTAGGATTTTAATAGGCAAAGGTTTATTGATGTTTAGGCTAATAATCACAGAGATTATTGCGGCCTGCCAATCCCCAGGGGCCACCCTGATGAGTGATGCTGGATTTCTGGGAGAATTCAGACTGTGGATTTCTTTATTTAAATTGTCAACCCCTTTTCATAAAGGGCCACATACGGGTTGAGTAACATAGGCAACCAATCACACAGATAGAGAAGCCTTGGCTTCATGCTGTGGACCAGACAAACCAGCTTGGTGCTTCAGGAGGGGGAAAGAGAAGCCACAGTCAGTCTGGGCAAGCTACCGGTGCAGATAAACCTCCGTCAGATAGCAAACAAGACTCCATCCTTCCTTTTTTCTCAGCTGCATTCGTTAACTAGAGCAGTCCTAGGCCATCTATTTAAGCCGTTCTAGGATTTTTGCCATAGATGGTGTGAAATTTATCTAAATATTTCCCATTACAGTCTATCCCTCTTCACTTTACAAATCTGGGGAACCGTTGTCCTTCTCCAGTCACTGGCACTCCTTATAGTCTTCACAGTTTCTTGAAGATTACCAATCGTGTCTCTGAGATTACATCTGCAATTTCTTTCAGCAGGCGTGGGGTGTAACTCACTGGAGCCAGGAGACTTGGAATCATTTAAATTGACTAGATACTCTCTTTCTTTCACTGCACCTATTTGGGGCTTCAGTTTTCTCTTTATTATGTTTGTTCTGCCATTTCTAATTTGAAGACCAGTCTTTGCGTCAATGAAGACGGAAGCAAACTGACAGCTTAGTAGCTCTTCCCGCTCTCTTTTAATGTTCCCTGCATTCTGTCTGCTTACCTGGCACTCTACCCCCAACGCCAGCAGTGCTACATGTGATTCTCACACCAACATGTCAGAAATGGAATCCCATTATCCCCCCCTTCCTCTGCTCAAGTCACCTTAAGGTTTCCCCCGTTTCATTCAGTGGCACCGCCCATCTATCCATAGACTGAGCCACAACCATGGCAGTCTTCCCAAATGTCCCCCTCTCCCTCACCTCCCCACCTCAGCCAGTTCCGTCAGTACTGGCTCTCACATGCCTCAGAAAGCCTTCTGCTCTTCCCCATCCCCACTGCCATTACCACAGTTGTACCTTTGTTGTTTCTCTTCTCCACCTGGTCGGCCAGACTTCCATCTGGCCCGTCCTTCCCCACCTGCAGCCATTTCCCCACCCCAGATCTGATGTGGTCACACCCCTTCAGGAGAAAGTTCGGACAAAGGCGTTTAAGAACAATCTGACTTGCTTCTGTCTACACAGCCTTGTCACCTGCTTCTCTCTCCACCCCTACATGTGCCTGGCTTAGCCTATCCAGCTACTTGCAGTTTTGCACACGCCACCCCTCTCTCACCTCCTCTCTCACCTCTATGCCTTCAACTCTTGGAACCTACTGTTCTCATTGCTGGTGTCTCTCACGACCTTCCCATCACCTCTTTCCTACCTGATTCTTACTCCCCCTCCAGGACTCCGCTCCTCCGGGAGTGCTTCCCTCACCTCCCGTTATCTCCTGGGTGGATTCAGACCTCCGTCTTCGGCGATCCCCACACATTCTGTACGTAGTTCCTACTGGAGCATTTGTCGTACTTGTATTATAGTCGTTTACATGCTGTCTTCTCTCAGCCTCCCCTGCCGTATAAAGCCTGTAGCAACTCAGAATAAGCGTCCCTTGACAGATCAAATGTGTAGATGAGGTAGTCTGTCAAGATAGCAAGTACAGTAGGAGATCTAGAATTTTAGATTCAGCAGGAACACATGAGGTCACCACCAAGGTGACAACTCAGAGTGGGACAAATAGGCTCTTTGTGTGGCCAGGCCACCTTGACCTCTAGCTCAACCCAAACAATCATAGATATTCGATCTGACCCCAGGAAAAGGTGTCACTGGGGCTTAAAGCAAGAGAGAACAGTGAACACTTGGCTGTCTTTAAATATGGAATGAAAATGGCTCCCCCAAACTATTTTTTCTTTCCAGGACTCCGAGTGGCGGTAATGAGCATGAGCACAACCAAAGGCAGAATTGTATATCTGAGCCGCCAAACTTCCTTAAGCCCAGCTATTGTTTTTGCAGTGAGAAAATCCATGCAATTGAAGCCCTGTAAAACTGGCTGAGCACTCAAAGAGACACGTCTCTGTGAAACTAACATTATGTTGTCAGGATCTGCATTTGCCTCTTCTGTGACATTATTAAGAAGAAAGGGAGAGGGATTTCTTAACCACCAATGCCTGTGGACGATGCTGGATACCCTGGCAGGCCGTGGTTAGCAGCCGCTGATGTGCCCAGACAGACATTTATTGATAGGAAACTGGATCAGTGGCACCTCTTCATGAGGATGGGTAATTGACCAATGACAGGATGATTAGTCAGTGACATTTGACCCACAGCTTCTATTGCTTGTGATGACTGACTTGCTTTCCTGGTCACTGTATCTGAAAAAGCTCAATGGTTCTGAATTGACACCCAGAGGGAGAGTGCTACAGAGCTGAATGACTAACACTTTCCCCATCTAAGAAGCAGGAGATCTGGCAATCCTGGAAACTCTTCCTCTGTGGAAGCCAAATCACACGGTACACTGGCTTTATTTATTTATTTTTTTAAGATTTTATTTATTTATTTGAGAGAGAGAGAATGAGAGACAGAGAGCATGAGAGGGAGGAGGGTCAGAGGGAGAAGCAGACTCCCTGCTGAGCAGGGAGCCTGATGTGGGACTCGATCCCGGGACTCCAGGATCATGACCTGAGCTGAAGGCAGTCGCTTAACCAACTGAGCCACCCACACGCCCCGGTACACTGGCTTTAAAAAATTCGGGTTTCTTCATAGATGGTGACTACGAAGACAAAGGACTCAGACAGGAATTGTCTTGATCACTGCAGTCTTCTTTCCTAAGGGAGGATATAATTGTTTTGTGGGTAAAGATGTCTTTTGTTTGCCTGTTTTCATCCACAGAAATCATTTCTTCCTTTCCTGAGCCTTTACCTGTAGCCCGGTAGGCAAGCAGAGCCTTCTTCCTTGACAGACAATGCTTGCGCCTAACCACAGTCCGCAGGTGCCTAATCCTGCAAGTGTGTCCGGTACCAGTCCCCTTGTGGTGTTCTGGAGAGGCTGACCTTGAAACATGACCCCTGACCATCCCTCCTCCTCCCCCCCATTTTCTTTCACTCAGTTAATAAACATTTCTTGAGCCTTCTACTGTGTGCCAGGCACCGTTCTAAGCACCAGGGATAGAGCATTGAATAAAGAATAAAGAAAACAAACATCGGAACTGTCATAGAGTTGACGTTCTCCTCAGGGGGAGATAAACAGTACACAATACTGTTTGTAACATGTCAGATTCTTTGAAGGGCTGCAGAACAAACTGGAAGTGGGGGGTTGGGTGTAGAGACAGTGCTATTTTAGACACAGTGGTCAGGGAAGGCCTGTGCAGAGCCTGAAGGAGGGGAAGAGCAAGCCATCTGGGGATCTAGGGGATGAGCATCACAGGCAGAGTACCAAGACCCCAAGGGGGAGCATGTCTGGCAGCTGACAGAAGCAGCGAGGAGGCCAGTGTGGCTGGAGCTGGGTGAAGGGGGAGGAGAGCAAGAGGCAAGGTGAGGGAGGTGACTTAGAGAGTTGACAGCCCTGAGATTTGTTGCTATTTCTATATTCAGTCACCAACTTCCAGAACCATCCCACCCACCACCACACATCCATCCCAGCGTTTCATTAGCACCATGAGAGGAGAGTTTTCTTGGCTGAGGAGAAGAGGGGCCGGGCGGGGGAGGCCGCCATGCCTTCAGAAGCGCCTTCGTTGCTCCTGACCTGCCTTTATCCCAGCTCCTGGAAGAGAAACTGCGGAGGCATCCAGTTCTTGCAGCCTGGCAGGAAACTTGCTCCCCAGCTCTTTCTTTTCTTTCTCTCTCCCAAGAGCCAGAGCAGGCCGTGTAACTGGGAAATAAAGAAGCTTGGCTTTGTTGTTGCTAGGTTTACAGGCACAGCCAAAGTTATTCATTGTATATGAGAGAAAAAGAGAGAAATTGTCTGGAATATACCTTACAAGTGGGAAACTGAGTAGTAATTTTAACATTTTTGTGCCGCTTTAAAACATTAAAATTTAAATAACAGGAAATCTTCAGAGGCCTGACCACATAAAAAGACCAGGGTAAAGTCATAATAACTAACCAAATCTACCTAATGTCTTAGTTTATAGTCCCTCTGTCGCCTTAGTTTAAGACTTATTATCCTTCTATTTGCTAATCATGGTATCTTTATCAGTGTTTTCAGGCTGATACGAGAATCACACATGCTGTGTATTACGTACACCTCTCACCCAGTCCTTTTCAGCTAATCAGTGACAGCACTTTGTGGAAACCCTAATTATAAGATAGTCAATTGAATTAACAATTTTTACATTAGCCTGAAAATGATTGCTTTGTAATTGATATGCGCAATACTGTAAGTAAAACTCCCCTAATGCTTTAACTAACAAACTTAATTGCAAGTTAGTAGGCTGTCCAGAGATGAAACCGTGCACGTAGATGCAACTAAATAAACCCATAGTCTCTCTGGGTGCTATGAGGATTAAAGAGTTAATGACACAAAAATAGTTAGAGTTCCTCAGTTGAAAAGTGTTATATGAACATAATATGTTAGGACAAAATGGGTCCAGCCCAAAGTATGTTCTTGGTGGGTATTCATAATCTCTTTAGTCTGTGGAGATGAGCCTTTTTTTATTTTTCAGTAGGAAGAAACCAGTTCCACTACTTATAAAAGTTAATCTGGCTCAGAATGTCCGAAGCATGAAATCAATTTATGTCTTGCGGTTATTAAACACAGAGAAAATGAAGCAATAGCAAGTTTATCTTTAAAAAAAAAATTAGGTATGCCACTGTGGTCCGTATTCATCCCAGCGTATTTTTCTTTCTCTGGGAGCTGTCAAGCCCATGCCCAGTTCAGCTGCCCTTTCACTGTTGTGTGGCTATGACCAGCTCTAGATTATCTCTTCAGTTTGTAAATTGCGGAGACCCCTTTTTGACTGCTATTTTTCCTTCTTCCCACTGCTTACCGCCCTGCCAGGCCATTGTTCATCCGCTTTCCTCCCAAAGGTAGGCACAGAAAAGAAAAAGGAGAGGAATCACAAACCATTCAATTGTGTTTCCTATTTAATAGCTCCAAATGAAGGCTTGGTTGATCAGGGTGTGGAGAGGAACTGAAGCTAATGACGCAAAGGATGTTTTGTAATTGTTTGAGTATTTTCTACATCTGTGATGCCTTCAGTCTTTCACAGGACCACAGATAATCTCCGGTTGAAGATAGTGATTTTGTAGTACTGAGATGGACGTGGGTCCTCCGGTGCTTTCCAGGTGCCTAGTACAGTACTCTGTGCTGTGAGTACTCAGTAAACACTCATTGACTGAACTGACAACATAGTATGTTAGTGCAACTAAAGGGAGTTCTATCTATCAACTAAATTGGACATCATATTTGCTCAGTGTGTCTGATCTAAGTGTATGTGAGGAAACTGCTAACGATTTGGCATCTCCAGCAAATGACTGAGATTAAGCTGTGGAGTTAGCACTCACGTTAGCACAGGGAAGGGCCACCTGACTCCTGCACTTCACGCCACTTCCATTTCATTCTGAGTGCTGCACAGGCAAGCAGTCCATCCATTTACATCAGGAGAGCCTTCTTTGCAACCTAGAGAGCAGAAATTTCCTTTTTATAGTTTAAAGAATACAACAAACATCTAAATATATGACTCCTCTGGCTTGGATTAAGATTGCCTATAATTCTAGTCAAAATTGGAAAGATATTTTACAAAATTTGCTTCATATCAGTCATGCTGAGCATCATCCTTCACAGCCCCGAACCAAAGAATTCTTCCTCGTCTCACTGATCCATGATTTATTTACCAAGTGTTTTTTCTCTCTCAGCCTATCTGCCTTGCACTAAAGTCTTCTCTTATCACCCTCAGAGCTCAGAACTCTGGTTCCCAGAAAAATTGTTGAATAAAAAATTGTATCTGTGGTTCCCAGTAGACACTGGAGTCTGGGCTGGGTGAATACTTAGGGGACCAGAAATCCTGGAGCCTGGAAACAGATAGCAGAGTTTGGGGGCATGGTGAATATGTCTCAGCCAGTTTCATCCTAGAGGTATTTCAAGACCAGAAAGTATTGCTATGGCAACTAAGTTGCATGTTAAAAATACAGGAGGGGCACTAGAATTCAGATGTTCTTTGGAGAAGCAGGAAAGGTTAAATGCCAAAAGTGTGTGTGTGCGCGTGTGTGCGTGCACACGTGTGTGTGTATGTTTGATTCACCTCACATGTCAGCCATTTCTCTCTCTTGAGTGATTAGAGAACTTGATAACTAGTCATCATAAAATATAGCCGGATACATGAAAAGAAAATTTTTTCTAGTTTTCAAAGATTAACCCATCAAGAAGACATTTTTACACAGGATATCAGCCCTATTTGAATCAGCATTTCACACACAAACATATGTTTAGTAATTATCCAGAATTTTTACTTAAGACACTTGTAAGAAAAATCAATTAGAAGAGAATGTTATGAGAAATTATATGCCAACAAATTGGACAACCTAGAAGAAGTGGATAAATTCCTAGAAATGTATAAACTGCCAAAACTGAAACAGGAAGAAATAGGAAATTTGAACAGACTGATAACCAGCAAGGAAACTGAATCAGTGATCAAAAAACTTCCAACAAACAGAAATCCAGGACTAGATGGCTTGACAGGTGAATTCTACCAAACATTTAAGGAAGAGTGAATACCCATTCTTCACAAACTATTCCAAAAAAGAAAATAAAGGAAAACTTCCAAATTCATTCTATGAGACCAGCATTATCCTAATAGCAAAACTGGATAAAGACACAACAAAAAAAACAGAACTACAGGCCAGTATCTCTGATAAACATATATGCAAAAATCCTCAGTAAAATACTAGCAAACTAAACCCAACAATACGTTAAAAAAATCATTCACCACAATCAAGTGGGATTTATTCCTGGGTTGCAAGGGTGGTTCAATATTCACAAATCAATCAACATGATGCATCACATCAATAAGAGAAATGATAAAAACCATATGACCATTTCAATAGATGCATAAAAAGCATTTGACAAAGTACAACATCCGTTCATGATAAAATCCCTCAACAAAGCAGGTTTAGAGGGAACATATCTCAACATAATAAAGGCCATCTATGAAAAACCCACAGCTCACATCATCCTCAGTGGAGGGAAAACTGAGAGCTTTTCCTCAAAGGTCAGGAATAAGTCAAGGATGTCCACTCTCACCACTTTTATTCAACTTAGTACTGGAAGTCCTAGCCATAGCTGTCAGACAACAAAAAGAAATAAAAGGCATCCAAATCAGTAAGGAAGAAGTAAAAGTATCATTATTTGCAGATGACATTATACTACATATAGAAAACCCAAAAGACTCCACCAAAAAACTACTAGAACTGATAAACCAATTCAGTAAAATCTCAGGATACAAAATCAATGTACAGAAATCTGTTGCCTTTCTATACACCAGTAATGAAGCCTCAGAAAGAGAAATTAAGGAATCAGTCCCATTTACAGTTGCACCCAAAATAGTAAGACACCTAGGAATAAACCTAACCAAAGAGGTGAAAGACCTGTACTCTGAAAACTATAAAACGGTGATGAAAGAAATTCAAGATAACACAAAGAAATGGAAACACATTCCATGCTTTGGAAGAACAAATATTATTAAAATGTCTATACTACCCAAAGCAATCTATACATTTAATGTAATCCCTAACAAAATACCAACAGCATTTTTCACAGAACTAGAATAAACAATTCTGAAATTTGTATGGAACCACAAAAGACCCTGAATAACCAAAGCAATCTTGAAAAAGAAAAGCAAAGCTGGAGGCATCACAATTCTGGACTTCAAGTTATATTACAAAGCTGGGGTCATCAAAACAGTATGGTACTGGCACAAAAATAGACACATAGGTCAGGTAGAACAGATTAGAAAACCCAGAAATAAACCCACAACTATATGGCCAATTAATCTTCAACAAAGCAGGAAAGAATATCCAATGGGAAAAGGATAGTCTCTTCAACAAATGGTGTTGAGAAAAGTGGACAGCTACATGCAAAAGAAAGAAACTGGATCACCTTCTTACATCATACACAAAATTCAAAATGGATCAAAGACCTAAATGTGAGACCTGAAACCATAAATATCCTAGAAGAGAGCACAACAGTAATTTCTCTGACATTGGCCATGGCAACATTTTTCTAGATATGTCTCCTGAGGCAAGGGGAACAAAAGCAAAAATACACAATTGGGACTACATCGAAATAAGAAGCTTCTGCACAGCAAAGGAAACAATCAAAACTAAAGGCAAACTATGGGATGGGAGAAGATATTTGCAAATGACATATCCAGTAAAGGGTTAGTATCCAAAATATATAAAGAACTCATAAAACTCAACACCCAAAAAACAAATAACCCAATTAAAAAATGGGCAATATACATGAATAGACATTTCTCCAGAGAAGACATACAGATGGCCAACAGACACGTGAAAAGATGTGCATCATCACTTATCATCAGGGAAATGCAAATTAAAACTACAATGAGATATCACCTCCCACCTGTCAGAATGGCTAAAATCAAAAACACAAGAAACAACTGTTGGTGAGAATGTGGAGAAAAAGGAACACTGGTGCACTGTTGGTGGTAATGCAAACTGGTGCAGCCACTCTGGAAAATAGTATGGTGGTTCCTCAGAAAGTTAAAAATAGGATCCAGCATTTGCACTACTGGGTATTTACCCAAAGAATGCAAAAACACTAATTCAAAGGGATACATGCACCCTGGTGTTTATAGCAGCATTATTTACATAAACTAAGATATGGAAGCAGCCCAAGTGTCCATCGGTTGATGAATGGATAAAGAAGAATACAAAAGAACTTCATTTTGCCATTTGCAATGACATGGATAGAGCTAGAGAATATAATGCTAAGCAAAATAAGTCAGAGAAAGAAAAATACCATATGATTTCACTCATATGTGGACTTTAAGAAACAAAAAAACAAGCAATGGGAAAAAGAGAGAGAAACAAACCAAGAAACAGACTCTGAAGTATATAGAAAAAACCGATGGTTACCAGAGGGGAGGGGTGGGGGGATGGGGGAAATAAGTGATGAGGATTAAAGAGCGCACTTATCACGATGAGCACAGATATATGGATGTGTTGAATATCTACATTGTACACCTGAAACTAATATACCACTGTTTATTAACTAACTGGAATTAAAATAAAAACTTAAAAAAAAAGTAAGACCCTCTAAAACAAATACTACTTTACCAGTAGTTCTTTAAACAATCATTTTTAACACCAGAATCATTTACCTTGGAATAGCAAATAAAAGGAAAGCATCAACCTACCCTTTCTGTCATTTCACTTTGGCAGATGCTTTCCACACTGCTCCCCAGCACCCCCCACCCCCATAGGCCTGTAGTACAGGGTCACAGAAATGTGGCTGTTCTCATGAGAGCTTATGGAAGCATAGGGCTTTCCGCAAATTGCCCCAAATTTCTACAAATTTGATACATCATATTGCTTAAGTATATCTTTCGCGTATTAAGTGAATAAAGCTATTCTGAAAACTGATAAAGGGTCACAGCCACTTAAGGTTAATCTTTGAATTAATCCAATGCAGCAATCTACCTTTGAAAAGAAAACCCTCATTCCTCAGGTGCCCTTAAATCAGAGATTTTTTTTTTCCCCTAGGAACTCAGTTTTGTCACCTTGTTAAGTTGCTTTTGGTGCCTCTTGGTAGCACCTGATGCAATCACTCTCTCTCTTTTTAAGCTTAGCCCTTTGTAAACTGGTAACCATAGAGGCACTTGATTGAAACATTCTGAACCAGCAGAAGCACTGAGATCAAGAAAAATCCTTCCACCTCCCCTTCTTTCCTCTCCCATCTGTCCACCTCCATTTTGCATCCTTCTCCAAGGAAAAACGATTATGATGACAGGCTGGTTGGTGGCCCTTAGGGACTCCTTTCAGCAACTCTCCTGGACACTCAGGGGCTGAGGTCCAGCTGAGGAATCCTTTTTTGTCTGTCTGCTGCGTTGCCTCTTTCAACAATGTATTAGATTCAGTATAAGGGGTATTGGTTACCTAGATAAAATGCAGAGTATGCTTTTACTTCTCCCTGGATTTTCTTTCCGTCCCCCCTTAAGACCTAACAGTAGGATCCTCTTTCTTCCTTTTTCCTTATGATATCCAAACCATGTCCCTCAATGATTATGACATTACCAGCCTTGTCACGTTATTCTTTTACTGTAACTGATACCCCAGTCTAGACTGTTCAGATTTTCCATACGGTTTAATGTTTAGAAATGGCTAATGGTCCTTTTCCTTGCCATGTCTTACAGTAGCTCTGAAGCTCTGGCGGCTTCATTGTCTCCATGTAAGAGGTGAAGAAACCAAAGTATAATTGAGTTCCTTCTCTTTTTCTCTCCACCATGAACGTGACAGTGCAGCCGGTGCTAAAACTCTAGCTGGGAAGATCCCAATGTGTTGCACAATCTTTATAGAGCCTCCTATGGCCTTAAAAAGAAAATGAGAGAAGGCATCACACCTTCTGGTTCAACCCATCCTCTTTCCTAAGGGTGTAAATTGTAGACCATTTCATTAAATGTTGTGGCTAGGCCTTGACGACATTTCTTTTTATTCCTAGCCTTTGTTTGCTCCAAAGGAGCTTACATTTGGGCAGCATTTAGCCGCAAATAACAGAGAACCAGATTAAGAAAGACTTTTTAAATGTATGTGTGTATTTGTTTTGCTTTCACTTGTTTGTGTGGGTCTCACATAACAAAATGTCCGCAGGTGGATGTGGCGGGCATTAGTTCTGCAAGTCAGCGAGCTCTTCAATTTTCTTGGTCTTTTTCACATGCATTTTTGCCTCAGGGTAAAATGACCTCTGTGAAGGCTTTAACTACCTCATCTGCATTTAGGCAGAAAGAAAGAGAGGGCCAAGAATAAAGAGCCCTGCCAACCAAGTCTGTACCTTTTTATTAGGAAAAGCCCAAGCTCTATTTGGAACCCCACCTAGCTGACTTCCACTGAGTGAGGAGGTGGAACTGTGTCATATGCTCAGCCCTAGCGAGGTTGCCGAAGTGGAGGGTCACGGTAAGGGGTTGGCTCATCCAGTCAGCAGTTCTGCCATACAACCCTACCTCCTGCTTGACATTTCATATCTACCTTGGAAGTTTTATAAATCCTCATATTTCATGTGGTCTCTCTGTTGTTGTTTTTTTAAACAGCCTTATTGAGATATAAGTCATATATCATACAATTTACCATTTAAAGTATACAATTCAGCAGGGGTTTTTTTTCCATTTATTTTTTAAAGATGCCCTTTAAGCTTATAGCTTCTGGATGTATCCAAAAGAGTAAATATAATAATTGTATTTTATATCATTCTCAGCTTCAAAAATGTTCTGTAAATAAAAAGCCTGTGTCTGCTGACTGGGTAGTTCTGATCCAAAACAAGCAAAATGACTGATCATCTGTGTTTGCTTTCTTTTTTTTAATAAATATGAGGGTTTCTTTTCTTTTCTCTTTTTCTAAAGATTTTATTTATTTATTTGAGAAAGAGAGAGCACAGAAGGAGAGGGAGAAGCAGATTCCCCACTGAGCAGGGACCCTCTCCCTGGGCGGGACTCATCCCAGAACCCTGAGATCATGACCTGAGCTGAAGGCAGACGCTTAACCGACTTAGCCACCTAGGTGCCCCTCCTTGGGCATTCCTACTTCCTCTTTTATCTTTTAGGGCAGCCAGGGTTAAGGTTACTGCCTCAGCTCAGGTTTAGCTCACTGCCTGACAGTAGGAGCCAATGATTTCTTTCTTACTCACTCTGTTTCGATGGTACTATTTGGGTTGATCTTTTCTTAAATTGTAGTGGTAAGAACCAAGAATAAGTTTTGGGTGTTGAAGAAGGGATGGGGCAGGCCACCAAGCTTGCTTTGATTGGAACTGTTGAGGCATAACCAACTTGGGAATAGGGAGTGCTCCATATCTTATGCCTTTTGCATAAGAGGTTTGAGCCAAAAATTCTACTAGCAATTAAGTCCTTTTGCTTCTGACTTGCTGGGACTCTCCTGGCATATACATACCTCAAGAACCTTGTGGGAAAGGGTAGGTGCGGTCTAGTGTAATAGATTTTATTCCTAAGTCCCTTAGGTATATACCATTTAATTGTCCGCTCCTGCCTAATGCACACCTTTCTTCCTGGAGGTTAAAAAAATAATAATAAAACAGGGCACCTGTGTGGCTCAGTCAGTTAAGCGTCCAACTCTTGATATCATTTGAGCTCTTGATTTCGGGGTTGTGAGTTCAAGCCACGCCCATTTTTTTTGTTTGTTTTACTTAAATAAGTAAATAACATCTATAATCAAATAGTATCTTTATTTTTATTTTTTATTTTATTTTTTGCTTTTTGAAATTTTTATTGCCTTCCTGAATACAAACACATTTTTAGTTTGTATTTTGCTTGACTTCTTTCCATTGGTCTCTTTAAGATCTTTTTTCTTTTTTTTTAGTGTTCCATGATTCATTGTTTGCGTATAACACCCAGTGCTCCATGCAGAACGTGCCCTCTTTAATACCCATCACCAGGCTAACCCATCCTCCCACTCCCCTCCCCTCTAGAACCCTGTTTGTTTTTCAGAGTCCATTATCTCATGGTTCGTCTCCCTGTCCGACTTCCCCGCCTTCATTCTTCCCCTCCTGCTATCTTCTTCTTCTTTTTTTTTTAACATATAATGTATTATTTGTTTCAGAGGTACAGACCTGTGATTCAACAGTCTTGCACAATTCACAGTGCTCACCATAGCACATACCCTCCCCAATATCTATCACCCAGCCACCCCTTCCCTCCCAACTCCCCCCACTCCAGCAACCCTCCGTTTGTTTCCTGAGATTAAGAATTCCTCATATCAGTGAGGTCATATGATACCTGTCTTTCTCTGATTGACTTACTTCGCTCAGCATAACAC